>NC_051435.1:19023802-19140987 GCF_001649575.2 Kryptolebias marmoratus | reverse complement strand
GGGGGGGGGGGAACACACACAATTAAATTTGTGTCCCAGTGGTTGCTCTAGGTTCTCACGACATAGTGAAAGTCGAGCCGTGATTGGTTCCTGCTGTGAGCTGTCCACATGGGATGAAGCTTTGAAAGGAAACCGATCAAACCCCCGAGCTCCTCGCAGCCTCCGCCGTACGCTTCGTGTGACGCGCGGTCCCGGCCATCCCGAACCCCCGAACTCGCTTCGCGTTGAAACACAGGGCTCCGGCGTTACCACGGCGACCTCTGATTGCTAACAGGCCCGGGATGTTTTCGACAGACTTGGAAAGCCCGCGCACATTTTTCTCAGATCTCTAACAACACCACACAAATATGTCAGCAGCAGCGAGCCACAAGCTTTTCCAAAACATCCAGCGCTGCCTGAGAGAGTCACGCTATGAAGCGATCAGAGCGCTTCCTTACTGCGATCTGCCACTCGGAGGCAGACTGGGAAGGCTGCACTATCTGCTCTGCTGATCTCCCCCCCCTCCCGAAAAACTGCTCACGTTCGTTCTTCTTTCTCTCTTTTTTTTCTTTTTCTCCCTTTTTAGCTGAAGATTTACAGGATTCCTATCTTAAATTCTGGGCAGGTCCACACTTGAACACGGCCGATGTTTTGACGGGGACAACTTCAGAGTGGGGATCTGAAGACAAAGAAAAAAAGCGGTGGTGGTTTGGGACGCCAGCATTTCTTTGAATGCGTTCATTCATCAGCTAAAATGATTCAGACTTTCAGTTTTAGAGGTAATTTAAACCAAAAGGTCCCACTGCATAAACGGATGATGTTAGAACTGTTTGTTTAAAATATACTCATGATGTAAATCCAGTGTTTTACACTGAGCTTTAATGTCACGGCCCTTACTGTGTCAGGACCAGTAGTCCTTATGGGGACCAAACGCCATGGGTTAGGGGTAAGGTTTAGGGCTCAAAAGCTGAAGCTGGAGCAGGTACAACGTCCCCACAGGATGTTCCCATAAACAGGCTTTAAGTCCTTCTGCTGCCATTATTAAAATAAAACAATATGGAGCCACTTCCTAATAGGGGCCCCCTCATGAAGGATTCATCCATCCATCTTCCACCGATTATCCGTGGTCGAGTCGCAGAGGCAACAGGTCCAGGAGAGAAACCCAGACCTTCCTCTCCCCAGTGACACTCTCCAGCTCCTCCTGGGGAATCCCAAGGCGTTCCTGGGCCAGAGAGGACACATAACCCCTCCAGCGAGTTCTGGGTCTGCCTCGAGGTCTCTTCCCAGAGACGATGAAGGATTTAATAATAGGTTACTCGTGAGTTTGTTAACAGCATATAAAGCAGTCATTTATAAACACTGCTGATACATTTAACCAGGCTCACTATTTGGCAAGATCAAGTGCGGCATGTTTATTAATTTTTGCTTTAATACCATAATACCGTGGTGTTATGCTCAAAGTCATAGTATCAGAATGTCACATCGACCCATGCCTAATGTCCATCCCTCCTGACCCATCGTACAGCACCACAGTGCCTCTCTTTGCTTTCTCTAGACCAGAGGTAGGCAACCCTGGTCCTGGAGAGCCACTATCCTGCACATTTCCTTGTTTCCCTGCTCCAACACACCTGATTCAGTGGTTAAATGACCTCTTCATGCTGTGCAGAAGCCTGTTAATCACCCATTGATTCAAATCAGGTGTGTTGGAGCAGAGAAACAAATAAAACATGCAGGATAGCGGCTCTCCAGGACCAGGGCCCAGGACCCCTGATCTAGACCCACAAAGACAGCACAGCTTCTTCTTCTTTGCACTTCATCAACCCTCTCAAATCAAACATCACATCCATTCAGCTGTTTCTTGAAATGAAACCGTACACCTCACTTCTTATGAAGGCCCCTGAATTGGACGTTGAAAACAGGACATACTGTAGAACGTGGAATTTGATGGAAATTCGCTAACTTGTGGATGTTTCTTAACAATTTCGGCGTTTGTCGTTGCCAGTAAAAGAGACTATTTTGGCTGCTGCCGCTTCCTGTCTGTAGATGATGGGGGGCACATAACTGAGAGGTGAGGTAAAAAAAGTCTGCTGCAGGCCAGCAGAAATGACAGCATTTAACACAAAGCACAAAGCTTAGAGCAAAACAAAATCCAAACAATACCCCTGAAGAAGTTTTCAGTAAGTTCTGTCGACTCATAGTTGAGATGTGAGTTTATTAACCTGCTGAGACCCAAGCTTTTCTTTGGTGTGCATTTTTTTAATGCAATGTCCTCGTATGAAGATGCAGGGTCTCAGGAAGTAAAATACTTTTTAGCTGTGCTGTGTGTGAGGATTCAAATATCCTGCTACAATACAACTATGTTGGTTTTAGGCAAAGCTTTGCCACAGACCGATTATAGCCTGAGTCACACTGAAAGCTGTCCAGTGAAACTTCCGGTTAAAAATAAAAAGTCATTAACAAAACAACACATTGTCCTCCTCAGCATCAGTGAATCAAATAACACACAGTTAACATATAATACAATAATTGGACACCAGCTATGAAATATAAAGTGCTTTTAAGCTTATATGACAAACACTTGCTCATGAAACACTGCAAAATCATTTATTTTCAAAAACACTGGAATGTTTTTATTTATAAAGGACTTAATTTTAAGCACCTTAAACAAGCACTGAATGGACTGCTAAATTAAAACAGTTCTTGTTGTTTTTTAGTTAAAATTTGTTAATATATTAACCCTCTCAGGCTCAAATTAAGTTTAGTAACAGGAAAAATGTTGCAACGTCTGCCTTGAGAGGGTTAATGAAATTGTGGATACTTTACAACTTAATTATTGAATTTAATCTTTATATAAATACACTTCTGCGTTCCTCAGGCATAAACAATCTTTTCTGTCTCCTAGACATCTCCATAGCTCCACAGGCCATCTGAGCAACCTCCTCTCTGATCTTCATTCTCTTCACGGCTGCCCTCACTTCCTGATTCTCCGCCTGCCCTCCTTTTTGCCGCATTTTCTTCATCCAGCAGTTTGTCCAGTGTCCATTCATGAGTTTACAGGTTTGACTGAGTGTCTTGCACAAATGTAAACAAATAAAATAAAAACAGTGGAACTCCTTAATCCATTTTTAGGTCAAACAAAATCCATACATCTCCCTAGCTCAGCAGGGTCTTAAATTTACTCCAGTACCAGCTGTGTGGAAGCTGGAGTAACATTCCTTTGACATACTATACAACAACCAGTCTTCAAACATAAAAACAGATATACTGTAGCCCTGCTCAGCCAGTTCGCCAAAAGTAGGCGAAAGGGTGCGAGAAGAGCCAACGCAGGAATGCTACAGCTCGTCTGACTGCATATAACATGTCCATTCATACACGGCACGCAGTCCGATGGGGCTGATAAAGGCCACGGCATTCAGCGGCTATCAGCATTTTATATTTGCTTCTTTTCACCTGTGAAAGTTCATCAAAAATGAAAGTTCTTGGAGCAAAGATGTCTGTTTGTGATAAAGCCAGCTTCGGGATACAAAGGTAGGTCTCGCCCTCGGTGCTGTGCTACACAACGTATAACAAAGCAACAGCAAAACCACCCGTCTGTCTGCTAACAGCTACACTATCATCTGCCAGTCACACAGCTCGTGAATTACATGACTCTCACATGACTCATCACATCTTCCCAGCCTGAGCGTTTCATCAACACACACACACGCACAAACGCGCGCGCACGGCGACTCTTGAAAAGCATCTGATCATTTTGGGAGTCAGCAGTGGGCGTTGCTCCCAGAGAGGACTGACGACGCGCTGTTTCCTAAAACCACATTCCTGCGTGCTTCTCATTCCTGTCTTCGCTATCAAATGGCCTGCCTGCACATCTTCACGCCTCAAGCTCGAGTCGGTTTCAATTCTGGCAGCAGAGAGAGAGAGAGAGAGAGAGCCGGCTTAGTTTGTTCAAGAACTGCGCCCGGCGCTAAATCCCTCCCACGGGTCAGCGCAGCCGTCGCCAGACGCCGTGCAGCTCAGATGAAGAACCCTCGGCGCACTCTTGGTTGTTTCCACACATGTTTAAAAATGTTTCTGCATCGCACAGCACACGGAGGGGAGCTCTCAACACAAAAGGCAATAAATCCTAACGTGATAACCGAAGAAAATTTAAACATGTGTGCGGTAGCAGGTTCCGTTGAATCTTCGCTTCGGCTTAATCTCTCATCTTGAGCAGCACAGGGGACACTGAGAAGGAACGACTCTTTTAATGGGAAGAGACCTCCAAAAGAACCAGAACCGGGCTCAGGATGAGCAGCCATCTGGCTGGACCGGCTGAGGTTTGAGGAAAGAGACAAAGGCAAACACAGAAGTATTTAAAAGGTTCAACATCAGCCAGGAGCTGCTGATCAAATGTATTGATTGACT
Organism: Kryptolebias marmoratus; assembly: GCF_001649575.2. NCBI lineage: Eukaryota > Metazoa > Chordata > Actinopteri > Cyprinodontiformes > Rivulidae > Kryptolebias > Kryptolebias marmoratus. The sequence goes on along the minus strand of NC_051435.1, from coordinate 19,136,604 downwards.
GATCATCATCAGTGGGACCTCTGTAGAAAAGCAGGGGTCTGTGCTGTTCTGGGGCAGATGGGTGTGTGTTAACACAACGCCAAGGAGGAAAGACATCAGCAATGACCTGCTCATCAACCTGCAAAGTGTCAAAAGTCATTTTGAAGTCCATCATTCTACAGAGAGGAAGACTTCAAAAGAAACAAAAGAATCGAGGTGCTGCGACGGTCCAGTCGGAGTCCAGAACCTCAGCCTGACTGAAACGCTGTGGGGGGACCTTCAGAGAGCTGAGCAGAAACCAGCGTCAGCAAAACCTCAATGAACCGAAGCAACGTCGGAAAGAAGAGTGGGCCAAAATTCCTTCACAACCACGTGAGAGGCCGATAACGGAAACCTTCTGCCGAGAGTTCTTGCTGCTAAAGGAGGTTCTACAAGCCGCTGGATCGGGGGCTGGACTCCCGGCTTTAACGCTTTGTTTTTGTTTAATAAATAATGACTCGGTCGGGAATCTGTTGTTGTGTTTTTCTTCACTTGATGTGAGATTTGAAAGGCCGCGTAAAAACCCAAAGACTGACAGAGGGCGGTCTTGTCTTTTTTTTTTCTTCCCATGACTGGAATTGGCCAACAGTTGGTTCATTCAGGGGGGAGAGGACATTCCAGACGGGCCCGAGGCTCCTTCGTTGTGCTTTACAAAAATGAACGGCGGTGGCTTAATGAGGAAGTGTTTTCCTGTGCTAAGCTGTGACTGATGTGTGAGAAGACCTGGCGTCTCTGCAGTCCCAAACAGGTAGCATGACGTTAAGATTTTCTTTGAGTCACGGTTTAAAAATAGTCTCAGCTGGAGCTCATGAGGCTGCTTATAGAAAAAAAGAAGAGTTTCTGGTGGTAAAGACAGAACAATAGAGTCCGATGGAGGAGTCAGTGATGGTGCTGTTAGGTGCTCCTTAGTTTACCAGTGGAATTAGGAATTATACACCAAGCTTTCAGTAAACACAAGCTGGGGCTCAAACAGGCAACAACAAGTTCACATCCAAGGAGCACATTATTAAGTAGTAGAAACAATGAGATAAATGGCACCCACTGTACAAGAGAAAAAAAACTAAAACCTTTGCTTAAACCTTTTTTTTCCCCATTATCACTTCAAATTATCAGGATTAATCACTCTTAAGAATGTGTATAGATCGTCTATAACACCAGTTTGTGTTCAGGAAGGACACATGCCTGATTTAGTGTCTCTATATCCTTTATGCATCTGGCTTCAGATATCTAAAAGTATGAAAAAACAACAAAAAAAATAAATAAAAGAATTGAGGAAATATAAAGAGGAAATACCATGAGAAGAAATGTGGAAATTTCCCTTCCTGGCTGATAGTGGAAAGTCCAGTTTATGTTACACAAAACTGATAATCAAAAGGTTTTTTTAAAAAAAAAAACTGCTGTTTTCTCTCTTTTTTCCTCCGATTTCTGCGATGGAACGAACAAGGATTGTGTTGTTGTGAAAACTGCTTACCTTTAAAGAAGCTTTTGACCCGCAGGTATCCCACGCTGAGGCGCAGGACGGACAGTTTGTCCAGCCGCGAGCGCACTTCCTCGGGAAAGGGCAGGAGGTCCATTAGCCTGTCCAGCTCCCCATTCAGCCGATCCCGGTGGCGCTTCGATGGGTTCGACTTAACGACTTCATTGCTTTCTGGGAGCTTCTTCCTGGAGGGGGGGGAGAGAACAGGCGTGTTCAGTACGGTGTAGCGGACTACACAGAGGAGGTAGAACATATTGTGGTGCTGTGCGATGCTGCTTTTGTCCGAAGCCAGTCTAACTAACTGATTAAAAGGTGTGGGGTTTTGGACAGCATATCATGCTCTGAGATCACTGCTAATTCACCCCCAAAAGTCAGACCGTGCAATGCTAAGAGGATTGAGCTCCATCTCAGACTCTACAGGCCTCAGTTAGCAGGTCAAAGGTCAAAGGTTAGGTCAGGACAAACAGAAACAGACTGAACAAGTATGGCTTGTTTGCAGGGGTTGCAGGAGAAAGTCATTTCTCTCTAAAAACAACATGGCGGCACGAATCACATGACTTCTGAAACAACGTTCTCTTTGGACACAGGAGACCAAAGTAAAATCACAGAGTTCGCACACAGTGAATCAGCAGTGACACCTCATCTCAACTGTCAGCATGGTGGTGGAGGGCTGATGGTTTGGGGCTCATTTTGCAGTCACTGGGTTGACCACAAACCTCTCTGTAGAACAAAGGACTCTAGAGTCAAATGTGAGGCTGGCTGTCCAAACCTCTGCAACAAAATGACTGAAAAGGAAGTTAATCTCAGTGGTTGAAGCGCTTCATTAAAGTCCAAGCGGACAGGAACGCAGTGGAGGGACCTCAATCAACTGCATCAACTAAACAAAGGAAAGTGGGCCAAAGTTTGACCCCGACAATGTGAGAGGTCAAACAGAAAACGCTAACTCTGTCCAAAGACCTGTGCTTCACTCACTGCTGCCACATTTTAGATTAGGTTTTGGTGAATGAATGGTGTGTTTCCCTCATTTTACTACCTGCCTGTTATCTACAGCAGCTGACTGCAGGGTGAAGTGATGGTTTCATTATGATGGAGCTGTTTGTTTGGTCCTTCTCTACACATGACAAATACACGGTAAACAAACTATTTTTGTTTGAGCCATAAGAACAATTCGCTGCGGTGTTCGTCTGTCAGGGAAACATTTTTTCAGAATAAGCAGCTTTCAAAACACATCCCCACCACAGTAGGTTGGCTGTTTGTGAGCTGCAGCTTTCGCCATGAGAGCCACTTTTATTTATTTTCTTTTTTTATTTTTGCTCCGCACAACTTTCACTTCACCACCCAGGGTCAAAAGCGGAACCTGATGTGGGTTAAATCAGAAAAACGTGAATACTTGAAATTTCTCGCTTTTATCATTCTTGCCTTTCCACACTCAAATGTTGACAAAAAAAAACAAAAAACAGCAGTTTAATATCCATATAAACTCAGCATCACGAACGTACAGAAGCAACTCTCTGCAAGTCAACTTTTAAGGTTGATCTGATGAAAGTTTCTGTACCAAGTATGGTGCCAGGAGAAACTCCTGTATCATTTGACGTTCACCTTTCACTTGCATACCCACATCATAAGCAGTTGAAACACATTTAACAAGACAATGACCTAAACAACAGGACCACATCTGTACCTTGGTGGACCTCTGTCTTTCCACCACTTATTTCAAGCATACCAGAAGCATGGTTGTGCCATGGGATCTTCAGAGTCCATGATTGTGGCTGATCTCTACATGGAGGAAGTGGAAATGAGAGCCCTGAACTCCTATGATGGAGTAACACCGAGCCATTGGCTCATATATGCTGACAACACATCGGTTAAAATCCAAGCTAAGGAAACAGAAGCGTCCACCAGACACATCGGCTCTGTTGACAACAACGTCAACATCACCAGGGAGGATGCGAACAACAACAAGCTGCCTTTTTTGGACTGCTTGGTGAACATGGAAAGAGGTGGAAGCTTCAAACATTGAGGTTTACAGGAAACCGACCCACACAGATCAGTACCTTCTGTTTGACTCTCACCGCCCACTGGAATACAAACGTTCTGTCATCAGAACTCTACAGCATTGAGCCGAACTTGTCCCCACGAAGACAGAAGGGAAGGAAAAAAAGAACAGAAACACATCGTAAAAGCTCTCCAAACATGAGGATATCAAGTCAGCAAGGAAATCTAAAAAACAAGCCACGGAACAGAACAAGGATGAAAGGAAAAACGAACGCAAAAACGCTGTCATCCCTTATGCTGCTGGAATATCTGAGAAACTCTAGTTTCAAGTCTACTGATTCATCCATCCAGGCAACGGGCCGAACAAGCCGTGCCATCGTGCCGTTCAGATTAGAGCTGGAGGGGGGAAACTCTGGCTTCCGGACCGTATACGTATCCTGCCGCACAATTTCAAATAAATAAATCAAATAATTAAACAGCAAGGGAAAAATATAGACAAATGTAACTTCTGTGATAAAATGGACAGTAATGCATCTATCCAAGCCAATGTCGGGGTCAGTAAACGCAACATGATTGGTCAAGTGTCAGTGGGAGATAAGATATGACAGAGGTAGGAAATCCTGGTCCTGGAGGGCCACTATCCTGCATGTTTTACTTGTTTCCCTGCTCCAAAACACCTGATTCAGTGGTTTAATTACCTCTTCATGTTCTGCAGAAGCCTGTTAATCACCCATTGATTCAAATCAGGTGTGTTTTTTTTTTTTTTTGGACCAAGTGAAAAGCAAACCCGTGTGTTTAGTTTGCGGCGAGGCGCTGGAGGCGATGAAGCATGGGAAACTGGAGCACCCGAAAGGCCAGATGTGGACTGATCAAGTTGCCTCGCCTCAATCTGAGTTGGGATGCAGAACGCTCGGCGTTTGCAAGACCGCAGAGCGACAGAGGTAACGTTATGGTGACTGAATTAATAGCAAAGAAGCCGAGGCCTCATGCAGAGGAAGGGTTTGTGAAGGAATCCATCATTATTATGGCTTTCAAAACACAACATCTGATCTGAGATTTTCTTCCTAAATCCAAAAAGAAACTTATGACTGAAAATAATCATTTGTATCATATGCAATCAGTTGTACGTGCCTTGTTTTATTTTGGAGGTATTATATTGTTATTATATAAAGGCAGCAACTGTTCAAAAAAAAAAACTACAATCAGAAACATACAAATGTTTGCAAAAATAAATACACAAAAAAACCTGATAACTGTGGTTTTATTCATTTGTAATCGTTGCATCATTTGGGCTTACAAATTGAGGACTTTCTAAAACTTTTAATGGGCTCTAAGAGAGAAAAGGTTCCCCACCCCTGAGTTAGTTTAATACTCGACCGCTGTTAAAAATCCTGGCAAACCACCATGTCTGTACATACTTAATCAGTTACCAAGCAGGAAAATGACGCGTCAACTTCCTGTAGCTCATTTTTTTTAAATGGGAAGGCTCCTAAGTATATTATTTTTTAAGTGTACAAGTTCTTTTAAGGGTTGTTAAATACACATCTATTTCAGTAAAGCAATTATTACATTTTGATCAATAAAAATACATATTAACTGACCAAAATAAATAAATTTGGTGTTTTATATCAGCCATCGACTGCCCTGATTTCTACAGATCTCAGCAGAAAAACTCGTATCAGTTTTGGACTTTTGTAGAAAAATCACAGAAACATTCGGTCACGAGAACTGGATCATGATTCAGACGTGAACATGTTCCCAACAGCTCACTGGCTGTTAAAAGCTCAGTTTTTTTTTTTGGTATTTTACTGACAGAGAGCGTTTTAGGAAGCGGTGAGCACAACAGACACAATAAAGTTGAACAACAATAAAACTAAATTCACTTTACAGCAGGGGTGGGCAATCCTGGTCCTCGAGGACCACCATCCTGCATGTTTTACTTCTTTCCTTGCTTTAACACACCTGACTTGAATCAATGGGTTTCTGCAGAACATGAAGAGGTAACAACCATTGAATCAGGAGTGTTGGAGCAAGGAAAGAAGTAAAACACGCAGGATAGTGAATCGAGGACCAGGATTGCCCATCCCTGCTCTACAGGGAACTTACACTTAAAGCCATGGAGGTCAGCCACGGAGCGCTATTATCCACACCAAATAGTGTTTTTCCCTCGCCAGCGGGTCTAATAACATTGTTCTGTAAACCCTGCCACCACCAACCACCTCCCACAAAAAAAAAAAAAAAAATCCAGTTGAAGTAGTTAGTATATTCCTTCAAAGTGGTTTTGCATTATTTCCAATCATTAGAAAGTTACCAATCCAGGTAATGAAGTCATGTCAGGTCAGGAGGAGGTCTGCTTAAAGAACATGGATAAATGGGTCCCAAGCCACCTCCGAGTGTGGTCTGAGTGATCGGATCGTGTTAAAGTGTTCCTGAAACCATGGGTCCACATTTGGAAGCAGCTCCGTCCTCTTGTGACTGAACTGTCCAGGATGTATGTCGGTGTCGGGTCTGAATGGGCGCCACAGTGATCTGATTACTCCAGCAGACAACAGTCAGTGATTCGCGGGGTAAGATCTGCCACAAGCTGCACGGTTTGACCCACTTTAATCACGTCAAATTGCACGGTGTCAGCCCTGAAACTCTGAGTAGGACTCAAGAGGAGCGTATTTACAACTCGGCCAGCAAATTCCCTTTCTTTCCCCAAACTTCTCTCTTTACAGAAACTTTGGTTAATGACAGGCTATTAAATTTCCTCCTCCTCCGCTCGCTGCCCTCATACCCGAGCTCTACCTTCTCAGAAATGATCTCACTGTGAAGAAACGTTCCACAGAGACAAAAGCCAGCATTCAGAGTCCTGTTTTCTTCCTGGTTTTCAGGATCACGGGGCCGAGCAGCAGACATGGGGATGTTCCGTCTGAAAGCATGATGCTTGAACGCGTCCCTTGGTTTTGAACCGACCTCGGCAGGACAACAGCCGGGGCACGGCCTCAGAAAGCCCTGCCTCCCCTATAAGGGCAGCGTCGCTGTGACACTGACACACATTTTGTCAGCTCGGAGCAGGCGGGTCGTCCGTCCGATCCGGGAAGATGAGTCAGCGGAGCTGTGAGACGCGACGCGCATGTTCTCTGCGCTGCCGACGAACACGGCCGGCGGATCGGTTCGTGAAAGCAGCCCCTCGGCCTTTACACGGAGGCAAAAAGGAAAAACAGAACGGAGCTCTCACTTAGAGGAATACGTGGTGTGCAGAGATATGATGAATGAGCTGCTACAAGATCCGCTCCACTGAGCAGTGTGTTCATCAGACCGCCAGCAATTACAGCAGAGCGATCGCCGCGAAACGGAGACAAACACAGAAATGTGGCAACATTCGGGGGAAAAACACACAACTTAAGACACACCAGGAGGGTTAAAGAGAAAATTACCGAAGAAAAGTTAAAGGGTGTCAACGCAGCTCTTGCCTGAGACTCCCAACATCCATCATGTCTCGCCTCTAAAGCGAGAATTTAAGACTTCCTTCTGTAATCGTTTAAACTGACATAACGGGCGACGCTTTGAGGCTCAAACTGCAGAGCTGATAAGGCTGTTGCCAGTGGCTGATTACACACCTGGGTCTGTCACTCCTGGACAGCACTCATAATGAGACAGGCAGACAGAAAAGCCTCAATCAGTCATTGCACGCGAACAGTAAGGACGCGTGAAGTGACATTTTTGAAAGGGTTTCTGCCAGAACAAACTCTCTCAGTTGAAAGAACTCTAAGAGAACTTTCGAATAACTTTAAACTTAAGAAAAATAGGAAAGTTACTGCGGTTTAATATCCTAAATGTTGGGATAATCAACACCTTCAACTACGACTGGACAATCTGAAAAGTTCACAACAAAATTTGGCAGAACTTCGACACGTTTTTAGAGATTGCTGTAAAACTTTTAGAAAGTGTTCTATTAAAAAATGCCTATTTAGTGGTTAGAATAATATTATTGAATTTTTTTTTAATCTAAAAACTAGCATTAAACTGTTATTTTCCCAAAAGATTGAGTATGTTACTGGAGAAAAATATATTGTCATTATATCATTGGTACCATGTCAACATTTTGATGGTGGAAAATAAATAAATAAAAATCTGCGCTGACAAATCAAACGGGTTGACTTTTCGACTACAGCTGGTTGAAACCATGAACTAACACCCTGTTGGGTTTTTTGCACCATCAAAGTAATCTAACAGCTTTTGTTGGAGCAAACGTTCCAAGTTTTGTCATGAATATCTGAATAGATGTGAAATGGAATTCTGGGTACTTTTCCTTTTTGTGATCGATGCAGCTTATTCCAACCCACTATCCATCTATCCATCCATTTTCTTTACCCGCTTCCAGCTAGTGATAGCTAGTGCCTATCTCCAGCGGTCACTGTGCGAGAGGCGGGGGACACCCTGGACGGGTCTACAGTCCATCACAGGGACACATAGAGACAATCGGGACAACCACTCACACTCTCTTCACACCTAGGGACAATTTAAGAGTCACCAGTTAAGCTAGCATGCATGTTTTCGGTCTGTGGGAGGAAACCGGAGCACCTGGAGAGGACCGAACATGTAAACTCCACACAGAAAGGCCTGGAGGTGAGCCTGTGAGGTGACAGCTCTAACCGCTCGCCATGCCGCACCCAGGCCAAGAAAATCTTTTTTATTTTGTTTTTATTATTATTTTTAGGGGATGGTTCTGCCAGGTAGGAAAACCACAAATTCAGTGGTTGGAACCAAAATTGCAGCTGAGTCAGCACTGAGAGGAACAGATCAGCTATAAGTCGTGTTGGAAAAACTGCTGGACTGTAAGTGGCAGAAGGCTTTTGATTGTCCCACGTATTAACGCTAACGTCACAAACAGACTGTAACCTGGTTTCATCAGAAGACATTCATCCATTCATCTGACAGAACAATGACACCAGAAAAATTTTAAAAAGGCTAAAAGGCTGCTTCTTATTCCTGTGGAATAACATATATACTGTATGCAACGCTGCGTGTCCAGGGTCCCATCTCTCCTCTGTTTACTGACTGCTGGATTAAGCTCCGCCCCCACGCCACCCTGAACAGCAAGTCCAGAGAGTGATAACCAGTTTCCAGGTTTACCGCTGTGATAAAAAGTACCGTTCCTACGTTTTAAATGCCTTTTTAATAAACCAAACAAACAACGCGTGTTTTGTTGTGTTTCGTCTCTCTTTTCAAAGTAACGCTGTTTTGGAACAAACGTTTGCAAAAAGCTACAAAAGTTAGCATGTTAGCAGCTAGAATATATACAGACCCTTTCCAAAAAAATTAGAATATCACAAAAAAGTATTTTGATTTTAATATCTATCTTTTTTTATGCAAAAACTGAGACGTAGTTTTGGCTGATTTCTTCACAGTATTCTAATTTTTTGAATTCCTGTTTTTGTGGGTTTTATGAGCTGGAAGTCCAAATTATGTAAAAAATAAACAAACAAATACTTGAAATCGTTTCAACCGTGGGCTCTGAATCTATAACCTCCTATGAAAGTTTGACTTTTTAAATGGAATTATGGAAATTAAACAACTTTTCCATGATATTCTAATTTTTTGGAAAGGGTCTGTATACACAGCCTACTGCAAAACTCAGCTCATTAATTCACCAAACAAGTAACATCAGCTTGTCGGGATCTGAACATTACTTCACAAAGAGCGGAGAACTTGTTAAACCCAATTACTTTAGAATTTCAGAAATATAAATAGCCGACACTAGATTAGATTAAATGAAAATGTTAAATTTCTCAATACGCGTGATTAAAATTATGGCCTTGATCTTAAATATAATCGTAAATAAAAGATGCTACAAATAAAATCTGTCCTGGGTTCAAGGGAAAAAAAGCGGCGCAGACTGCCTGTCAACATGTTCGCTGGCGTTCTGTCTCCTGCGAATTAAAATGAAATAAAAGCAAATAAATCAAACTTTTAAAATCTTTCTTTTAATACCAGGAATCTGCGGCATTTCTGCCCCGGGTTATACGGTCAAGAACCACATGCCCAGCTATGGTCGTGCAGAAGGATTTTATGCTGATTACGCTCAGACAATAATTCAAATAATGGCCCGAGCCTGAGGCGGGCCTTCCTGGTATCCGTGCGTCCACCTGCAGAGCTTTCCCATAACCTGGATTGATTACTGCACGCTGAAAGAATGTCATCCTCATTAAAGTCGTTAGAGCCTCACTTGGGTAATTGCATGTCGACGGAGGAAAGCGCGGCGCCGTATTTCTACGCTCCCTGCACGCACGTCGCGAGCGGCCGCTGTCTTTTATTGGGCACGGGCGCTCTGCGATTAACCCAGGAGCAAACAGCCTTTGTCGCAACACCCTGCGAAAGAATACTGCTGCTTCTGATAACAGCACCGAGGCCCAGATAAGAAAGAACAAAAACAGGTTCCCGGTGAATTTTTGCAGCTCTGAGTCGTGCTGCACGACACGTACGCAAAGAGGATTATTTAGGGATGATGCGACAGCGGGCAGAAGTGCACTTCAGCCTTAACTTAGTGTTTTAGCGTTAACAACCTTCAATCAGTTTACTCTCTTTTCTTTTTTTTTTCTTTTTGGCAGACCATAAAAACTCAAGCTATTTTGAAGTTTCAGTCCTGCAGGATATCATAAAAAAGGTTGGGACAGAATCAACATTTCAAAAAGTAATGATGTGCAGCGTCCCGGTTTCAAAGTAGCGTGTCGAAGAAAGCAAACTAAAAACGATGTGCTTTTAGGGGTGCGCAGAGAGCGCTCGATCGGCGCGTTTGAGTCAGATGCGCAGCGGGGAGAACTGGCAGAACGCGCAGCGGGCGTCCTGGTCATAAAAGAGAAACTGCGGACGGGGCAGCGCTGCCGTGGAATGCCCCTGTGCGGTGACCACAGCGTTTTATGGTCGGACTCAATAGCTCCTTTGTGCAGCGGAGCCCAGCTGTCCATCCAGGAAAACCTCAGGCCCAAATCTGCAGAAACAGACGGCTCCAGACAAGCCGCCTCTTTATTTTGGGCTTCGCGCTGGGAAACAGTCCGAGCTTCCCCGGGCACACGGATCTATACTGCAGCCGCAGAGGACTCTGGGACGTAAAACCACCTCTGCGTTAAGAAGAAACGTTCACTTTGAGCCCATCACCATCTCTCCTGTCTGAGACGGAGTTATAGCCATGTTTGTGATGGCTGTGGTCAATAACCCATGGAGACATAGATCTACATTCATATACTACTTTCTAGAAGGTTTCATTAAAATCCATCCTGTGGTTCAGGAGATATTTTGCTAACAGACGAGCAAGGGTTGACTCCAGCAGTTAATGCTTTAGGCAAAGCTGTCGTACCATGAGCAGCACTCGTAGGATCGAATTTTAGGTTAATATCTGCAAAATAGATGGAGTTACAGCCGTTTTTGTGAAGGGGTTTTTAATGTCAGTTGGCTGTGGAGGCCATTTTAATCGGCTTGTTGTAGATGTCCGTTTAATAATCACTCTCTACAAGCTTCACGAAAAATTTATCTAGTGGTTCGTGGAATTTTGGTAATTATCAACACCCAGAAATGCTGTCCCATGCAAACAGAACATCAAATGTGAGAAGCGCTTCAGATTGTTCTGAAAAATCGAAATCACATCCGCAAACTCTGTGGCGTTCTGCGTTTCGCAGCACGATCCACTATTATCATCCAATTCGTCAGCGTTTCCCACGTGGCAGAGACCCAAGCCCCCTCCCCCCAACCACGAGCGCCCGAGCCACACCAAAACTGAATCAACGAATCGCGGGTATTTCGGTGCGAACTGCGACTCTCAAACTTGGGAGTCAGAGGGGAAAAAAAAACGGGGAAGCTGCCTTTCGGTAGTTTCACAACACAGGCTCTGGGGTAGCCTGGAAAAAAAAAAACACAGGTGCCCGTCTGCGAGCAGAAAACGTAACCCGAGACTGTTCTGCAGCAAGACGGAAGCCACGTATGAAGCTCATGAAGCTCATGAAGCTTGGCGGACTCGTCGCCTGTGGTCAGATGACTCCACGTCTCTGCTGCCGTTGGGGGGAATAAAAAAATAAGTAAATAAAAAGGTCACTGGGTTCTGTGTCCCAGTAATAACAACAACCAGTGCAGGATTCATCTGAAAATGTATGCAGGATATTAGAAAAAACTTGCACTGCATTATATTATCGTTTAATGATGTGATGGCATTATAAATTGAGATAAAACTCCCATTTTCACTCGCTTCTTTACATCCTCTCCTGTCTTCGCCGTCATCTAGACCAGGTGTGGGCGTCAAGGCCTGTGAGATGCCTTTGGACTGAAGATTATTAGCAGCAGAACATAAATGGACGACTTGAAATACAACCACCCATGATTTGTTGCAGCCAAGCAGCTTTTTTGTGATATTAAAATTACGCTCACTGACATAAATTTCCAACAGATTGTGCATCACTACTGTCACTTCTTTAGAGTGGATATGTTTCGAATAATCCCACAGATTTGATCGGTACGAAGACAGAAGCTGCTCTACGTCTGTAAAAAGTCTTCACATCGCTGGTGCCAACACTGGGGAGGGCCAGGAGGGCTTACAAACTCACAGAATGTGTTTGCGGTACATGGACCGGCGGGGGTCAAATCAGTACAGCAGTAACATTGGAGAGCCGTGACCCAGATTCCCAATCTTCTCCTGCAATCTATGACTATGTGTAACCTGAGGTGGAAGAAACTGAGAACTGTGTAGACACGTAGACAGATAGCCTTTTACTCATCTCGAGGTTAGAAAGACCAAGAGAAAAAAAAAAAGATATACAGCTTGAACAACGAGACGTCTGCTCAATAAGTCCACCGTTTTGTGGCACCAATTCTGCCTCTGTGGACGTGCTACCTGCTTCCTGATTAGCCGTGGCGGCCATCTTGAACTGGCTTGACCCCAACTGGTTATCAGTTGTTAACTTTGACAGTTTCATTGATATCCATCCAGCGGTTCAGGAGATATGCTGCGAACAAACGGTGTCATCTGCAAAATCTTAAAAAGCAGATCAAATCAGTGCTTAGATGTTATGTTGAGGATGACTCTCAGCTACCACCACGACAACTTTTTTGCAATGTATCTGTTAAACTGACCGAGTTGTAGCCATTTTTGTGCTAGCTAAGATCACTCGGATGTGGTAATTAGATGAATTAGTTGTATTTGTTCATCCAATCATCACTTTCTGAGAGTTTATTGATATTTATTTAGTGGTTAATGAGATAATTTGTTAACAGACAAACTAATGGGTGCTGACACACACATTATGAATAAGAGATTCTTTAAAAAAATCACAAGGCATTCTTTTTGTTATTATTTCGCAACTTTGAATGGATAATAACACAGATTTGCAGCACGTTTGGGGTCATAAACACAGCTTAAATAATTAATAAAATGGCCGAAACAATCAGTGCACAATGGTTTTTTAAATGCACCGTTTTCCAACACCAATGGAAACTCTTCAGAGCTTTAAACCGGAAGATTTAGCATAAAATCTAAATAAAAACAGGAGCCTCGTGCGGACCTCCGCTGGTAAAAAAAAAAGTTAAGTCCCAGACAAGCGAGAAGCGAACACTGCGCATGCGCCACAATCCCAGCTCGTGTTACGTTACAAAAACAGAGCCCCCGCCCTCCTCGGAGCATCGCGTGAGAGCAGCAGCCGACTCTCAAACTTGATTGTGATTAATGCGCGAGGGCAAGATGTCCATGCCAGATCCGACGAGACACTTTTTTTTTAAGGTGGTCCAAAGTTATAGAGCCGCTCCGGCGGAGCTGACGACGCGACTCGGCTTCACCGAGCTGACCGTCTTCGCGACGGCTCGGACCGCTCCAACAAACCGTTTAAACGCCAGAAAGTTAACATGGCGGCGAGAAGTAACCCGCCGCAGTGCACGCAGTCCACCTTAATTCACAGCCCGAATGATTTCCTAACTTCATTATGAGCAAACCAGCTTTACACGCGTTGAGTAAGAGCCAGTCAAAATCTATTTTTTTAAGTTTATTTTACCAGCACAAATACACCCCTGCGTCGCCAAAACTCACTGCTTGAGGACGGGCTTCTTCCTCTTCTTGTTGGCGTACGTCCCCGGGTTATTGAACATGGTGTCACTCGGTTCAGAACCGACTTTTCTCCGGACTCTTTTCTTTCCTCCACCTCCCCTGAGTTTCTTGAAGGAAGCTGGGGAGGAAGGAGGTCGGGGCGTGGGGGGGTCTCTGCGGCGGTTCGGTGCCGCTCTGACAGCTCTCCGGGGCCGGTGACGCTGCGCTGACCTTGGCGGTTCGACCCGGGCGAGGTGGGCTCGGACTCCTGGAAGTTCGGCGAGAGCGGGGGACCGCGGAGGACGAGAATCCAGACTGTACGTCCAGCCCCTTCTCTCTGGATAAACAACGCCGCCTTATTATTACAACTCGGAGTCACTTGAGTTTGTTCTCTCTCTCTTACACACCCACTCACACACACACATACACACACACGGGCGCGCGCGCGGGGCGTTTTCAGGAAATGTGTACAGTCTATCCGAGCTGCGATTTAAGGTGGACCGGGCTCAAACTTTATGCTTTTTTTTTTTTTTTTCCTTTTGCAATAAAAGCTGTGATTTGTGTGGAGGTTCTGACACGACTCCAAGTTACAAAACACATTTCCCTCTGAAAGAATCTGCAACACAATGAGCACTTACAAAACAGCTCACATAAAAGTTGAAAACAAAATCTAAACAAACAAAAAAATAAGTGCTTATCCACAAAATACACTGCACTGTCACACTTTATAACATGTAATTATTAACATGACGCAGTTAGGGTTCATATTGAACAAATAAGGCAATAAACGAAAGGGCGAAAGGCATATCGCCTGCCACGTTTTAAACCGATGTTAAGAAAGCTGTCGCTGTTTAGGTCAAACTTTGACATTCACATGATGCACAGTCTGGTGAGATATGGCGACATGTCACACTCAGTGCTGAGGAGGAGGCAGCTATTACCAAACCAGATTTTAATCTCATCATCTGTGAAGCCCACTTAGTTAAAGCCGTTTTTGTGATTGCTCAGGTTGATCAATTATATATATATATATATATATATATCCAGTGACTGATGCCTGAAAGTTGCATTCATTAACATCCATCCGTTAGCTCATTTAGTTCAGATTATTTAGACGGCGCCAAGTCACAGCAAAAGTCGTGTCTGAGCGCTGGACAGAAACATTCACATGTGTTATAAAAAGACAATTAGTGAAAGTTACCTATCTAAGGAAGCCAGGAGACTGAGTTGAAGTTTACTTTTGTCTCAGTCTGCCATCCTGAGACAGCAGACTGACAAGAATCGGCTCCCTTTTAACTGGAAGAAACCTTCAGCAGAACCAGAACCAGGCTGGTCTGAGGACAGGCGGCCATCTGCCTCGACCGGCCGGGGTCAGCGAGGACAGGAAAGAGGACGCAGACAAACACAGAATGGCTGGGTCAAGTGTGGTTTCTGCAGGGAGGCAAACAAACATCAGCAACAAAAAAAAAGTGTTAATGATTGAAATAATTACAGTAGAGCCGTTAAAGACAGCAGCAGAAGGAGGAAATGAGCTCAGTTTGTTCTCCAGTCTATGGCAGCAGAACTAAGGGATAGCTCAGGAAACCCTAACTATAGTATTTATCAAAAAAGGAAAGTCTTAAGCCTGGTGTTAAAAGTAGACAGGGTGTCAGCCTCATGGACAGAAACTGGAAGTTGGTTCAACAAGAGAGGAGTCTGAGAACTGAAAGCTCTGCCTCCTGTTCTACTTTTAGAAACTCCAGGACCCACAAATAAACCTGCTGTCTGAGAGCAAAGAGCTACGTTATGGAACAACAAGATCTTCAATAAGATGAAGCTTCATTGTTGAGAGCTTTGTTAGAAGCAAGATTTTGTTTATAATATTAGTGATCTTACAGGTGGAAGAAAGCGATCCTGATAACAATTTTAAGTTGGGGTTAAAAGTCATATCCCGATCCAAAATTACGCCGAGGTTCTTTACATCAGAACTGGAGGCCAACCAGAGGACGTGAAAGGCTGCAAAGCCTATTCCTAAGATGCTCCGATCTAGAAGAGATGAAAACAAATTTTGGAACAGAAGATTACAAACCGTATGTGAAAATCACACGTAAAAAGTTGCACTGGACAACGATTGCAGATGCAGATGAGAGGGAAGAAGTGAATGAAGATCAAACTTTAAGAATCAAATAAATAGGTTTATGAGACGACAAACAAAATACTAAAAGAAATCCAGGTAGAGTGCACTCTTTCTGTGTAAAAGCTCACGTAGAAAGCTCCCCTCACTCGCCTTTTGATGTCTTCCTGCTCAGGGACTGCAGGCAGAAAATCGCAGCCTTTGCCAAAACCGTATTACAATACACGCCTCCCTGTTTGATTTACAAGGCTAGTGTTTTTTTTTTATTGTGCATTGTCCTTTATTGAATAAATGTCAAATTCAATTCAAATTCATTGCGGCACTCGGTATATAATTAGCTTTTAATAAACGTGAACATGAACAGACACATCAAGCAGAACAAAACATCAATGGCAGTGTCATTTTTTTCTAGTGTTACTGACTCCTTATACCAGCTACGTGTGTTTGTGTGCCTTTCTGTCAGTACACAACAAGTGTGTCTCACTTGTTTCTAAATTTTACTAATGTGCTGAAACTGAAAATAGTAGTAGTTTTACATTATTACTCATTTATGGGAGGTGTAAATTGACCTAAGTGCTGCAATGCCGGGTAGCTCAGATTACTCTGGAGTACAGATTTTATTTTTATTTACGAACTATTTTCATTACCGACAGCATACACATCTACGTGCCATGTTTTCTTTTTTTGTTAATTTGAAGAACTGGCTCCAATAATTACCATATACAGTAACAACTGATGGCAAAACAGATGAGTTTTGAATGAGATTTTTCTTTAACGATAATATTTATCATCTGCTCCCGTCCTGGGAGTAACAATGCCCACGTAGCACCTACCAATATGGCGGAGAAAATTCTTGCCTCCTTAGAACAGACTGCACTGTGGCCGGCCATTCCAGGGTGTCTCTGAACGTGATGGTCTGAACAAAACTGAAAGTGAAGTACCATCTTGTGGTTGCAACCGGCATGACCACAGCTAAAAGTTGAAAAAGTATGTGTATATATAAATATTTTTTATCCTCTGTTTTTAGCATGTTTGGGGTTGTTTTGTTCCAGCAGTCCAGATGTCCTTCAGTCAGTCAGTAGAATTAGTAGGGCTTGTCAGATATTTGTGAGCTCTAGCACATGTAGGGTTGAGAGGACATGAGACATCAGTTATTTAAACAAAATAATCTAAAAAAAAGACTTGAAAAATGTGTGTTTTCTGCGAGAATGCATTATGATTGCTGAGTTCTGCATGACTTCAGCAAAGTAAGTTGAATAATGGCTGGACCTTCGATGATAGCTGAAATATTTGAAGGAGAGGGACAGACACAAGGGGCAGAAGGACAGACGTAGAGGGGGGGAAAAGCATAAGAAGACAAAAACGATACACATGGAGACAAAAGGGATGTGTAAGGAGACTGTAAAGATGCATTTGGGGACTAAAAGAAATGAAAACGAATCAATAAAAAGACAAAAATCATAAATGAGAACAGTAAAAGCACA
Organism: Kryptolebias marmoratus; assembly: GCF_001649575.2. Lineage (NCBI taxonomy): Eukaryota > Metazoa > Chordata > Actinopteri > Cyprinodontiformes > Rivulidae > Kryptolebias > Kryptolebias marmoratus. The sequence continues at coordinate 19,119,469 of NC_051435.1, read as the reverse complement.
CTTAAGGAGACAAAAAATACTAAAAAAGGACTCATTAAAAACACAAACAGTAAGCACAAAAAGACAAAATGGAGACACATGGAGATAAACAAACAAAAGGACATAAGAAAACAAGAATGCATAAGAACCCAAAATATGCCTTAGAGACATAAAAAGACAAAATGGACGCATAAGGAGACATATTAAAGAGTTTAATATTGAAAAGGAACTCTTGTGGATTACTGTGTACTAACTCAGAGACTAAATACAATCTTAGCCACAGACGGGGCAGAAGATGGCGGTATAGGACCGTTTACAGGAAAATAACTGTAAATAAAGAAGAAGAAGAAGAAGAAAACGTGCGGTTCACTTCCGGGTCGCGCTGCTTGTTCGGGTCAGTGTTTGGAGGACAGCTTCATGGCCCTGACCGTGACCCGGCTGCTCGTCCCGGCGAGAGCAGCTGCTCTCAGATCGGGGCGCCTTATTCAGAAGGTGAGCGCCGGAACCGCGCCGGTTCGGTTCGGTACCGGGCTCGACACAAACGCCCGTGGGTTTACTAAGGACGAGCTAACGCCGCGCTAGCCCCGCGGCTGCTAACAGTGGGTCACCAGCGAGGATGTTTGTTTACCGCTCACTTTACGCTTGTTTACAGACGACAAAGGAAAAGTAAACCAACGAGGTGTCACTATGGAGAGTTTTTAGTTAGTCTTAAACTAAGATAATCTCATGTAAACTATTTATATTTTTCTATTGCTGAAGGCCCACCTCTGGACGTGCACTGCACATTAACCTAGCCTATAAATATTACAGTTTGGTATTTGTTAATACTCAACACTTGTCCCTTCATGTGTGTGTGGATGTGGGGATGAATGACTGAAGTGTAAAGCGGATTGGGGTCCTTGGACTACATAAAGGGCTAAACAAGTACAAACCATTTACTATAAATAGACAATAAATGAAATGAAGTGTAATGTTGAAAAAACCCCACAAAGTTGTAGCTGAAACTATGAGGTGGCTCGTTCAGAGCATGTGCTGTTAATGACTCTCAGCTACTACCACATCAAGATTTTTAGCTCAACATCTGTCAAATTGAATAAGGTATAGTCAGTTTTGTGTTGGCTAATGACCATCTTGAATTGGGCTGACTCTAAAAGTTAACCAGTTGTAGATGTGCATCTAATAAGTGCTTCTGGAAGGTTTCTTTCAAATCTGTCCCGTGGTTCGTGAGATATTTTGCCAACAGACAATGAGCTGGTTTTAAACACTTAGGAGGGAAAAAAAAGTATGAGGCCCGTGGTGGCGAAAAAGCGTGAAAATGTAGGTTTTTGCTGTTATAGAGACGCCATCGAACAATCCCAGTAACTAAAATGTAGTTTAATCTACTTTTTAAATTAGTTTTCTAACAGGCGTGTCTTTTTGATTCTATTAAAATTGATAATTATTTTGGCTGCTGTATCACTGGGAAATCCATTTGTATAATTTTTAGGCGTCATTACGGACCTTGAGGATTCCCTTTTATCAAATATGTGGCTGGACTTCTCGATAACATCACTTCAGACCACCGAAAAAATATAGTTTTCAAACCAGCGCTCTCATAAACAAAACCAGCTTGATGCCAGCTGGTGATAACGAACTGCGAATCATTTTGAAGCCTTTGAGATGAAAACAATCATAACTAAATATTGAAACATTCCTTTTTGTGACCCATTTTACCAGCAGTTGGGAGTTTGAAAATCGAAAAAGTGTGTGGATCCTTTTGTTCAGTTTTCTCCAGGACTCCGTCGTCTTCTGCTACCAGCCGATGTGAAGTCTTGTTGTCTTGTCACGCAGGCGAGTATTCACACGACCTCTGTGAGAAGCCTGCAGTATGGCTTTTGGGCCTACATCCTGGGTGAGAGGACCACGCCGCGGTTGAAGCAGTCCAGTAAGATCATCACCGTGGACGGGAATCTGGCGTCAGGAAAAGGAGAGCTGGCCCAGAAACTGGCCGATAACCTGGGTAACGGTCGATCTGCGGCCACACTCGGCAGGTGTTTCCCCGCTTTTAGGCGCCCCTCTGTGACGAACTGTTTTCTGTTTCTGCAGGGATGCTCTACATGCCCGAGGCCGACACCTTCTACATGGACAAGATGACGGGGGAGAAGGAGCCCCTCCCGCTCGACTACAACGGGATGTGCAGCCTGGAGAGGTTCTACACGGACCCCAAAGCTGCGGATGGGAACAGCTACAGGCTGCAGCTGTGGATGTACCTCATGAGGCTGCTGCAGTACTCCGACGCCATCGAACACCTGCTCGTCACAGGTACCACGGGCAAAAAAACGTGTTTCCTCATCAGCTGCGGGAAAGAGTTTGGTGGCGACGGAATGTCTGATCTTTACCCCGACCTTCTTTGCTTTTTTTAAGGCCAAGGAGTGATCCTGGAGCGATCCCCGTTCAGCGACATGGTCTTCCTGGAAGCCATGTTCAAACAGGGCTACATCCGGAAGGAGTGTAAGTACACTACCATGTCCTCCGCGTGCAGCTTTACATGTACTGAGCACATCAAACACAACCACATCACAGGGTTCCTGCACAGAATGGAAAAGTATGGAGTTTGATTTTAGGGCCTTTCAGGTCTGAATAAGTATGGAAAAACATTAGTGTTTCCAGACTTTATTGCAATTTCTACAAATGTAAAACTCTAAATGTCTAAAAGTTATTGAATTGAGCTGATATTTTTCACTGAGGGGAACATCTGTAACTTGATGTGATCCGCTGATGTGGATAAGAGTTTTTCTTTAATCTGTCTAAACACGTGGTGGGGATGGAGAGGGCGCCCCCGAGTTGGCGCATGCACGACTCATGCTGATTCTCGTTCCCGCGGCCCACAGGTGTGGAGCACTACAACCAGATCAAGAACATCAGCGTCAACGAGTTCCTTCCCCCACACCTTGTCATCTACGTCGACGTGCCGGCCGAGGACGTGCAGAGGAAGCTCAAGCAGAGCGGGAAGGTACGGTCGGTTGACGGTCTTCACTTTCGTCTGCATCCAAACATAACACCCCAAAATCTGCTGGCTGCCAGTGCACAAACAAAGCACATATTTATTGGAGGAACATGAGTGAAACAAGGAATTTTTATTATTTGAGCTCGGTTTTTACACTTTTGTGCTGAAGAGATCTGATCTTTAGGAATCTGGTACACACACACCTCAAAAACTACACAATACATTTATATTGTAAGCATATGTGAGTTTGTTTTGCAGATAATTAAAAGTACCAAACCTGAAAACCCGTCACATCGTAAAAACAGACGCAGTCTTTTTTTCTCCCGCGGGGGGTTCTGCTCCGATAAAACCGCTACTGAGTCGGATCTCTTTGCTCTGCCAATAAAGGCTGCGAGACTCGACCCCGACCCGCCCGGCGTTCTCCAAAAAGAGCAAACTGTTTTCAGATCAAGGAAGGAAAAAGAGGTGATCAATGGATGGTTCATGAAACACCTTCAGGTCTAAAACAGAAGCTTATATTTTAGGTTACTGTGGATAGTAGTTCTGTTGAATATGAAGTGTAACTCTTAATAACTCAGAATAAATGTTAGATTGTTTTGACACCAAGCGACAATGCAGTGAGCAAGGATCTGGAGGGCTCTTCCTACTAAGATGGTCGGTCGTTGAGCCAGGCCAGGCGAGAGGAGCCGGAGGTGGACGGCACACGTCCACGGGCTGGCTCCCCGCGGACGCACGAGACGCCGGGCGGGCACCGCCGCTCACAGGAGCAGGTGGTCGGACTGTTGTCCTTCAGGGCTGTCGTTGGTCCGGCAGCAGTGGCCTGGGAGTTAAAAATCACCCAGTGTTTGTGAGAGGGGAGTTTTTTTTTTTTTTTTTATCAGCTTGATGAGAGCACGCAGGTCGTTCTCACAAATGAATTGGAGACAGGTTCTGGACGCTTCCGGGCACTAGGAGTAGACCTTGGGGAACACCGCAGAAGGAGCTGGAGTGTTGCTTTAGTGGTAGAAAACGGATGTTTATGTAGGACAGCGGTGTCTGATCCTGGTCCTGGAGGGGCCACTATCCTGCAGGTTTTAGTTGTTTCTCTGCTTTGACACACCTGATTTGAATGAATGAGTGATTAACAGCTGTCTGCAGAACTCGAAGAGCAGAGAAACAACTACAACCTGCAGGACGGTGGTCCCTCCAGGACCAGGATAGACGCCACTGATGTAGGCGCTTCTCATGATTCTGTATCGTAGGCCCTTTTTAGGTCTAAAAATACTGCTCCGACTGCATTACCATCATCTAAAGACCTTTTAATATTTTCTATAAAATAACGAATAGCCAGTTCTGTTGAATAGCCTGAATGAAACCCAGACTGTTTTGGGTGGAGAAGCTTGACTTTTTTTCTCCAGAAAACTGACAGCATTTTTTTATTTTTTATTTTTAACAATCAAAGGAAACAGAGAGTTTACTTCCTGAAACTTCCTGGGGTGAATTGTATTCTTTTTGGGTGCTCTTGTTGGGGAGGGATGGTGTAAAAAATGTTTAAAAACAAGCTTTTTAGCCCACAGTCTGACATCACCACGTATTGTCTTATTTGCAGTCCTACCTGCAAAACGTGCCGCTGCAGTATCTGAAGAGCATCGAAGATTCCTACAAGAAGTCTTTCCTCCCCAGCATCAGGTAGGCGCACGGCAAAACCGCGCATCGGATATGCGCGTCACGTCCAGGAAGCTGCCATGTTGTCCAGCTTTGATTACAGTCATTATTTAAGCTGTTAGTCAGTCCGAGCGAGTGGGAGCCGGGAAACGAGTTTTCTCTTTTCTCTCTTTTTTTTTTTTTTCAGAGAAACCTCTGAAGTGCTCGCTTACGATGCAGTCCAAGCTCAGGACGTAGAGAAGGTAGGCGTTTGGACCAGATGGAGTCAATAATTCTCCAACGTGACTTTGTTTCCTAAAACGTGTTTTGTTTTGTTTTGTTTTTTTCCTGCGGCCTTCACGCAGGTGACAGAGGACATCGAGAACCTGAAGTTTGAGAAGGGGCCGTGGCGGGATCAGGGGGATGTCGACTTTCATCACATGAGGGTGCTGTAAGTTCTCCAGCATGCCAGTCCAAAAAAAAAACCCCAGAGTAAACACACAAGCACGCCTCAGCCTGTGTGCTGAGAGTTGCAAAGCACCTAAACTAAATAAAAGCGTTTCTTTCTCGCTTTGATCCGGGGATGTCTAAACGAGCTCCACATGCGCAGCTTCTCACAGCCTCGGCGTGTCTCTTTCAGCGCGGGGAACAAGGACCGAGTGGCCGCCCTGACCCAGATCCCCGTGTTCCTGCCCGAGATCACCATCGGATCCCACGATTACGATCAAAAGTACCACGCCTACAAATTGGTAAGTCCCCGCGCGGCGTTGCGGGGTTGCTTAAATCTGTGATCTCCTGCTGCTTTTGTAAGTTTGTCTCTCTCAGTCTCTATTTTCATTTAAATGGAACCAAAATAACTTAAGAATTCAGGGTTTTAATGAATTATTTGAACTGTTCTTTTTTTTCAGGGTGGAAGGATTTTACAACATACAACTTGAATTATTTTTAAATCCAAGAATTAGGTGCACAAGTTAAAACTTAGGGTGGATTTCCTCTGATGTCTGATAGCCGTACACCCCCACTAATATTTGGTTAAATGTCTCCTAGCAAGCGTCACCTGGACCACAGGCTTTTTGTGTCCATTAACAAGCTAAAACTCTACTGATTCTGCAAAGGACGGATCGAATATCAGCCAAAGTTCATCAGGAATTTGTTTTTCTCGCTGCGTTTCCTTCAACGCGTCGGGTCTGACCTGCAGATGAAATTAAGGACGGGACTTCCGCTGCATCTTTGCGGATTTTGCTGCTGCTGTTTTGTTTCTCGCGTCCCCTCTGCACACGATGAGCCGGCCTTTCATTTTTTCTCTCCGGATAAGTTGCATTACGATGCGCCGAGCACTTTATTAAAAGTTACAAATCTATAATAAGCAACCTTTCCTTTCCGGAACTCGGCTCCTTTTTATGCCGAGGTTTTTATTTATTTTTTTATTTTTATATATATTTCTCTACCCTTTTCTGAGCCACCCGGTCGGCTTGATGAAACTCATTTTCCTGCGCTGAAATATCGAGCCGCTCGTAGTTACAAATGCCAGCTGTGGAATATTCCACCAGGCCGTTTGTATCATCGGTCTTGCGGGGGAAACATTTGGGTCTGACCTTTTCTGTTTATTGACTGGAGACGTTTTTGTCTCCCCCTGCCGCATGGGCCGCGCGACGTAATGCAACAGGAGGCCGCGACCTGACATTTCGCTCCGAGCCGGGATCTCGGAGGGCAGAGCGAGGATGGCGACGTGCGGCGGCAGCGTCTGCGGCAGAGGCGTCCTCTCTCAGCACATTTCAGTCAGCGGAGGAAAGTTAGGAAAGGATGTTTACATCACGAATGTGCCGCGGCGTCCGGACAGCTGAAGAGGTTTCAGCTCGAGTCTGGAGGAAAAAAATGTCTCAACAAAAAAAAAAAAAAGGTTTTCAAGACTAAAGTCCCTGGTTTGACAAAACATGCAACCCAAATCAGTTTGTTCAAAGAACCTGTGCATAAAAAGGAAATCCAAACTTCCGACTGCATCATTTTCCTGTTTTAAACACAAACTGGGATTGTGGTTTTAAATTGTTTGGCCCGTCATTAACAGCAGAAACCTCCTAATGATCCTAATTCAATGTTTTAACTGTTTTTTGTTTTTTTTTCTCTCAGTTGCCTGGGAAGAAGTTTGCCCCTGGTTATAATGAAGACGTGGGAGACAAATACATCTGGCTAAAGTGAATCGTCTTTAGTTTCCTTCCTCTCTAGCTGTTGGCTGATCAACTCTGCGATCTCATTTTGTTGTACAGCCTGATTATAAATGTATGTATTAATTATTAATAAAAAAAAAACTTAAAAGCAATGTTTTCCAAGTTTTATTTCTTACACAAGACCATGAGGGAAAAGCCGAACTGTTCCGGTTTATCAGATCAGTTCGGATCATTCCGCTCACTCTCAGCATGCAGCGTCATTTCAGTAACGGGCCGTAAAGCCCGAGGTCCTGCTGGTCGTTTTAGTGCCGACTCGTGGGACAAATGCCTCAACATGTTGGAAAAACAATTAAAAAAAAACAGCTTTCCAGGCAGCTCGGCGCTTCGTCCCTGAAGAACGGCAGCAACAGTGCCACCATGTGGTCACAGACGAGCTGCGAGGCTGGATTTATGATTGTGCCTGAGCACTGCAGGTGATGAGAAGGCCTCTTTAAATCCAAGTGTTTATTCTTGTTCTTGCACTGAATTAATTGCCTTTTGGCGGGGCTTTAACATGCCTCCTGGGGAACGCCTCAACTGAATTTTGTGGTGTTATAAGGATGTGAAAAGCAGCAAACTTTGGCAGAATGAAGACCTAGTTTGAATTAGAGATCTCAGATTTATCGCACATGTTGAGCTCACAAAGGCACACAGAAAAAAAAAGTCTTGGAGGCTTGGCCTAAGCCCAACAGGAAGTTGACCGTTTTTGGATCAAAGATGACATTTTGGGGGTTTTACACAACTAGAGATTTTCAAGTACTGGCTTCAAAGTTGGTCAGGATACTGTTAGGGCATGAGGTTATCAAAAGCTTGAGTTTTTTTGTCACAGGGTGTGGGCGAAGCTAAGCTTCAAACTGACCTCTTGTCATGAAACACAACTAGATATTTGTGATTTAAAAACAGACTTTTTGCTTGTGGTCTTGCAGGTTGGGCAAACTTTGATCTTCATAACACTTCGGTCATTTCTACAGATTTCGTCCAATCTGCACTAAAATGCCCAGGATTTTTTTTCCCCCAAACCTGAGCATACGGTATTTACCTACACTATTTTTATCAATGTGGCAAAATGGCTAAAAGGCGCCCCGTAGAAATGTTCAAACAGCCCTTTCCACCGATAAAGACCCAGGACTGTTGAACAAATGTCTGCTAGATTCAACAAGATAAAACTCGTCCCTTTATGTTAACGTTCTTCTGCTCATATGTCTTTCGTGAAGGTGCTCCTTAACAGAACAGCTTCAGTCGTTTTCATTTGTGTTTTAATTTGGAAGAAAACTGGTTAGAGAGAATGAGCAGAAATTCAACGATGCTCTCATGCGTCTGTGTGGAACCGTGCCGGCGCCAAACGTTCCACGTTCTTGGTGGACACTCTGGACAGGTCTCCAGTCCACCACAGGGCCACATAGAGACAAACAACCATTCACCCTCTCACCCTGACCTAGGAAGGATTTAGAGCTGTCAGTGAACCCAACATGCATGTTTTTGGTCTGTGGGAGGAAACCCAGATGTGCACGGGGAGAGAGCATGTAAACGCCACCCAGAAAGGCCCCAGGCTGGGATTCGATCCTGCAACCTCCTCCTGCAACAGCTTCACCAACTGCTCCAACGAGCTGCCTAATTTTAGATTTATAATATACTATATTATGCATATAACCTCCTGAGACCCTGCATCCAACCTGCACCCATTTTTAGAGGGGGTCATTGCCACCCACCTCCACCCCCCTCCCCTCGGCGGTGTCCTTACCCCTGCTCTGAACTCCTGCTCAGATATTTAAATATTATCTTACCGTAAATGAAGTGTCAGCATGTAGTAATAGGGATCTGCAAGTTTTGATTAAAGGCTTAAAAAAAAAAAAAAAAAACTCAAAGGGGCAGTTTGAAATTGAGAAGTGGTGATTAACTTCACCTCCTTTTCACTGGGATGGAAATGACCAGCTCCTAATGACGAGCCCTCCTCAGAGCATCCTCTGGTGGGAAGCACAAGCTGTAACCTGACGCTCCCGTCATGAAGTCAGGGTTCGCTGCACAGACGGTCCTGCTCTCCTGCAGGGAGCTGACGCGCCTCTCCAAGGCCTAAATTATTAACCATCTCCACTGATTACAGGTTAGGAATTAAAGGCCCAGCATTCCTTGAAGGAATGCATATCTCCCGCCTCCTTTCATGCTAGAATTTTTAATCTAATCGTTCTCATGCTGAGAAATGACGGAGTTATAGACGCTTTAATCGAACCTTGAAAATAGCATAACGCATGACCTCTTACGATGTCTAATGTGATCTCGCATGATCAAGTAGTGAAGTGAAGTGAAGTGAGATTTTTTTATATAGCACTTTTCGGCAACAAGGCGATCAAAAGCGCTTTACAACAGAAACAAGAACAGAATCAAATACAGCAGGTGCATAATCAAACACAGAAAAAACACATCAATCATGTATAATCTAAATGAAATATAGGATAACCTAAGTGAAATCATGAAACTAAACATATCTAAACATGAGCTATGACAGTCAAAATAGTAGCTAAAATAATCTAAATACAATCATGATAAAGTTAAAGCTGAACTAAACTACAATCAGGAATCTAACAATCTGACAATATCTAAAATATGAGCCAAGATAAACTAAACTAAGCTAAATGTACAGGAAGGCTAAAAAAGCTAAAACAAGCTAAAACATGACAATGCTAAGACTAACGGTACTTACTAATAGTAAGTAGTTCTTGGAGCATGTGTTGGGGATGATTTTCATCTACTTCAGCACCAAAATTTAGCTCAATATCTGTAAAACTGACATTTTTTGTGTTCGCTAAGACTGGTTTGCTGTGGTCATCTTGAACGGCGTTGACTCCGAACACACCAGTCGGTTGTTTAAAGATTACTTTCTGAAAGTCTCAATAAAATGCATTCAGGGATTTAAGAGGTATTTCTACTCACAGCTCAGACAAATGAACACACGCACACAAACAGACACGGGCAAAAAACACCAACCCTCTGACCTTGCCTTCAACCGCGGGCGATAATGACCACAAAAAAAACAACCCCAAAGAGAAGTAGTTTCGTGAGTGTGGCAGAGTCAGAAGTGAGCTGTGAGCTGATCTGGACAATCAGATGAGAGCAGCTTGTTTACTTGCTGCCCAGTGGCAGAGCATCAGGCCGCTCAGACAAAGCAGAGGGAGGAAGTGACAGCACAGCAGCCCGGAGCAGTCACACTGAACTAATGGAGGGTGGAAGACATGAACTCTGGAGAGGAGAGTTTGCCACTGTGTGCTGTCAGTATAATGCACCGCTGTGGTCTTATCAGCTGTGAGAGCAGGCAGTGGAAAATTACTTGTAGAATGAAGCTGTAACTCAACAATCGAGGCTAATCTGAAAGCAGCAACTCAAGCCTGCAGGTCAGGAAGACAAAAACAACCTTGATGTCAGCTGATGATAATGTGAGTGCTACTTTCAGACCTGAATCTCAGATTTGAATCCATGCATACAGTTTATAAAAAACAAACAATAAAAAAGCTTGCCCTACTTTTTTCCACATGGGCGGTTTCACTTAACATCAAGCTTGGGTCCTCTACCAGAAGCCTGGGAGCTTGAGGGCTCTCTTCAGTATCTTAGCTGTTCCAGGACTGTTTTCTTCTGGACAGAGATCTCTGAGGTTGTTCCTGGGATCTGTTGGAGCCACTCTTCCAATTTAGGGGTCACAGCACTGAGTGCTCCGATGGCTACTGGTACCACTGAGGCCTTGACTTTCCACAACTTCTCTATTTCCTCTTTCAGTCCTTGGTATTTCTGCTCCTTCTCCCTGATGTTGCAGTCGCTTGGGACTGCTACATCTATCACCACTGCTTTCTTCTGTATCTTATCTATCACCACAATGTCTGGTTGGTTAGCCATCACCTGTTTGTCAGTCTGGATCTGGAAGTCCCACAGTATCTTAGCCCTGCCATTCTCCACCACCTTAGGTGGAGTCTCCCACTTTGACTGTGGGACTTCCAGTCCATACTCAGTACAGATGTTCCTGTACACTACTCCAGCCACTTGGTTATGGCGTTCCATGTATGTCAGTCTACAGGGCCTATAAAAAGTATTTACCTCTTTGGATGTTTTATCCTTTTACTGCTGACATAATTCAGTCATGGTCAATATTAACTTGAACCTCTTTACAAAAAGCAAAAAAAACCCTCCTTAATGACAAAGTGAAATCAAATCTCTACAACTAATACCAATTAATGAAAATATGTAATGTAAAATAAGTGATTAATAGTGATATAGTGATAAATAAATAAATAGTCCTCCTAAAGTGACTGTCCTAATTGAACTCAGAGAAAAGATTATTGAAAAGTACAAGTCAGGGGATGGATACAAAAGAATTTCCAAGGCCCTAAACCTTCCAGAGGTTCTGTTAAATCCGTCATCAAGAAGTGGAAGGAATATGGGACGTGTAAATCTTCACAGACTGAGTGAAAAACGAGAATCGTGAGAGAGTGGCAAAGAGAAACCCACCGTTGAAGAAAACTCAGATTAAATCTTAGAGTAGAGTTTCCCAAACGACATGTGGAAGACTCCATAGTCAAGTGCTTCTCGGCAGCCGGTCCTGGAAGGCTTGTGAAGACAGAGGGGAAAACAAGTGCTGCAAAATATAGGCAAATCCTAGAGGACAATCTGGTGCTGTCTGCAAATGGACTGTGTTGTATGCACAGTCTTCCCCCTGCCTCTGACAGTAAGCTTTGGATAGTGTGGTGGAGAATATCCTGTTTATTCTCTTGGTTTCTGCTTCTTGAGGACAGCTTGTTGTGGTGGTTGTAATGAAATAGGAGACAAGGGTTTAAAAATCACAAACCTTGTTTTAAGCAACTGCATATCCTCCATTTTACTGAACAGGGCTCTCCTGTATTTTTACTCTCATGCCTTTGAAACAGTCTCTTCTGCCCTACGCTGTGACAGCGTAGGGCAGAAGAGATAAAGCCTTTTTCCTTCATGAAAAGGCTTTTTCACTCTGACTGTACCTTCAACAGTGACTTTGCTGGGTTCGGCTCCTGTCCTTTTGTTTGTGTAAAGAACACTTTTGGCTTGTTGTAGAACCACTTTAGCTCTAACATGATTGTACTGTCTATTGTCCAAAGGTGAAGGCAGGATGTCTAGTTTTGTCTTCATTGGTCTTCCTCTAAGGAGCTGAAAAGGGGGATTCACCAGTTGTGGCACAAGGTGAAGCCTGTAGCTGTGAAGCATTTTAGGAACTGCAGGCTTCCAGGTTGGGTAGCCCGCTGTTTCATCGGCATGTTGAACAGGCTGTCTGAACATGTGTCTGCACACCAATGCATTAACTTTGGCGACAAAGCAGTGTGTTAAAACGGCCAGTCATCTCCCTGAGCATTTACATCTGATGAGCGTGTGACTGTCACATATTTTCCACCTCCCTGTAAGTGTATAGGAGGCTCACCAGTGTGGACTCGGTATTCAAGTTAAGTGCTCCTTGATCTTACAGCCAAGCATTTCAAGGATACAGCACACAATGTAGACAAAATTAGCAAAAAAAAAAAAAAAGAAAGATTTCTTTCTAGATCATCAGCATGATTTTGTTGAAACGAGTGATGAAAACCCAGCACTATTTAGAGCTGTATAGCTCAGACAGAAGAAACATTATTCAAAGTTTAATCAGGTTACATGAAAGTTGAAATTCACACATCTGAACAGGCATTTGGATAGCTTAAACACGTTTTACACATGAGTTTTTGGAAACTTGCCTGCAGAATGTTCAACTTAGATTGTGAGGATGTTTTGAGCTGACTTATCTTTTCAGATCTTCCTTAAACAAACATACATGAAACACTGTAGACACACAGAAACTCAAAATGTCTGACAACCAGACCCTTCAGACACTAATACAGTTTAGTTTTTTAGTTTTCACACAGTGGCTTTTTGTTTGAGGGCTTTACGTTCTGCTTTTTGTTTCTGTAGACGGAGAGCGAAAGACACAGGTCGACCATCATCGGCCTGACAAACGGTCGGGCCGATGATGGTCGAGGTGGGCAGAACATCCAACATATAGATCAGCTGAACTAGTGTAAACTCTGTCTTCTCCCAGTGTGTGCCCTCGTGGCAGCGTGGACGGAGAGATGGAAAACAGAAAGCTGCTTCGAATCAAAGAAGACAGACGGGAGATATCCCGCTGTTGGAATTACAAAGACGTAAGAGATGAAAATAAAGGGCCCGTTTGTGAAATTAATAACATTTGTTTAAACATTACACACCCAGTAACATTAAACCACAAGGTTTTAAAAAGAAAACTTGAATTTTTGTGCAGGAAAATCATTTTGAAAATCAGCATCAGTGAAGATAAAAAAAATCCTAAATCTCAAAATAAAGTAGCCGTCACTGATAAAGGTACTTAACATTTCTGCTAAATACCTGCACCTAGTCCAAATTTTATTGTTGTTCTTTTCAAAGATAATACAGTGAAAATGAACTCCTTGCAGCCAATAAGCCTGTGATCATATTGAACTCATAAATGTATATTTGTTGGGTTTCTGAGCACAGATTGGACTTTATTGTTATGGTTCCAAAAGTGATTGCACGTTTTATTTTTTTCCAATATTTCTGAACAATCAGAGGCAGATGGAGCGGTTTGATGTTATTGTTCTGACAAAGTGGAGGTTCTGTTTGATTGTTCTTGTTAAAAAAAAAAAAAAGCTCAGTCCAAACGAACAATCTGGAAAGAAAATGTCCAAAAAAACAAGTTAACGCTTGTTTGAATTGACACAATAATTTACTAACAGGAGAAATCAAAGTATTATGTAAATCTTGAGGGTTCTTTTTTATTATATGTTATAAAACTCAAGCTGAGGAATGTTTTTCCTGTAATGTGGAGCACAGCGCTCTTTCTGAGCTGGGCTCCACCTGACCAATGCATGTCACTGTGCTGAATTTATTAATGTCGCGGGTCAGATGGGGCGCTCTCGTGGGCTGGACGTGGCTCGTGGGCTGCCAGTTGACGATCGGCGCTTCAGTCCTCCTCAATGCCTTCTGCAGTTCAGCATTCTCGCGGACGAATTAATTATAACGACCTTCCTTTCTTATGAATCTTACTTCGACATGTGCCCGACTACCTTTTGCCCCGGCTCGGGAGTTACAGAGGAAATATGGGAAGATGTAAAAATCGTGTCGTTAATCGTTGAGCTGAAGCAGGTTTCTGGGTTTTGGAGTCAATCGTGCCTGCAGGAGCTTTGTCACAGAACTGACATCCCTGCAGAACACTTAGCCGGAAGCGGACGTTAAAAATTCATCTAAAACTCACAGCCTCCAGGATTAAAACTAATTTAACGCTGCACAGCCGACTGATGACGCTTTGGAAGGCAAATGTTGGTCTACAGAAATGCCCTGGGAATCCCTGCGGTGACTCGGTGATAAAACTGAGAGAAGATCAGTGGTGCTGGGCTTCATTTGTCGGCTGCAGCTCGGCGTGGCGGGGCCCCCGAGTCTGCAACAGACAACCACAGCGGGGAGGAGAAAAGGGAAGTTACCGTGATCGATAAGGCCAGTCACCTTCCATCAAGCATCTCAACAGATTTGCTCAATACAACGATTCCTTCATGCTCTAGTTCAGAACCTCCCTGAGGTCCCTCCAGGCTTCAGCGCGGAGGCAGCAGATGGCAGTGTTGCTGTCCGGATGCGTGTCCTCTCACAGGGATGGGGCGGGTTGTTTGGAAACACGTGTGTGTGTGTGTGTGTGTGGCAATATACATGCTCCCAGATATTTGAGTTACTGTGTGAAATTAGTGAGAAGACCTTTCTCTCCTCACTCTGGCTTTTATTTGCCGAGCTGAAACTGAAGAGGAGCCGCTGGCTACAGAGATGCTGTCTGTCCCCGCTGCATCATATCCCCCACAGTAAACATCCTCTCCCCCGATGGCCCTCCCTGCGCATCAAAACAAAGGACAAATAAAGAAAATGGAGCAATGGAAGGACAAAAGGGGGGCTGCCAGGTGAAAGTACAAGAAACGTCTGTTTCTCAGCTACATTTATTTCCGTTAAAGTTTTAGTAGACGAGCCAGTCCCCGTCCTCGGTGTTTATGGCTTTTATATGAAACATTCCTCACAGATCTGAGTGGGTGTAGCTGCAGAAGCATCTTCATTTGTCATCTGAGAGGTGACCTCATTCAGTGTCTAAAAAAATCAAATTATTTAGCTGTTTCAATAAGTTATTTCAGTTTTAAGCTGTAGCTGGCTGATATCAGATGCATTTGATAGCAACTAAGAACTAGAATTTAGTCCTGTAAGAAAAAAAAACAACCCAGAAACTACATCCCACAGCTCTAAGGTTTTACTTTTCGGGTCAGCTAGACATCACTGCGTCCTTGAAGAGTCTGAAATTATGAAAAATAAAATGCCTTGCAAAAATATTCATCCTTTCTGTTACAACCTGCAGTTTATTTGTATTCTTAATTTGTTTAAAAGCAAAAAATTGTCTAAAATAATTAATTCTCCACTGATGAAAAGAAATGAAAGGAAAAAGAACCATAAATGAGAAATGGTGCGTGTATACAGTGCCTATAAAATGGATGTTTTCTGCTTTTATTGCTGTCATAAATCAATCATTGTCAATATAAATGGGGCTTATAGACAAGCGAAATAAAAAACAACCCCTTCTTCAGTGACAGTGAAATCAAATTTCTACAGAGTAATACCAAATAAATAAAAATATGTAATGTAAAATAAGTGATTCCACAAATATTCACCCCATTGAAAATGATTCTTCTAATTCAACTGAGAGAAAAGATTACTGAAAATTACAAGTCAGAGGATGGATACAAAAGGATTTCCAAGGTTCTAAACATCCCTTACGTGTTTTTTTTTTCACACCCATGTGAAAAGTACAAGCACTTTTCAAAAAATCTTTTCTCTGAGTTGAATTAGAAGTCATTTTAAAGGGGGTGAGTAGTCATGCAATCACTTATTTTACTTTATTAACTTTTATTTAATTCAGTGAAAGCATAAAACATCCTTTTTTATGGGCACTGTAGGTATTCAGCCCCCAAAGATACACACTTTGTATCCCCACCTTCTGCAGCAGTTTCAGCATCAAGTTTCTCCATCTTCTGTTCTGGGTCCATCCAACCTGGACGTTTTTGTCCGTCCTTCACGACCAGACTGCTGCAGCACCTTCAGGTTGGATGGGTGCTGCTGGTGTCCAACAATCTTTAAATCAAACCACAAATGTTCAGCTGGACTGAGGTCTGTGCTTTGACTGGACTGGACCATTAACTGGTTCTCTTTAAATGGTAAATTAGTAAATGGCCTGCACTTGTATAGCACTTGATCTAGTCCAAGGATCCCCAAAGCGCTTCACACTACATTCAGTCGTTCGCCCATTCACACACTGATGGTGGTGAGCTACATTGTAACCACAGCTGCTCTGGGGCAGCCTGACAGAAGTGAGGTTGCCATTACACCGGCGCCACTGAGCCCTCTAACCACCAGGAGGCAAGGCAGGTGAAGTGTCAACGGCTGAGACGGACAGAGCAGAGGCTTGAACCAGCAACCCTCTGGATACAGGACAAACCCCTACCTCCTGAGCCACTGCTTCTTTAAACCAGTAAAGCGTTTCTTCAGCAGAGTTAAGAGTCTTTGTCCTGCTGGAAGGAGGACTTCTGTCCCTTTCTCAAATCACTATAAGACTCTAACGAGTTCCTCTCAAGAATCTCCCTGTATTTTGTTCCATCTGTTGTTCCTTTAACTGACCAATTTCCCAGTCCCTGCTGATGAACAACATCCCTAAAGCATGATGCTGCCACCACCATGCTTCACTGTAGGGATGGTGTTCTCAGCATGATGAGGTGGCGGATTTGCCTCAGACATGGTGATGTCCTTGATGTTTGGTCTCATCTGACCACAGCACCTTCTTCCACATCTTTGGGGAAGAAATTCCAAACAGTCCAGCCTTTGTTTGTTTGTTTTTTAATCAACATCTCAAGAAGAAAAGTAAGAAGAGGGATGCATAAATTTGCAAGGCACTACATAACCCGAACACCACACATTACACAAAATCACCTATTTTACAAATAAAAACCACAAAGTGCAGAAGCAGCGTGAGAGAAACTAAGTTCGCCCTATATTTCAGTGGTTTGTAGAAACAACTTTAGCAGCAATAACTTGAAGATATTCTTCAAGGTCTCATCTTGTGCATGACCTTATCAGTGTTTCACACATCGTGGAGGCATTTTCACCCACTTGGGCTCGCTGGGATTGCAGGTAAACAGCAATGATTGCATACCTACCAGGAGACACGTTCATGCATTTACATCCTAAGAGCACCACAACCTCTGCACTTTCTGTAAAACTGATATTCATATTAGTTTCATACAGTATATATATATGAGGCTCTGTAGGATTACTTGTTTGGATAGATATATGAGAAACACATTGTATTGTCTTTTGTAGAACCTGATACACATGTAGGTTCAAAGGCTTTATTTAAGTGTGTACTTTTATTTATTTATTTTTATTATTTAATGACCAAAACACAGTTTCCATTTGGGTAGGAAGGGAGGGGTGGTGGTGTCTCTTTGGACCCTGGCAGGTTCCAGGGTTTAAATGAAAGAAATCAGATTTTAATGAGTAGGGCGTTACATAATGTTTGATCATTAAGGCTTTAATGAAGAATCACAAACCGGTTTGAATCATGCTGCGGCTCTCAGCGAGCCAGTCTCAACACTTTCATTTGATGTTGAACAAACATGTTTTCCGGCGCCTTCCATCCCATCATTAAAGCAAACAATGATGGAGAGGGGAGCGAGCCGAGCGCTGTTTATCCCTGCAGTGGAGTTTATGGCTGACGTCTGACCGGCGGCAGGGCGGGAGCTGCGGATGCTCGTGGTGAGAACACAAGCACGAAGGTCTGTGTAATGTTTGTTGCAGTTTGTTGTCTGCAATTCAATGAAGTATTCATCACATCTGTGGTGGACTGTCAGGGACAGCAAGACCTTCTCTGCTGGCCTAAGCATTCAATGTTTAGAATCAGGAACATACATTCTAATTTCTTCTTTTTTTCAGCTGTTCTCTTTTCAGGGGTCTCCACAGTGAGCCATCCTCCTCCATCTAACTCTGTCCTCTGTCCTCACTTCAACTACCTCCATGTCCTCTCTAACTGCATCCATATATCTCCTCTTTGTCTTTTTCCTGGCAGCTGCATGTCTAACATCCTTCTACCAATATACCCACTGTCCCTCCCCTGCACATGTCCAAACCATCTCAGTCATTAAAAGGGTTTAAATCATTGACGATAGTCCACTTTTTTTCCTTTAAATTTATTTTTACTTGGCTGTGCAGCTTTTAGAAATGTTTGATCATTTTAGAGCTTTTATCCAAGCATATTTCAGCCATCATGCGTTGCTACGGTCAAGGAAATCTGCCTCTAGGCCTTCAGAATCATTAGTGCAGGCCTCGGTGGGTAAAAATAAATGTCAACAAGGCTGTGCTGTAACCAGTCAGATTTAGAGTTGGCAACAATGGGCCCAGCTGAAGGAGGAGGAGAAGAAACTGATTTGGTTGCAAGGCGGACATTTTGAGAAAAGCTGGACATCCCCATGAAAATCTGGTGGCTACCGAGCCAGTCCCAGTCCAGGAGAGGGCTCATCCGCCACGTTCAATTCAGCAGCTCTACGAGCAGCACCCACGACTGTCTGCCTCCGGAGAAGCACTGCGGCTTGTGTTGCCGGCAGCGTCTGTTCCTTGCAACGGATCGACGTGGCGTTCGGAGACACACTGGGTTCGCAAACTTCAGTTGTTTAACCGAGACAGCAGACACCAAAAGCGCAGCTGGAGACTTACAAGCGAAAGGCGCTTTTTACAACTTCTGGGGGGAAACCCGAGTGGATCTACAGCTTGATGAGCAGGTGGGCAAAGAAAATATAAAAACAAAAAGGTATGCTAGAGACACATATGAACAGACTCAACTTCTTGCACTAGCCTCTATAGAAAATAATTTATATTTAGAACAGAAAATGTATCATCCAGGGTAATCAAACTCTTCTTGAGGATAGAAAGGAGGATGGATTTTATCTTCATATATATATGTATGTATGTATGTATATATGGTCAATTCTTGATAATTCAGCTCTGCTTTTTTCCGCTGAATTTTTAGAGTTACAAATAAAAATGTTTTAGGACTTAAAACTCATGAATCTGGGGTTGACAGTATTTTTGCTGTTTATTTAGTTAATGTGTTGAAGCTTCTGCTACAAGTGTTGTATCTGGTGCAGCAGAAGGAGACTGAATAGCTTTTAATTTTGGTTCAGAAAACTAATAGTTGGACTAAAGCATTAAAGGCTAAATTGTTTGCTGTATAAAATACGACTGTGATGCAACACCCTGTTATACCGCGGCTGTGTAATAATGGTGGTTTCTACAGCCATCGTAATTATAATATTATGAGGTGAATTGATTCAGGTGGGACACCACTGAAGGCCTAGCTGTGAGATGCATGATCCTGCCCCTGCATTTCATTGGTGCAGAATCTCGATAAAAGTAAAATTACAGTGTTTACTTCAGAACAATCATTTCTATTTTTACCCAAACACAGAGACCAGTCTGAGAGCTTCACTTTTAATAAAAATGATCAACTGTAAATAATAAAATCCATTCATCCTTGGAAGTTTTTTTTGTTGTTGAAAAGCCTTATAAAAGCTGTTTGCTCAGTGTGCTGAAGCCCTCGCTGTCTTATTTTCTGAAACACTCTACAATACGTTTCACATTTAATTAAACTAAAAAAAAACACTGGTTTGGAATTAAGGATCACTAACCCAATAAATGTATATGAAAAATGTCTGCTGAACTGAACCCACAGCAAATATTTTACATTTCTTGAACTGCTTTCGTAAAAACACACCATATGACTTTACATTATTGTTAGATACTCCTGGCACTATGTGAAATTCCTTATTTGCCCTTATTTATTTATAGTTTCCTGCCTGTGATCCAGATTTTCTTTTAACCTTTGAAAGTGGTCTTGATCGAGAGTTATCCAGAGTTTCTAAAAGTCTTTCAGAGTTCTTCTTCAGACCTTCGCTGCTTTCTCACTCTGTTTCAGTCCTCGTGCCTGACCATTTTCAGAGGAATGTTTTTAGTTTTGCCACTTAACTCTGATCTACGAATCACTCAATCACAAAAAGGCATTTAACTCAAGGGGATGAAGCAGTGCCGAGTCTATGCATTACATGGAAGTTAACCAAATTTCCTTATTTTGGATCTTTAAGCACCTTGTTACAAAAAGCCTCTGTTCCCAGTTTGTTAGCTTCATTAACAAGAGAGGCCAAAGAGAGACATTTGACAGGTATAAAAAAAAAGCTGTTTTAAACAAACAAGGAGATTCCCAAAGAGACATTTTTTGAAAAAAACAGTAGTGCTTAAAAGCAGTCCAGAAATAATCAGCAAAGATGATGATCATCTGCTGCATGACAAGTTTATTGTCAGAGGAATTGGATACACAAGGACCAAAATGCAGAATACATTTTAAGGAGAGGGTTTTTTAATTTTATAGCTTTTTTCTTTTACAACAAAACAAAGCTAACAGCCTCCCCTGACACCTGCTCCTAACAAACTAAAGAAAACTAAAGAAAAAGTAGAAATAAAGGGTTTATATATTAGTCCATCCATTGTCTTTACCCACTTTTTTCCTTTCTGGGTTGTGCACAAATGGGTGATCCAAATGGACAATGGCCCTCAGCATTCTGCCAAATTAGTTACAAAGTGGCTTAAAGACAACAAAGTCAATGTTTCAGAGTGGCCGTCACAAAGCCCTGATCTCAGTCCCATAGAGACTTTGTGGCCAGAGCTGAAAAGGCTCAGACCTGACTCAGTTCCACCAGTTCTGTCAGGAGGAATGGGACAAAATACCAGCAAACTATTGTGAGAAGCCCAAAGGAAACCCAAAAAGTTTGAGAAAGGTCGTACAGTTTAAAGGCAATGCTACCAAAAACTAACAAACTGGATATGAACTTGTGACTTTCAATAAATTAATAAATAATAATATGAATGAAGTGACTTTATTAACTTACGTTGTTCAAAATGGAAGCCAAAACTTTGGCGTACGCTGCCATGTTGGATTTGTTTAGAGCCAGAGTTTGGTTTCGTCTAATTGAAACTAAATGTATATTTTAAAATAATAATAAATAAATACATGAACTATGTGACTCAACAAAACTTAACAGCTGAAAAAAACAAAGATCTGAAGTGTATTTTTTATTTTTTAGTCAGGAAAATGACCCACTTGTTTACATGGAGGAGCCGGACCTAAATATTGTCCTCACACCAACCACAAGACAGGTGCTCGTTCTTTGTGGCTTCAACTTCCTGTCCGGTCTCTAGTTATAATATACAGTAATGAATTTATGCACAGTATTTTGGAAGAATCTGAATAAAATAAATGTATTTTTTTTTCCTTTATAACTGCTAATATGAGACAAACATCTCAGTGAATTTTGTATCTGAATTTTCATTTTGGAAATAATTTAAAATGTGTCCAAAAGGCTTTTGTCATGATGATGATGAGCTCTGAGTCTGCTATCCACAACTCCACAAGTAGTCTGAGTGAGTAAATCGTGAACGGACTGATCTCAAACAGAGCCTTGGCCTCTCTGATAAGCTTTATTATTACCCACCGCCAAAGGCAAAAGGCAGAGCACTGATGTTTTTTTTGTGTGTTGTTGTTTCTTTCTCACTGTGTCTGTGTTTGTCTGTACCATTACCCAAGTATTTCATGAACCACTGGATAGATTTTCATGAAACTTTCAGAAAGTAATTACTGGATTCACATCTACAACTCATTACTTTTTTGAGTCAATCCAATTTAAGAAGGTTGCCACAGCCATCTGACCTTTGGAAAACACAAAAATGGCTATAACTCAGCCAATTTTAAACAGATTTGAGCTCAAATTTGATGTGGTAAGGCGAGGCAGCTCTATTTGTGTAGCACATTTCAGCAACAGGGCAACTCCAAGTGCTTTACATAAGCAATTAAACACATTGTGACAAAGTGCAAAAAGGTAGCTAAAAAAAATTAAATTACAGATGTTCAAAGAAAGTACATTTCATAATGTAAAAAATTAAAAGGAAGCTGTGACTGGAATAAAGGATAAAAGATTTCACCATCATGGTTTCTCAATATAAGATGATATTTAGTCTCCAACAGTGGCATGGAAGGTGGTGGATATGCATTCCTTCAAGTTAGATTTGGCCTTAATTACGTTACTCATCTCCTTCCTAATCAAGTTAAAGCACTTGGCAGGTGTTCTAGTAGAACGTGGCGTTAACAAACTCAAACTGAGGAGAAACCAGTGTTTTACAGTTTCAGTGTGTGTTGCCTCTGTGCTGTTTTTCTGCTAAGTTTGGTTTATTAAGGTGAGAATCAGGACACTTCTGAGTCATCGTGTTTACAGTCTCATAATGTCACCCATCTTCACACCTCGAAATAATGAGGAATTAGGCTGAAATCCTAGCTTCCATTTATTATTTTTCTATTGTTAACATCCGAGCTGCAAAGGCTCCCCTTCACACTCTGTCCTGTCATCGCAGCAGATGAAGTTAATTTTAAATACTCACACACAGAGTGTGAATCTAACACTATGAGCCATCTGTTTGGATTGCTGAAAGAACGCCCAACAAACAATGTTGTGATGCAACCTGACGGCAGAGCTCTTTGTCATATCCGCTGACATGTCAGATAATAGTGGTATCGATAATCTGTCACCTGAGGTGCTTTATGTGTCGCTCTGCTTCAGATATGATATTTGAGTGCAAAGCGCCTCCAGTGTTCATGGCTGTGTCCACTGTATTGATGCCACGCTCCATCGATCTGACCTGCTGCTTTCCTCCTAAAAACGAACCGTCTCTCTGCACTGTACGGCCCGGAGAGCTGCGTGGGCTGAGCGTTAATGTCTGCTGCAGGTCAGATTAGGAAGGGCTCATGGAGGAGAAGTTAAGCCATCCATCTATTTTTATACCAGCTTGATCCCGTGCAGCTGGAGCCTATCTTCAGCGGTCACCGCAAGGAGGTGGGGTCACACCCCGGACAAGTCATCAGACCATCAACAGGGCCAAACAAACAAAATGACGCCCTTAAAGCTCCATATCTCTAAAACTGACTTAGTCATAGCCATTTTTTGTGTTGCTTAATGTGGATTTGCTGTGGCTGCCATCCTGAATTGACGTGACTCCTAAAGTTAATTAGTTTTAGATGTAGAGTTGATGATTAGTTTCCGAAAGTTTCAAAAATGTTTATCCAGTGGTTCATGAAATACTTCGCTAACGGTCAGACAGTGTTTGTTTTAACAGGTATTGCCACAGTTTTAAGCAAAAATATTGCACAGTGCATAGCTTTTAGAGGAAGAGAGAGAGTAAAGAGTTATCAGAATCAGTACATTCTGGATAAATAAACATATCTGGGTAAATGTCACATTTTTGGATGGAGGATGAGTCTGCCAGGACTGGCGGACAGAGGCCCCGTTGCCAAACCTCAGATTCAAAGTCCTCTGAGAAGCTTGATGCTAATGAAGAGATGCTGTGGTGCATCAGGATAATGATAGATGACCTACGAAGTGAAATTTACACCAAACTTGAGCTGGTGATATCAGAGTCGATTGAGAAGGAAGTAACAGTTGCTTTGAAACCTTTCTTTAGAATTTGTTGAGGCTTGATGAGAAACCCAGCTTGGACAAGGCTTGCCGTACGCTACATGCTAAACCAAGAACGGGCAAGACACCATGACCTATGACTGTTAGATCATGGTGTCTTTCCAACCAGGAATACTTTTCTGTGCCATGCCATAGAGCAGGGGTGGCCGATCCTGGTCCTCGATGGCCACTATCCTGCATGTTTCCTTTGTTTCTATGCTCCAACACACCTGATTTGAATCAATGGGTGATTAATCGGGTTATGCAGAACACGAAGGGGTGATTTAACCACTGAATCAGGTGTGTTGGAGCAGAGAAACAAGGAAAACATGCAGGGTAGTGGCCCTCGAGGACCAGGATTGGCCACCCCTGCCGTAGAAGGGTATACATTTTTCTGAACTTCATACCGACTGTGGCCAGACAGAGGGCCGCTTTCATCCCAATGAAGAGGACCTCCTTGGCCATGCTAATGTTAAATTGGGCCTCCGGTATCTGGCTACTCCATACATCACCACGTCCAATGACCAGACCCATATGGTTGAAAACACTGCTCTAGCTTTGGAGTTTGTCAACAAAGAAACTTAAGAAGTACTCAGACCTGGAGATGGCCTAACTTTTAGACATGTTGGAGCTCCTTGTATTGGTCGGTTAGTAAAACAAAATGTGGTTTGTAGTTAAATTCATGCATTCTCTTCACAAACAGGCTCTTTCGCTGAACAGAAACAAAAACTTGGTTCTGCTTCTTGGTGAAAATTGGCTGCATTAACTCAACGAGGCTGATAACCCAGATGTTCACGTGTTGTCGAACCAGCTCGGTCTAATTTGTGGCCATGTTTATGGTTTGACAGTAAATTTGTTGAGACTGCGGCGATGGGCAGCAGTAACTCAATAAAGTCAGTGCTAAGTCAAATAAATTTTTATATCAGATATTCCCAAATAAAATGATCTCAGTGCACTTTACAGAGAAAGAAAAAAAAAATCAATTCAAAATAGCCTTGTTCAGTGGGGTACAACGTAATTTATCATAAAAATATTCACAAATTTTATTTCTGCAATAAGAAGCCCAGTTGGGGAATCTAGTAGACTGCATGAAATTATGTTTCTACAATGAGCATGCATGAAGCAGCAGGTAACGAAGAGATCTTCTTTTAAAAGGAGAAGACTTTGACCAAAGCAAACTCAGGAAGGTCGGCCATCTGCCTCAACCAGCTGGTAGTTGTGTTTGTGGTGCAAACACAAACGCAAGTTTAAGGACAACGAAAGCCAGTGTCTCACTGGGCTGCGACCTTTGGAGACTGATTGGTGAATGTCACTCACAAAGGAGTCTCCAAAATGTTTTGAAAAGCCAGCATCTCAAGCTGGACTGTGACTGATGACAGAACAGTCGTTGTTCTGTCAAACAGTTTTCATGAATTAGTAGCAGTTACATCAGTCATAGAGCATGGAGTATGGAGAAAAAGGCCCAAGTGTGCATTGTTTTTTTTATTTATTTACATATTTTTCAAGTTTATAAAACAAGTCTTTCCCAGAAAAGAAACAGTGTCATCCAAAAGTTAGTGGTATAACAGTAGCAAAGGTAGCATCCATTCACACCAGTATGTTGTTTTTTGAGAAAGACTTGTTTAATAAGCCTGAAAAATGATTAAAAACAGACTAATTAGCCTGGCCTAGACAAAGACTTCTGCCTTTTTCTCCATGCCCCGTTCTCTATGTGTCAGGTGTGGTGGAAAATGAGGCGAACCCAATGCACACACATCTTGGTTTCCGAAAATAAAATTATTTGTTTTAAAATAAAAGAACAAAACAAGTCTGACAAGGCAGCAAATAGCAAAACACAAACTAAACCCACACACAAACAAAACACTAGAGGCAAGGCACGGGCAGAACCAGACAATGTGTGAAAGCGACAACGGAGCAGTAAGTAAATGGAGAAGATGACCAGGTTTTAAAGACAGAGGGTAATTAGGGGAAGTGGGCACAGGTGAGTGATTACAACTAGGATCAGGTGAAGATGGGCGTGGCAGGAAAAACAAGAGATAAACTGAGGAGAAGTGAACAATGACAAGAAACAAAAACTGAACAAAG
This sequence comes from Kryptolebias marmoratus, assembly GCF_001649575.2. Lineage (NCBI taxonomy): Eukaryota > Metazoa > Chordata > Actinopteri > Cyprinodontiformes > Rivulidae > Kryptolebias > Kryptolebias marmoratus. The sequence continues at coordinate 19,093,940 of NC_051435.1, read as the reverse complement.
ACAAGACTAAGCGTAAATACAACTAAATGACAAAATATAAGAAACAATAAACCCAAACTAAAACACGAAAAATAACAATAACCTCCACATCCTGACACTATGACTGATATTTCAGCTGATAAGGTAGTAACTATTGATAACTATGTGGAAGGAAATCACTTTGAAAATGAGCAGACTTTCCTTTAAAACTATAGGCAAAGAGAGAGAGAGAGAGAAGCACAGAGTTGCCCATAGCAATAGTAATAAACCCACATTGTTATTGCATTTGCTTGTATTTCTTATCTGTCTTATTGTAGCTGTGTATCAGTGGTGTATTCCTTTGTACCATGTAAAAATAATCTTCAGTGTCATGGGTTTGCTATTGCGTACACAATGTGGTGTTGTAAAAGTACCATCATACAGTACTGTGTCTGGTCATGTGGTGTGTACCAATAGGCTTTAAGACCAACATTTTCTTCTTGTCCATTTCACAAACATGAACCTGGAAGGAAGAAACTGATGTGCATGTTTCTGTTGTGGGTTTGGTTTGGACTGAAAGACGATGAGAACAATAGAAAAAATGTTAGACTGAGATCTGCCAGAGTAGAGCAACAGAGAGCAGCTAGCAAGAAAGAGTTAGAACATGGTGGGTAGGACCATGGTTAGACCCTGACAGAAGACTGACATTCAGACACTACCACAGGCTCATGGAAGAACTGAGACAAGAAAATGGTGCAGCAATGTTGCACCAACGAAAACAAGATGGTGACATCCCAGCAATGCCACAGTACGCAGTAACTTTCCCACCTTTCAACTCAATACATATGCAATACTGTCTGTAACAGGAACACATCATGAATGTTACATCATAAATGTCACAAGACTTAACATTTTACAACAATGCTTGATTTCTTCATGTGTTGACCCAAACTAGCATACATGGTGAAATACTACACAGCCTGACCATACCTTTAACAATGCCGCCTAAGTTGGATCATTTTACACCACAAACCAATCGGTTACCAACACCAACCTTTCACTGACCATCAGCTTGGCTTTAGTAATGAGAAAGACTGCAATGGTGGCCCAGAAGTAGGATCTTAGAGTTAGTTTTTTTTTTTTTAATTATGGGAATAAAAGTCCAAACAACACATTAAATAATGAATTTGACACACAATTGTGGTCAGAGGTTTAGATTCACGCAGAATAGTTATGAATGTCATTATAATTTTGGTCTTTAAATGATTTGCTTGAACTGTTTGTTTGTTTTTCCAGGCTGGATTATACATTGTACAACCGTACATTTACTTTGATATTTCACAAAATAAACTTCATATGTTCACATTTGGACAAAACAGTAACAGTTGTTTGTGGATATGTCAGCAAACTAAGAAAGGGAGTAACAGTAGCACTATAGGAAACCACAAGTAAACCTGCCAGCTGAGAGCAAAGTGCTGTGTTAGCAACAATTAGGTTATTTTCTAAAATGAAGCTTGGTTGTTGAGGAGAAGAACATTAAACTTTAGACTTTACAAGGAAGCCAATAAAAAAGAAGAAAAAAAACAAACACTTTATTTTTTCGTCTGGTCAGAATGTTTCAGATTATATTGTCGGGTCATTGTGATGATAAATATTACCAGTCTGTGCTTCAGGCATGGATAGTTTTTCTGCATCATTCTTAGACGGGAGGTTCCAAATGTCAGCAATAATGCGCAGGAGAGAGAAAGAAGCCATATAAACTTCTTTTACGTGTGAAGTAAAACACGTTCTGATCCGAAAAAAACTCAAAATTTCCAGCAGTACTTGAGGTGAAGACAGAGACATCCAAACTTAACTAACCTCTTTTTAAGATCTTCATTATCTTGAGGAAATAGATTAATTTGGTCTAAATATAATGTTTCTATCACTTTTCTTTTGGAAAGAAGACAATCACCTTTTTAAAGGTTGTCTCACACAGAGAAACCCTGCTCATGTTTTAGTGCATTTACCATAAAGGTCTGAATATGTGGACACTCCAAATGCAAAGATATCTGCTTTGACTGCAGAGAAGTGAACATCAGATGAACTTTCATGCCCATCCAGTGCATTAGCATGCTGGGTGTGTTAATAAACAACTCAGGCAGTAGTTGATGCTGCTGGTTGCTGGTTACACACACAAGTAGTCACCTGTTTACTGGCTTCTTAGTGCTCTGTGTATTGTTCAAGCTTTGATGCTGTTTCAAATACAACTCATGAATATGCTAACTGGGCATTTTCAAGACTCAAAGGAGCACTTCCTCTGCTTTGTCCGCTTTGATTCCGCCTTGTGATTTTTTTTTTTTTTTTTTTGATAGAGTGGAGTTGCACAGTGGAGATATCACTGGCAAACCATCCTAAACACACAGACTGCACGTCTGGTATCTTCCGCCAATTTATTATCCCAATCAATGCTTGCACAATGAATTTGCAGACGTTTATAGAAAACAATGCTGTGTATGAGAAAATGTCTGAAGAAATTCTGCAGGATACCAATGCAACCACTGCCAAAAATACCAACATAAATGTAATAATCTAAATAGACAAAATGCTTATATTTTGATGGATGAACTGCATAAGAAGTATAAAGAGAACCAAGATCGAAAGAAATGGTGATATTGATGCCAGCAGCACATAATGGTCACTATGGTAACCACACAGCTGTGTTTGTCACTCACTGACTGTCAAGTAAATGAGAGGCAGACATAAATATAGACTAAAAAATAAGCCTTAAACAAACAGCTGCTGTGCAGAAACTGAAAGTCTAAATTCCTATACTATGAGGCTCAGAGGACCCTGTGGTCACACATGAATTTTTATGTTTCTATGGTTTTATTTAAGTGCTAGCATGAATGAAACCCCCACCCTCTTACCATCAACTCCAATTAACTGCCCACCCCTGAGGGAAACGCTTTAACTGCAAACATCCCGTCCACCCCACCTCCTATTCACAAAAGCAGAAACTCTTATTTTGAAAATAACAACCTCACAAACAACATTTTTTGATAGCTGTAATAAAATGCATGACTGATATCAATAAGACTGTAGAAATCTAACATATGAGGGTCAACAGATAAGAACTCTATTTCTATCCACATTGCTCAGTCTAGACTAAAACATGGCATTTATGGATTTCTGCAGCTAAAGCCTAAAACACAGAAATAGAAAAAAATGTGATTTATCTTAGATGAACTATGTTTCAGATGAAATGCTGATAGTGGACATGAAGACATCATTTTGGCTACCTGAAGGGTTCCTTTTGACCAAGAAAAAAAGGAATTACCAATATTGGACTATTTAAACAATCCCTTTCCTTCAGTTAAAATTGCAGATATTTTAACTTATACAAGTAATACAATGGTGGGTGTTTTTTTTTATTTCAACTCCACCTCGTACAAATGTTTTTATGACAAGGAGAAAAGCTGTTATTATTTTCTAAAATAGCCACTGATTATATATGAAAGGGCCTGCCGTGCATGTGTGAGAGGTGAACGTGGATAAAACACATTGTTTGCTCAGATTAATATGCATGTGCACATTTCGCTGCATGCTCAACTATCTGGTACAAATATCAGTCAAAATCTCCCCTTGGTTTGAACAGGAAGTCGGCAACAATTTTGATTGTACACGAGGATTAAAATCCCTGAAATCAAATGACATTTAAGCTAGAATATAAAGAAAATATCAAACCGTTTTGTTACTATTACTTTTTTATTTATTGCATGTCCGACTTGCCAAACAGACAGCACATGCAAATAAGCCATAGAAAACTTGTTCAAGATGTAGACAACAGACAACTTTTTTTTTTATTTTGGGTGCTTGTGGCGGCCCCCATATTGCCCATGTCAAAAGCCACAGCTGTGTAGGAGATATGACAAATAAAAAGACCCTTTACTTCCAGTTCTGAAGTGACTGTTTTGAGCTAAAATGTCACTGAATGCGTCGAAGCTTGTGTGTTTGCGCTCTGTGTTCTGGGGACATTTGAGAGAAATCTGCAAGTCCTACAGCAGTGAGAGAGACACTGTGTGAATGAAGACAAAAACGCCTACATTTTGATGTATCATTTATATATGGACCAAAACCAGTTGTGGGACTGAAAAAGAGTTTCTTTGCAAAAAAATATATATATTTAGGCAGTTCAAAAGCATTGTCTGTCAGCTAAACATTCTGTTATAAAATGTAAAAAACGAAATATAAAAATCCATTTAAGATGTCAATACGCCAGTTCAGTCATGTAAAATCTAACCTTATGTGACCTGTTTAAACTTTGAGCAATGTTTTTACAGTGAAGTCTGTAAACCTGGGTTTTCTCACGGGCTTCACCGAAATCCCATCGATTAGCATCCTTTTATTTCTCACAGTCGTAGCACACTCTTTTCTGATTGAGCCAGACATTTTGCTGTCTAATTTGCACGTTTTGTTTTAAAGCTCCGTGATGAAATACGGAGAAACACAATAGTAACGAGGGTGCATTCGTGTTTATCCACTGGAACTCTTAATACAAATCTACTTGGTTATCTTGTGACTGGTACAAATGGTTGTATAAAAATTGATTTCTAAATAACTTCCGTATCTTCGGCGCATAAAGGCGCTCCCTCCCGTTTTTGTAAAGCAACAGGAACATGAGATGCATGTCAACTATTTCTTTGTTTCATCTCTTTCGTCTGTTTCTCTGACAGTGAAACAGCAGAGGATGGAAGTGATGGACACGGGTGAATGGCCTCTGCATCCCCTCAAAGAACAAAGCAGTGAAAAGGAGCACCGGGTTTCCTGATTGACAAGCTACAGTTGAGCCCCTCCCGTGCATCTTAATCTTCCTCTGTGAATGCTGGAATTATCTCGCCGGACCTTTCTACCCTTTCGCTAAAAGCAAGAAGCCAAGTTTAGGGATTCCATCACACAAACACATGATTCACCGCATTTAAGCAGCAAACAGAAGCGAACAAAAGTTCGACTGCTCGAATTTAACAAATCAGTGTCAATAGGATAAACTTTATTTTCCCTCCGCCAGGGATTTTAGTCGCTGCTTTGGGAAACTGCCAATCAACATCGTTTGCATCAACATTTTCAATGCATCTTGATGCAAACATGAACAATTCTGATCGATTTAAAGTAAAACAAATCGATTATTAGCTCCGCCAAGGAGGCAATATTCGATAATAGTAATAAGGTAGGTAGCATCTGTCTGTTTGTCTGTCTGTGCACAAGATTAGTCAAAAAGTTATGAACAGATGACGTTTTCATCAGGAAACATCAAACATGTTACAAGGATCAAGTGATTACATTTTGGTGGTTATCTGGTCAAAGGTAAAGGTCAGCTGTACAACAGGAATTTTGAACTGCACAGCTGAACACCTCATGGGTCAAAGATGATGCCTGTTGATTTCAGGGTTCATGGGGTCAAAGGTCACAGGTAACCCCTTTGTTAAACCTTCTCTCTGCTCCTACATGTGACCCTTTTGTTTCCTCCTCAAAGGAAGTTCTGTTTCCGGTTGTGTCCGTTGGTTTGTCTGTCTGTTAGCAAAGATCAAGTAAAAACTAATGAACAGATTTGGTGGAAATTTTCAGGAAATGTTGGGGTTGTCACAAAACATTTTGGTGGGAATCCAGATTATGATCCGGATTGCACTACTTTTTTAATCACGCTGTGCCCTTGGTGGAGGTTTGCGCTCTCTGAAGGCTTCTAGTTATTTAATGTTATTAGAGGTGCCTAAAGAGTCCCGCATAGTGCAAACTGAGCTTGATTTTGGATCAAATAAAAAGAGAAGACTACAAGCAGCTTGTTAACTGAATGTATCCTTTGAATGAATGTCTTGTTTGTCTCCTTTGTACAAATGAACATCCAACAGGTTGCAGTTCCTCTCCAGCCTCCAACCTGTTTGTCCATCGGCAAAGCCCGATGTCTGTGGTGCTGCTTTAAGTTTGATGTTCCCTCTGTATTCCTTGCTCCTGTCAGCTTTACGGTTGAGCTGTTTTGTTTTTGCAAAGCGAGTCTGCCTTCCTAAACCCTCTGGCCAGAGCGAGGGCGGGGTATTTCCCGGAACATAAATGATTCTTTTTAATTTTTCGTTTTCATGGTCCCCGATGCTTCAAAGCCGTAAAGAAATACAGTTTTCTGAAATCAGTTGCTGCCAGCTAAACAAACAGCTTGTCGCAGCTCGTCACACTGAAAACCTTGCAACACAAAGGCAGGCGGATACAGGCTGTTCTTTACCAACTGAACTTCAATCAGTTGTACAACAAACAGGCAGAAAACTGTGCTGCAGGCAGACATCAGCTCCAAAAACAGGAGGAAAGAGCTGTGATAATGTCTTAAACCTTCAGAGATAGACGGAGTGTGAAGTCCTGGTGTAGCTGATGAAAAGGCAGTGATGGTGTCATCGGGCTGACAGGAAGCAGGAAGCATTACGACACCAGAGCATACTTATTGACTGTTTGGTGTCTGCACATCATCTGAACAATGAATCAAACTGCTACAGCTGCAACAACTACTTTCATTTTGATGTATCTATCAACTAAAAAAAAAAAAAATTTAAACAACAAACCCCCCCCCATCAAATTATTTTACCCCCCTTTTTTTTTTACAGCAAACTTTGGCGTTTACAGTATACCAGAAAATAAAATGCGCACACAGACTTGCAAATTAAAGTACAAAATAAAGACAGAAAATTTCCGACTTCAGCATGAATAAACCAAAGCTCTAATTATTGCCCACTGCCAATGAAGGTACGTCTGCTACTGATTAACTTTTGGAGTCAAACTGATTCAAAATGGCCACAACCTGACAAAAAAAAAAAACAACACAAAAATGGCTTTACTCAGTCAGCTTTACAGATATTGACCTAAAATTTGGTGTGGTAGTAGCTGAGTCTGGTACAGTGACAGATTGCACAAGATCTTTGTTTAAATTTTAAAGTTGTGTGAGACATCACTTTTCACCAATGAGTGACAAATTATTTGTTAGGATTCATGTGAAGCATAACAGAAAGCTGGAGCTCCATCAGATCATGTCTTCATAGTCCACGTTTCATTTGTCATCTCTGAACAGATTTGTACTGACTTAAAAGTACAAAACAAAGTGGCCATCTTTTTGCATTCAGATTCCCTATCTTAAGGTTGACAACCCTGTGGTCATCGCACACACACATCAACCCTGTTATTGCTGCTTGCTGGAGTTGCCTTTGAAACAACGTGTGTGCTAAGTGCTGCGAGGACGGCTGAAGAAGGAGTGATGAACTGGAGCTACAGTAACTACAGCAGTTATTGTTCAAAGTGCATTCTGCTTCCACCCGCTTTAAATGGAGTTACTCACACATCCATTCTGAAAAAAATCCAAAGAAGTGTGTGTGTGTGTGTGTGTGTGTGGACAGCAAACATTAGCCCGTTGCTAGGCAACTCCCCCTATGAACAATGCCACTGGTTCACTCAGAACAACTGTCAGCCTAATTGACAGGACAGAAATACACTTGCTTTTCATTTCACCTTTGTGTCTTTATGATGGCCGCCCCTTACACGAGCGCCATTTATTTCAAGTGCTGGCTGTTCACGTTCTCGGGATTTCTCACCGCACATTTCAACGGCCACATGATGACATGATAATATGAGCTGTTTAGGGTCAAATATGGATTAATTTTAATTCAGGGGTCCTAAAGTTACTAAAGTTATGGTCTATATTATTGCCTGTTGCTAAAAGGCAAAGGTGGACAGTAATGTTTTTGCCTGTGTGTGTGTATGGGGGCGGGGTTCTGTTGATTACTTAAATATCTCGTAATTCACCGGACAGAATTTAATGAAACTTTCGGAAAGTAATCACTGGATGCACATCTACAGCTGATTAACTTCTGAAGCCAATCCAGGTCAGATTTGATGACCATGCTTTTTTTTATACGCACCCTTTGTACATGAGGTACCTGGTGTTCACACTCTTGATACCTAAGTCACGGGCTTTGGCTTTTGTAGTACAGTTAAAAGCTGGGGGAAAGGGGTCCCCACAAAAGTAGGAGCACCTACAAACACATATAGCCTGTAGTGTCTGGCATACAAGAAACAACCTGGCCTGTAGGGGAAAGTATTGCGATTATATTTTCCAGGAAGTAGCTCAGGTTTGCCCTAAGTCTTTTGGATTGCAGTAGCCGTTCATTCTTAAACAGATATTGGCTAAATGTTGCTATTTGGAGCAACAATCAAAGTTCCTCAAGTTAAATAAAAAAGTCCCAAAACATTCAAAGTTCTTCTGAAGTGTCTGAAACTTTTAGCTGACAGAGTCAAGTGTTGAAGCAAAACGCATCAGAAGAATGGATACGAACCCACAGCAGTGTGTCACAGAGCTGGTGAGCAGCATGAGGAGGAGGTGCCAGGCTGTTGTGGCTGTGTATGGTTCTTCCACATGCTACTGGGGCCCCAATTTGTTCAATGAATAAATTGTTAAATTGCCAATATGCCTTGTTTCTTAAAACATCAATCATCCAATCCAAATATCAACAACAAACAAGAGTCAGTAGCAGAATAAGCTGCTTGGGATTGACAGAAGAGAATTGTGGCAACTTTTTCTTGGCAACAACTCTGTTGCTTCACCCAGAAATGCATTTTCCTCACAAATGTGCCACCATTGTAGGGGAAATAAATAGGTTATCCAACAGTAAATGATTTATTCGCAAGAAGCATTACTACAACAAAGAAATAATCAACTAAACTCTAATTTCCTTATTTTTTGTGCTAAGTTTATAACTGAGCCTATGTCTCTGTGATCACAATTTACTGACTTCCCAAAGATTTTTTGCTCTTAGTTGTGCATTTCCAGTGATGTCTGTAAGCAAGACTGTCATCTACAGCTTCTAATTTGTCTGTCCTCACTGTTAGTGGTCTTTAATTAAAATTCTATCAGATCTGCCAAAAACAATTTCCTGATGTTAAGGTCTAGATATTCTTATTTACATGTGAGAATCAGGTTAAACAAAATGAGACACAATGAAGACTGTATTGTCAAAAAAGCAGAGTGTAAAAACGCATTTATATCTTATTTACATTTTTTTCAAATCTAGTAAAAATACTTGCAAGCCTTTGTGTTGTCATTAAGAGGCTTATTTTCAATAGACATTTTTCTCACTTAAAATAACCATAGAGAGGGATCTTATGGCATTTCAAATAAACCAAAAGTATAACCCAATTTATGCACAATACAGCAGTCATACATTTGTAATTGCCAATTGGTATACAAAGAACATTTTTGACTTTGAAAACCATTACATTTGTAAGGCTGAAAGTAAAAATCTGTTTGTAAAACTCAGTATTATTTCCTATTTCTTCAATTTTTAATGTTTGCGTTGGTAAAGTTTATTTATTTGTGCTGTTTCATTTTGATGTGGATTACAACACATATTTGCAGTTACTCTAACTGACGTAAATAGCTGTGTGTTAATAATAAATAATTTATAAATTATTTACTATACACTTGTGAGACTAATTTTACATCATAAAAAGCAGCTAAGACAATCAACACAAACACTTTATTTGCAGTGCTTTTTCCCCATTGTATAGTCTGAATACACTGAGTTTAAAAATGATGTTATCTTAATTTCTTTCCTACTTTTGAGTTTTAATGAATACAGCATAAGCCTCAGCTGGCCCAGACTGAAACTACTGAGCTCAGCTATTGTAGTTATCTCCTGATGCTGAAGGTGAAGGCGGAACAATAATGTTTTAGCCAGTGTGTGTGTGGGTTTGTGTGTGTGTGTGTGTGTGTGTGTGTCTGTTTCTGTACCGTTCTCTCATGAATGACTGAACAGATTTTAATTAAACTAATTACTGAAAAAAAAAATTATTGGGTTGACATCTGCATCAAATTAACTCTTGGAGTTAATCTGATTCAAGATGGCTGCCACAGCAAAGCAATCTTAGCGAACACAAATAAATATTTTAACAAGGTCTGTGCTTAAAACTGCAGTCTGTTTGTTAGTAAAATATCTCATGAACCGCTGAACAGATTTTAACTTTCAGAAAGTAATCATTGGGTTACTAACTTCTTGATTAGCTTTTAGATGGCTACCACAGCTGACTGATCTGATAAAACACCAAAATGGATTTAACTCACCCAATTTTACAAATATTGAGCTAAAATTTGGTGTGGTAGTAACTAAGCTTCATCCCTAACACATACCTTGAGAGCAACACAACATCTTTGCTTAAAACTTTGGCATTAACTGTTGAAGTCAGCCATGTTTGTCAGTAAACAAAATATCACATAAACCACCAGACAGATTTCAATGAAACTCTCAGAAAGTAATAAATGGCTGCCCATCTTCAAACGCTTAACTTAACCCTGTCATGATGGGCACCACAGCTAATCGGTCTTAGTCTGCATAAAAATGGCTATAAGTCAGTTAATTTTCCAGATCTTGAGCTAACATCTGATGTGTCAGTAGCTGAGAGTCATCCTCAACACATACTATGAGTGCTAACACATCTCACAAGAACCTTACAATTTTGCATGAGATTGTGCAAATTGTCATTTACAAGGTTTGACCAAAATGGCTACAACTCTGTCATTTCTAGGTGATTTCAGTCAAAAACTCTGGCGTTAAAGGTGATGAGTGATATGCATTCTTTCAAGGAATTAGATGAGTGTACAGTCATCTCAATAATAGGGCTGAAACATACACAGCAGGGTTGTTTCAATGCTGACAACACAGACTGAAAGTGATAAATAAAGGAAGCATCTCGGTTTAAACAGACATTAACCAGCAGGTGATTGCTACTATTGTAGTTTCTCGGCGATGTCATCGTCTCAATCAAAAACACAATGAACCACAACGACTTTTTACAGCAGACTAATGACAGATGCAGGTTTTCGGCAGATGTTCTGACCCATCATCGCTTCTTGTTGGTTCATGGCTTGACAGCAGAGGGAAAAACATACCAAACAGAAATAAACTGACTAGATTAAACGCATAAATGAACGAACAGAACCGAGAGACAATTAAAACAACTGCAGCAGCCCCACATGATAACTGTACCTGTCATGTTTGTCAGATGTGTTTCATTAGGCCCGTATCATGATGCTCTTTTTGGTCTCTTTGTTGCCATGTGTCTACTCACTGCTGGCCCTGATAACAAGGAAGCCGACCGCTGTTGCTCTCAGTTTAGAAAATAATTCATTTATGATCAGGAGAAACAGCTTGACAGCTTGAAGAGTAATTCACAACATAATTACTTCTTATCCCAAGCAAGCCAGCTTGCACTACAAACAGAATTACTACATGTGGACATACTGTGGATGTGAATAAACAGCTGCGACAACGCAATGTTGGGGTTGAGTTTGACACGAGGCTTGGTGGGTGCTAACAGGAGCTAGCACAGCTTAAGACAAGCTATAGAATTAAAAGTCTATAATTTCTTGAAGGAATACATATTACCCACCAAGTTTTAGACAAAGATTAAATATGTTGAGAAATGATGGAGCTGCTGCCATTTTGCTCAAACCATTAAAATTACATTATGTTGCTTTTTCAGGCGATATTGTGATATCTTGTGTGATCTGTTAATGCTTAGACTATGCATTGTGGATGACTCTCAGCTACTACCATACCAAATTTTAGCTCAATATCTGTACATTTTAGTAAGGAATTCACATTTTTGTGTCGCCTATGGTCAGTTAGTCATGGTCGTCATCTTGAATTGGGTTGACTCCATCCAATAATTACGTTCTGAGAGTTTTATTGGTTCATGAGATTTGTTTTTTGTAAACAGGCTTGAGTCCAACAGTTAATGCTAAAGGTTCAAGGCAAGGATTTTGGGCAGTGAGTAGCACTTGGAGGATTTGTTGTGAATGACTCTCAGTTACAGCCACACAAAATGTTAGCTCAATATCTGTAAAATTCTTGTGTTTTTCCCTCGACTGCGACATCCATCTTGAACTGGGTAGGCTCCAAAGGTTAATCACTTATAATGGGACAAACAAATTTGGTTGTACCCTTTTGTTAAAGAAAGAAAAACCCACAAATGTCACTGAAATTACTTTGAAAATGAGAAAAGGGAAAAAAATCCTTTTATCTATCTGTTTTCTTTTATCCACTTTTTCAAGCAGGGTCACAGGCTAGCTGGTGCCTGTCTCCAGGGGTCATTGTGCAAGAAGGGGGGGTACAACCTGGAAAAAGCTATGGCTGATTTTCAGTAGCTGATTATGTGTGTATGTGTTGGGGATTGTCCAGTGATTACTTGAGAAACACACACGGGCATAGGCAAAAACATTATCGTCTCTGCCTTTGGCAGCAGATAACAACAGTGAATGTAAATTTCCATTTTCCAGCTCAGTCAAAGGATTGACTCAAAGATGACAGGGCTCTTTTGATACTAAGACCAACCGTAGCTCTGAATCAAAGAATAAAGCCAATGAGGCTACTGAAGAGGAGAAATTTCAGGCTGTTCGTTGCCCAGCTGTTGATTTATGATACTTTCTTTTTTGCACAGTTAAGTTGGGGGTGGGTTCAAATTCAGGATCGGGTCTTTTGGTGTGGCGTTTACATGTTCTCCCCCTGCCATGTGTGGGTTTTTAATGAGAATGTTATACAACCGATCAAAAACAAAACCAAGTGTGTAACTGGTGTCACAGATATAAGCTGATTATTTCTCAGAGTCATGAAGGCTTCGTTTCTAAGTGCTTGATGGTGTTACTGTACAAATAAATCATACAGATATAAAGCAATAACATCTGGCCAGAGGCTGAATGTAGAATATTTCTTCACACTACATACCCATGAATCAGACTTTCATTTAAAGGCTTAATTATATCAGAATAAAACCTGCCTTTCCTTTCCGTTCTGCTTTAGTTGACCCAGAAAACAAATGAGGAGCAGATAATCATCTGAAGGTGGCCTACGTTTCATTCGAAATATCATTAAGTCTCCAGTTTACATTTGTCATGAGAATCTGCTCAAGTAATAACCAATAAAGCAGACTATTTTAAATCTCAGTTTTAGGACTTTTTAAAAATCAAAGTTAATAAATTAGTTCAGTGTTGTTAGAATCTGTCCTTTCACAATCGACTCTTTCTAATGAACATTTTGAGTTAGATACTTTTTATAGTCTTGTTCCTCATTAGAATTTTGTTGTTTGTTTGTTTTCAATGATTTTACTTTTTATATTGAAGCGAAAATATGAAATTCTAGAGTTGAGCTGAATCATTAACCAGGCTGCTGATTCTGCCTTCTTTTCTTCTCGGTATTTTCAGACAAACAGTTTGTACTTATCGAGTGCCCATGTATGAACTTGTTTACCAGAGAGGTCATGGTTCGGGTCCCTTCACAGTGAATGACGACCCACGTTCTCCGTGACCTAAACAACCCATTGCAATGTGGCTGAAGCCTTCGGATTTAATAAACCTTCCTTGTGAAGGCAATCATTACAACGTAACGCTCTTAGCGCTCACCAAACGGGTTTTTCCTGCGATTTTTTGTCTCAAAGACGCTCTCCTGCAGCCTCACCATGCTGTGTAGATCAGCAGCAGGTTGCAACAACAACACTACTGTGTATGCTGACACCCTGGCACAAGTTTCTTGGTCTGCGTCAGGATAAAACTACACACAAGAGCAGGGGTGGACAACTATTTTCTCCAAAGGGCCACATAAGGAGCTGTGACAGTAGCAAAGGGCTGGACCAATAGGCCAAACTCAATCATGCTAAATGTATAGCTTGTTACTATTGTTTTCCTGTCTATAGTGTCTTCTGTACATTTTATGCAAACTATTTCTGTTTACTTTGTGCTATTTTAACAAGCCAAATATTATGACTTTTACACTTTATTAACTTTATTTAAATAAAAATCAAGAGCTCTTCAATTCCTTCAAAACACTGATTTCTCTGACATCTGCTCTATTTTTGTCTTACTTTTAGCTACTGTTGCACTCATTTTAGCTTTCATGTTTTGCCCATTTTACCTTTTAGTCACTGCTTTATTGAATTGAAGTTCCAGCTGCTGCTTTGCTGATTTTCTTCTGTTCTGCTTGTTTTAACTCCAAAGATTTGGTTAATTCACTCTTCAACAAATGTCAGCAAAGTCATCCATCAGAGTCATAGCATTTTACAGAAAATGCAGTTCCTCTAGTCAAATTTTCATTAGATGCAAAGAGTTGTAACTGGACAACAAAAATATTTAACCACACATATTGACAATTCAAACTTTGTGTATAACATGAATCATGAACATTCGATAAAAGCACTTGTGTATTTTTTAGCAACACTTCAAACACCAGCATGAAATTATCAATAAAATAGGGATTTATTTGTATTTCTTTGAAAATCTAGTCTTTGCTGGGTTTGAACATGTTCGCTGAAATCACGTTTCATACCTGAGGTAGATGTAAGCGACAGCTGCAGGTGACTGTCAGCGAGAACATCTGGATCTGACTACGCTGCCTTCTCATGTGTGGAGAGTTCTCCTCTCTCCTTTTTTTTTCAGAGCACATGAACGCAGCAGAGTCCTTCGAACACTCTTTGATAAACTCCCCTTCAGAGAACGAAAGTGGGTTTTTTTGTTTGCTTTTTTTTTTGCTGTTTCGCGAGATATCACAAAACTACTCTTGGCTTCTCCATTCCTGAATGTTCAAATCTTTTAGAGAAAGATCTTGTTGCTTCTTTTGCAAAAGTTTCTATCGTAATATGTGTTTGCCTGCTCTGCTCTGTGAGTTTACTCTGGTAATGCCGGTTGTAATCCTCATAAGCAGCAACCTGTTCTCCACAGACTTCAGTAAATAAACACTTGGAAGTCCACGTCTTCTTAAAACCTCTACATCCAATATCAGTCTGTAGTTTTACCGTGTGCTGATTTGACTCTGTGCTTACCAGTGGAGAGCCTTCAAAATAAAAGCACTGCAAAAGACATTTTCATAATACAAGCAGAGATTTTGGCTTTATGTACAGAATCATGATTTATTTCTGGTTTCTGACCTTTCATTGACCTCCCACAGGCTGGCTGGAGACAGCTAATGGGCTCCGGGTTGGTATACTGGATGTGAGACTCTGGGCCTCCAGCATCAGGTTCAGCCATCCTGCGGAGGAGGAAACGCCATCAGCAGCATGAGAGGACACAGGTGAAGGAGTTTTCTGTGCAGAACCTCGACCACATCCACCCTTATTCCTTCCTCGTCCAGAAGGCCTGACCATCTCTTTGTCACAGTTTTGCTACCTCTATGTGCAATCATCTGTAAAATGCACACTACACAGATCATAATTCTTACACTATGGTTAGAGCTGCTAACAGCTCTGGTTAAATAAACCATTATAAGTTTTTTTACTTGAAACAAATAAAATACATAATAAAATAAATGTGTTGCTCATACCCACACAACAAAATAACCCAGTAATATTACAATCACATAACTAGACACAAATTGATTAAGGAGCTACAGGACGGTTTTAGTGTAGTTTTCAAAGCATGTCACTTGATTTAAACCTGAGGAAATCTCAGCTTGTGAAGGAAGGGGATGTCTTTAACAAACTGTACACAAACCATTAATAGAAAACCATAAAATAACACAAGATGTTCTGACTGAAATATGCAAACGAGAAAAAATTACGTGTTAAATTATGAAACAAGTGGACCCCATTATAAATTCATCCTCCTCTTAAAGCTGGTTTCTGTGAATTCAGAGGCCGTCTCAGTTTCTCATGTTTTATGTACAGCAGCCTCTGGAGCTCTGTTTGAAACCATGACGCTGCTTGTTGATGTTTGAAAAAATAAAAAATAAAAGCCTTTTCCAATCCATTTAATTCATCCATTCATCCATTTTCTTTACCAGAGTTTTCCTTTCTGGGTTGTGGGGAGCTGGTGTCTATCTCCAGCAGTCTTGTGTGAGGGACGGGGGACACCCTGGACAGGGTGTGAGTCCATCACAGGGACACATAGAGACAAACAACTATTCACCCTCTCACTCACACCTAGGGACAGTTTAGAGTTACCAATTACCTAACATGCATGTTTTTTGGTCTGTGGGAGGAAACCGGAGTACCCAGAGAAAACAATAATAATTCTAATTATATGACTAATCAGCCTTCGTCAACACAAAAATGACTAAATCAGTCAGTTTTATAGATACTGAGCTAGTAGTTGCTGAACGTCATGCCCAACACATAAATCAAATGCTTACAAATCACACAAGATCTTGTAATAGGACATGAAATCAATCATAACCTCATTTACAAGGTTTGACCCAAACAGTATAAGCCCGTTCTTTCGCCTCATCAGATGATCTTGGTTTAAAACTCCGGCATGAAAGGAGATAGACGATATGCGTTCCTTCAAGGAAAACTGGGGCTTTCAGTTTTTGTTTGATTTGTAATTGACTTCCAACTTTAGCTGTGATTGGGCTTCATTGTTCTGCTTGGACTTCTAACCTTGCTTTTCATCTTTCGATAAATACCTCTAAACTGTGAAGGGTTTCTTCACTCTTCATCAAAACATACAGGTTTAACCAGAACATGCAGGTGCAGAGTGTACATACAGGTGTACCAGGTGTACATGCTCATTTCCACAGCAATTTCCTCAAATGTTTTAAAGACCAGTTGCTATCATGGGTCAACTGCACTACTATTAATATACCATATTAGAATCTGGATGACAGAACATCAATTTATTTAAAGTAATCCTACTCACTGAACTAAACTGTTTCTTTTCTTCATATCTCATTTAAAACAGAAAAACTCTTTTTGAAAGAATATGGTTAAAAATCTCAGTAAAAAGGCAACGCTAGCACAACATTAACTCAGTCCAATAAATAAGGGTAATGGCCAAAACTACTTGTGTTTTATTCATTTGACACTGATATTTATTGCCCGTCACTGAAGGTGAAGCAGGGATAATGTTTTTGCTCACATCTAAGTGTGCAAGCTTGTATCTGTCTGTGTTTTAGCAAAATATATCACATACCACTGGATGGATTTCAATAAAACTCTCCGAAAGTACTCACTAAATGTGCATTTACAACCAATTAACTTTTGGAGTCAATCCCATTCAAAGTGGCTACCACAGGTAAGCAACCTTATCAAACACCAAAATGGCTAAAACTTAACCAGTTTTACAAATATTGAGCTAAAACTTGGTTTGGTAGTAGATAACACTGAGCTCCAAATTATACATCAACTGATCGCATGAGATCTGTGTTTAAAACTTTGCCATTAACTATAAGATTTAACTTTGTTAGCAATATATCTAATGAGATTTTCAGAAAGTAATCATTGGGTGTACAGCAACAACTGAGGAATGTTCTACTTTGGGACTCAATCTATTGCAAGATGGCTGCCACAGTCAACGGACCCTAGTCTAGACAAAAATGGCTGTACCTCAGTGAATTTTACAGATAAGGAGCTAAAAATTGGTGTGGTAGTAGCTGAGAGTCCTTCACAGCAAATACTCCAAGCATTAACAGATAATAATATTCATTGTTTTAATCATAAGATGATGTTAGTTTAAGACTGGCATGAAAAGTGGCAGGAGACAGGGCTTTTTTATTTGTGTTTGTGTATGTGACAACCCCCCAAAAAATAAAAATAAAATCAATTTTATGAACCTGCTGTGAGTTTACTCAGCCAGCAAGAAGCTGTTTAGTGTTAGGGTGGTATCTTCTAGTGTTTTTTTTTTCCTCTCTCTCTGAAAACAGATGCATGCTGCAGGCAGGATGAGGAGAACTGAGAATGAACCGAACCCCGAAACTACTGGGCTGTAAAATCAACACAAAGAGCTGCGATGAACTGGAGGTGAGAGTCACACAATCATTTTTACGAGTTACTAAGTCATTACTTTAACTTAACTGACATTAAAGCGATCATTATGGACACGTAAACGCAGCCATTGTGAGCGGAGTCGTGAGAAAAATGTTCTGCAGCTCCTCCAGTAGTACACATTATTATTCCAGTCTGCTCTGTGTCTGTGCTTTTGTCTGAGCTTCTCAATTTCTCACTTCCACTTGAGAGCTTGCTGGTGGCTAATTGGATTTTTCTTCCTTAGCCAGCAAGTGGGGGCATGCAGGCACGTGACCAAGGCAGGACACACATACACAATGCATACCAAATCCATTAGTATTTGGCCTCGACAATATGCTAATCGCAGCTGCTGTCCACTCACTTCTTCTAATCACTGTAATTATTTCTAGCGAGATGATGGAGGTTGATGCGAGAGGGGCAGGTTAGAGAGTCAGAATTGTCCCCGGCGTGCCTAGTTCTATCTCAAAATCTGTGTGCAAATTGCTCGAAGAACGCTTTATGTGACTCATGTTCTGACATGAGGCTGCATGAAGACAGAGATGCTGTCGAGACAGGACTCGTGCTTTTATCTCCTGTTTCTAGAAGCGGACTTTTTGGGGACTTTTATGCCAGCAGTGGAATAAATTAATGCCACCCCACCCCACCCCCACCAGTCAATTTCAATTCAACTCAGTTTACTTATACAGCACCAATACACAGCAAAGTAATCTCAAGGCGCTTTCCAAAGAAAATTCAATTCAATCCAATTATTTTCCCATTCAATCCAAATACATCTGCACACACCCAGAAGAAGGGAAAACGCTCACTGGAGTATTTCCCTCCTTTCTGGCTTTGTTTCCTGCACTGTAAAAAAAAAATGTAATTTTTATGGTAAAGTACTGGCAGCTGTGGTTGCCAGAACTTAACCGTAAAAATTACAGTCAGACAATTTTTACAATTGCTGATTCTACAGTAATAAATGGTGTTTTATTCAACCTTTTACTGTAAAAATGACAGTTTTTACCATTGAAATTGATCAAGTTGTATCCTAAAATTTACATTAAAACAATATTGCAAATACAGTTAGAGCCATGAAATATGAAAGTATTTTGCTGTAAAATTAACAATCTAAATTATAAAATATGTCACTGAATTCCTGTATAATTACAGGGTTTTGTCTGTATTTTAAACAGTAATTCTCTGGCAGCTGTGGTTGCCAGAATTTCACCGTTAAAATTACAGTAAGATATTGTTTACAATTATGATAGATGAGTATTGGTGTTGCTGATTCTACAGTAATAAATTGTTTTTTTTAACCTTTTAATGTAAAAATTACTATTATTACCATTATAAAAAATGACATTTTGTCCTAAAATTGATCTAATATGCAGTTCATGACATGAAATTTGAAAACATTTTACTGTAAATTTAACAGTTTTACCATGCAAACATTTCCCTAAATTACTGTATTAATACGTTTTGCCTTTATTTCTCAAAGGGAAAAACCTGTAAAACTAGGATATTTATCCTTTTCTTTAATGGTAAAAGAGCACCAGTATTGCTGATTTTATGGTTAATTACTGACTTTGAAGCCATAATGTTATATAAAAGTAAGAAAAAAGAAACTTTTTGGCTAAAAATTAACATTGAAACATTAAAGAAATGTTTAGTTAGTGCAAATTGTGAAATTAAAAAGTGCAAATTTACTTGGTAAAATTATCAAATCGATTATAGCAGCTAAATAATGTGCTACCAGTTTTGTCTCATGGTAAAAACATGGAAAAGTATAAGTAAATTTTACATAAAATATCCAATAAACCAAACTTCATTGTATTTTTTCCATTTAATGAAAAGTTTTTGGGCTGTACAAACTTCTCACAACCCTGTGAACAGTGATTACAAAGAACTTGTAACACATCTTCCAAAAAGCAGCAAGCACTTATATTAGTACAAAAGTTTGAACAGATATGACACATTATCACTTCAACCCCGGTGCAATGTGTTTCAAATGAATAATCCATATGTCATATTGAATTGGCACATACACAGAAATAAGAACTTTCTAACAAATGGATCAGGTCAAACAACTCCTAGTCACATCTAAACAGTCTGTGCTGGGCACCACAACATAACATTACACATCATATCACATGACTCACAAAGCATGGTCTAAGTCCACTCATGGTCTGCAAGGTCAGCGATGAGTGTGAGGACTCTTGGGTTGACCGCCAAGATCTTCCTCCTCTTGCTATGCTCAACTTTTGTTCCTCTCTCCGGATTAATTGAAAAGAAACACCTTGAAGAAAAGAAATTTTATTGCATTTAATGTTATGTTTATAAATGACTTAACAGAGAGATATCACGAGATCCAGCTTTGTGGTCGCTGGATTCAGTGGCAGAGCCAGAGGAATATTTAGTGACAGGCTTTTGTGCCTATCCTGCTTCACAAACAGATTGAAGAACTCTTCTGTGTCCATGGCCATAAAAAATATACAATTTAAACACTGCTCAGCAACAGCAAAGAAATGATAAAACATTTTTACAGTTTCTACTGGCATTATTTCTATCACGAATATTTAGATTTAGCAGTTTTTTCCCCTCCAATTGTTTTTTGTATTTATTATATTTCGGTAACTAGTAATATTCTGATCTATATTGTGAAAACTTTATCTTGCTGGTAAATGTAGACTGTGTGTAAGTATAACAATTACCTCTGGAGGAACTCCAGTGTTGACCGCAGTCCCACTGGGTAGTGTATATTGAAACAGTAGTAACTGCCAAACATCAGGCAGATGGCACAGGAGAAGGCAGTGATGTGGTCATTGATAATCTTCTGATCAATACTCAACATGAAGCAGTCCGCAGTGAAGCAAGAGGACCCTTTGAATAAAAAACATGAACAAATATATATATCACAAAAAGCCCCTGTGTGAACCATTCAACTACTTTGTCAACTTGGTTCAGACATACCACACACAATAAGGCAGGGTGTTGCTGGCACATTCTCCATCTCAACCTCTTCAGCAAGGCTCGTCTTCTCAACATAGTGGAACATATGCTCTTCCTTCTCACCAAAAAAAGCAAGTAGAAGAAGAATCATCTCTGTACAACCACTGGACTGACCTTTTTCACTTGCTAACTTGAGGAGAGACTCCAGAATTTGTTGTTCTTTCTGAGCAAAAACAGTTTTAAGGAAGTTGAGGATGCGCTCCCCCTTTTTGTCCAGATTGGTGAAGAAGGCTTCCATCAGACTGATGCCAGTAAGTTGCTGGAAGTGTTCTCCCATGCCAGTTTCATGGAACAAAAAAGGCCATTCTTGGCATAGCTTCAGGATGCTTGTACCTTTATTGATGACCTGTCGTTGCATGTAATAGGTGGACTTGATAAGTTCTTTCACATCTTCTGTAGCATATTTTTTGTCTTTGAACATCTTTTTCATGTCTTCTTTTTTCTTAAGCTGACTCTCTACAGTCTCAGAAAGGGGCAAAAACTTTGGCGCCCAGTTGACACAGCCATACGTGTCTTGAACACTGGCTTTCTGCTCAGCCGGTATCTCATCAGTGTCATTATCTGATTCTGCCTTGCGTTTAGTTATCTTTGGTGTGTCTTGTCGTTTGACATTTTCAATTCTTGCCTGAAGTTGTTTTACCAAGGAATGATAACCAAGTCCAATAACGTCACCATCAATGACATCCTTAAGTGACTTTGGATACCTGCTCACCATCCTTTCTGCTATTTCAGTAGTGTTGCGTTTGGTTGGATTCTTGCAAATCAGCATCATTTCAGAGACAATAATCCTCACCATTTGTCTTCGAAGTCGTGCACTTGGCCTTTTCTGTCGTTCCAAAGTCTGTATCAGCTCTTCTGGAAGCTTCTGCCACGGTATCTGAAAACTGTCAACCCAGGTTGGCAAAACTGGGGAGCAGCTCAGGGAAGGCGATGAAGTAGCAGCAGACGATGGTTGTGAAAGTGAGGCTGCAGATTGAGAGGACTGAACGGATTGAGGAGAGGAGGATGCCCCGCCTGAAGTTGAAGCCATTGAGTCTGGAAAGGTACAACACATGAAATTGAAAAACATTAAATATAAGTATACATTGTTGTCCTTGTCAAATAAACAAACATATGAAATGTGATTGAAATTTGTCTTTGTTGACCTTTCATTTTCAACTTTGATCTGTAGGTAGGTGTAAAGCACATGTTTTGATGCAAAAGTTACACAAGACTTTATCTCAAAATACTTACTATTTTGGGCCCATGCAGCAACCAGTCTTCTGGCCTGTATGGGCTTCAGCACAGGCAATAAGTCTCCTTCGGTAATATACTGGAAATCATCTGTGGTTGTAGTGCCGAGTTTCTCCAACACATCCTCTAAAGCAGCCAAAACCTCCT
Organism: Kryptolebias marmoratus; assembly: GCF_001649575.2. NCBI lineage: Eukaryota > Metazoa > Chordata > Actinopteri > Cyprinodontiformes > Rivulidae > Kryptolebias > Kryptolebias marmoratus. The sequence goes on along the minus strand of NC_051435.1, from coordinate 19,071,827 downwards.
GTGAAAGACCAGGAAGCACTGCTCGAATGGCATCCCGGATGTCCTTTTGTGTATCCATAATATCTGTTGAAATACAGAAAACTAAAAAAAGGTTGATCTCTGAACTATTAATATCAAGCCTTTACACTGCCAAAACACTATGCTTTAATGGTACAAACCGATTCCCATCTTTTATGTAAGACGACAATGGCCACATGTCAATCAGTTTACTAATGTGTCTGCATTCTAATCTTCTTGTTTCATCCTTTACAAAGTACATGTGGTAGTGTGGAAGAAATTCTCCACGATACACTCTCATCAGAAAATGAAGTGCAGATTCATCCTTCACCAAAGTAAGGATGAGTTCACCAAACTCCAGTGACTCATCATTCCTACTGACTACAAATTGGCCCTTCTTGTACGTTATTCCATTATACTGCACATCTGTGGGAGTCATTGTATTTATTTCAGTGAAACCAAAATGAAGAACTGCACCTTTAACTTCCTCACTGTACAGTTCTACATAAAATGGTGAGCCATCTTTTATTAGCAAGGTTGGGAGAGTCACTGTTCCAGCAGAAAGAAAGGCCTGTAACATTTGATGTCTCTCTGAAAGAGTCAAACACAGATTTTTGAAGTTCTTCAGTTGTCTGGCACATCTTTTGAAGTAACTATGTTTGCTCTCGAACCGCATGGTCCAGAGCCTGATGAGTGGACCAAATTTCAGAATCAGCCCTGGATAGTGTTGTAAATAATGATGTTTAGGTCTCAGTGCGTTATCTGGAAACAATGCCTTCCTGGTTTCCAAATATTCCTGGATGAGAACATTCAAATATGCAACCTGAGGCTTGGAAATTTGCTGAGCACAAATCAGGTCAACAATATCCTTAAGCTGCAATGTTAACTGCCAGATATCATCTTGTGAATCCTGCACCTTATCACCAATTAACAGAGGCAACAGTCTCAAGAAATTCCAGTTTTGTACTGCTTGTCCACTGAGTTTCAGTGCTTTTGGAGTGATAGCACAAGGTTTGGAACAAGCATCTGTTGCTTTGTATTTGAATTGTCTGATGCGCCTGTTCAAAATTGTGTATGTCAGCCATTTCTTTTTGACAATCATGTATTTGAGATAAAGGGCAACATCATATGAGAGGACACCCTCGAAGATGTCATGGCCAAGACAAGGGGGCATGCCTGGTGAACAAACATTAAAGTTCTCTAAAGTATTAAACACTGACCTGAACTTTATCCCCTGTACTTCTGTCACATCCTCTCTTTCCAGCTGTTCAGTGGCAGATTGATATGTTTCTGGAGTCCGCTCTGGTCCAATGATAGCAGGATTTTCACTCTGAAATTCAGACCGAGTAATCAGACAATATCTGCAGAAGTACTGAGATGTACTGAAATTTTCCGTAAAACCCCCGATGCAGTGAGAGCCCAAGTTGTCTCCAGCAATGCAATACAGTGCTCCTTTCACAACTGATTCATCTGCCATAGTTATCCCATTCTCCTCTAGTATTTTCAAGTCAGTCAACAGTTCTGAAAAAACTCTGGAATGGCCAAATTCCTTGAAATCCTTCTCTCTACACAACAAGACCAACTGCATATGATCAGTATTTGATCGGACATGGGGCGGCATATTGAGTAGAGAAAAGTAAACAGCCAAGATCTTGTGCTTTTTTTTTGCAGATCCCAATGGATTCACAACTTCAAATGCATCTTGATAGAGAACCAGCTTGAGACAATTTGGGTTTTCTTGAAAAAATACGTTGGACATAAACACCTTACCATCGTCACAGTCAGAGAGAACATCAGCTTTTGAAACGCCATGAGCCATCATTAGGCCCTGCCAATATTTGGAATCTAACATACCTTTTAACGTATTTAGCACAGGAACATAGTATGCAAATCTATCTTTTCTGTCCTCATCTTTGCCCAACAACACTTTTTTGGGTTCCCCATATTTGAACATGTCTTTAAAACACTGGGCTCTAGAATAAGCAGTTCTCATTGGCCCTGTGTGGCAAGCTGAGAACAAGTCCGACTGTTTTACTGTGTCACAGATTTTTGCAATGTCTTCATCTGCAAATGACATTTCTTTAAGAAGCAAGTTCAATCTATTTAAAGAGTATGTCTGTCCCAATTCATGTATATTCTGCATCTCTTCTACAATGTTTTGAATGGTAGATGATGGAAGAAGATGCTGTCCCTGTAGTTTTATGTAAAACATACATACATTTCTAAGATACAAGTCACTGAAATTTGGTCCATCTATGACTGTGTCTTCTGCATCTGGCACACTGGAATCTTTTTTGGTAGCACTTGCAGCACTCTGAGTATCTTCATTACTTGTTTCACAAATCACATTTTCCAAAAAATTTTTATGCTTCCTGGAAATGTGAGAGGTAAAGGAAGATTTTACACGAAACACAGAGGTGCACCCTTTCACAGGGCAAGTTACTTGGCGCCCCTCTACTATATGCTCCTTCAAGTGAACAACCAAAGCTTTTATCCCTTCACACTGCCATTTACAAAGTGGAACTGTGCATTTTAATGTTGTTACACTTGTGTCCAGAGCAAATGTTGGCATGCTATTATGATGACGATAGAAGTGTGCTTTTAATGCTGCATAACCAGTACACACCTGCTTGCAACCGGCCGCAACGCACTTGAACATACGCCTCGGTTCATTGCGATGCAGTTTGCAATGGAGAACAAAGGCTTTAACAGATTTAACTGTTTGTGCACACAGGTTGCATGAATACATCTTAAATATCTTACTTCGATGGATAGCTTATAGCAATGGCGATACAAAACAGATGTTAGCAATAGCTTTGTGGAGAGGCTAACTTTCCACAACTTTTTTTTTCCTCGTTTACAATGAAATTTCTTTTCAACCAAACGAATGCAATTCAAGCTATTTGTTTTCTGACATTTTCCGCAATATTTCCTTACCTGAGAAAGAGAACCGATCAGATGGAGAAGGTTGAATGATGAAGTCTCTGCACAATCTGAGCGGAATAGCTGGAAAAAAACGCGAACCACCGACTGCGACGGGTCCTCAAATGCAGCGCGCTGATTGGTCCGTTCAAATCCACCTCTTCAAAAGTAGCGCCACAGCTCCACTGCGCCTGTCCGCGCGGACCAGGTGCAGGTGGACCCTGTTGGCCCATTAATTAAGACTGACTCAATGAAAAGTTAAACTTTTTGAATGGAATTATTTAATAGATTTTCGATAATTACAATTTTTAGAAAGGGACTGTATATTTTTCCGTATAACCAATACTCTTTACAGTTAAAGCCATAATTTATTAAGATAAGGTATGCAATAAATGTGCAGCATATTTCTGTTATCCCCATGAGCATATGTAAGTTTATAAGAATAAAACCCCAAAATTACAGCATTGACTCTTCGAATCCTTGCAGCGTATTTCTGTAATTGCCACAAAATCATGCCCATTTAACAGTTACCAACTGTATTATTCAGGAGAATTAAATGAAAAGGTTACAGCACTACTACAATTTTTGTAATTTCCACAGCAGTATGCATATTGAACAGTTTCGAACTGTACACTTAATTATTGAATGCAAAAACTACGGTATACATTGCTAGAAAAATTACAGTATGTTTCTGTGATTGTCACAACAGTATGCACTTTTAACAGCTACTAACTGTATTATTTAAGAAAGATGATTGCAAAAACTACGGTTTACATTGCTAGAAAAATTACAGTATGTTTCTGTGGTTGTCACAACAGTATGCATTTTTAACAGCTACTAACTGTATTATTTAAGAAAGATGATTGCAAAAACTACAGTATGTACCACTAGAAATATTACGGAATGTTACTGTAAAAAGTATTACAAGACTTTATTTTACAGCAGGGCAATGTAAATTTTATGACAAAAAACAGTAAAAATTACATATTTTCATCATTATCTTATTTACGGTAATTACTTGTTAAATAAACAGTATAAAGCTGATTTCCAAATTACGGTATTAAATTTTCGTTTTTTACTGTCTTTAACTGTAAAATCTACGGACTTTTTTTACAGTGTGGAGTGTATTACATGAATCTTTAAATGTGTGGATATTTAGCCTGTATAGGCCTGATTTTAAAGATACTTCATCCACAGAGCTGTTTTAATAAATGTACTTTATTGCTGATTGTGTCAAACAGGGGATTTTAGCTAATATCTGTAATTAGAACACCCATTTAGAACGACAGTGGTGACACATAATCGCTACTGATTTTACAGGCCAGCCTCCACCAAGGCAACAGCGTGATTAAAAGATGATCACCACCACTGTTTTTTGGTACAATCCCAACATTTCCTGAAAATTTCATCCAAATCTGTTCATTAGTTTTTATGTAATCTTGCTAACAGACAAACAAACAAACCACTGGACACAACCGAAAACAGAACATCCTTGGTGGAGGTAATTAAAATAGCATTCCTTGAAGAATTGTATATCACCCACTGCCTTTCAGGTCAGAGTTTTAGACTAAGATCCTCTTGAGCTGAGAAATAATGGAGTTGTAGCAGTTTTGGTCAAACCTTGAAAATAACATTGTGTGCTTTCTCATGCGATACTTCGAGATGCCATATCTTTAAGACTGATCAATTTAGAGCCCCTTTTTTATTCCCAAATGTCAACCATCTTGACTCAGGTTGACTTCAAAAGTTAATTAGCTGTAGACGTGCATCCAATGATTGCTTTCTGAAAGTTTCATTAAAATCTGTCCACTGGTTCACGAGATGTCTTACACTGCAGACAAACAACACACAGATACAAGCAAAAAACAATCTCCCCGCAGGCTATAGTCATGAGGTTTTTAAGATATTTCAGTCGAATAGCAGAACAGGGGCGGTATCAGTAGAATCTCACAGAAACATGTTTTGTGCTGATGGCAATAACCGTAGAGCTGAAACGCTGCTCATCAGCTCTGCTGTGCTGAACACAAACTCCGCTTTTGACTCGCAGAATAAAAAGAAAAGATTGTAGCGGAGTTGCATGAAATCTTTCAGCCAAGAGACAGTGTTTGGGAAAGGATTTTAAGTGTTGCTTTTGTCTAATAATTTGTGTCGGGTGTATTTTTTCTTATTATAAACACACAAACTTTCTGTACAAGCTTTCAGACTGATTGTACAGAAAGAAGTCACACAAGCCATTCAACATATTTACAACACTGCAGACCATACATAGCATACTGACAGAAAACAGAGCTGCCAATAAAAAAGATAAAAGGATAGAAAGATGGAAACAACAAAGGAATTACCTCATGAACCACTGGAAGGATTTTAATGAAACTCTGTTTGGGTCAAAGCTTGAAAATAATATTATGCGGTGCTCCAACTGGGCTGGTACACACAGGTACTCAGCACCAACACTTTTAACTTTTCGTCCTTAGAGTACTTTACTTCTCCTACTACTGTAAGCTCCAGATGGATTTTAAACTCCATGACCCACGGGACATCAGTTCTAACAGGAAGTCATGACCTTCTGGGCTGCTTCTGATTGAGTCAGATTTAGGGAATCAGGCGACACATGACTCACAGGGAGCGATGATTGGTTAAACGTTAAGTAGAAGTAGCCTGTTGGTCTACAGTCTACTGTATGTACAGAAAGGGGGATATATCATGAGATGTCCCGCTCACAGTATGTGTTGTGAATGACTCCCAGCTACTACCACATCAAATTTTAGTTCAATATCTGTGAAACTGACTGACTTATAGCCATTTTTGTGTTTTATAAGGTTAGTTGGCTGTGGTTCATCTTGAGTTGTGTCAACTCCAGAAGTTATTTATCCTTTCATTAAAATCCGTCCAGTGGTTCATGAGCTATTTTACTAACAAACAGATAGAGTTAATTCTATAAGATAATTGTAATGTTTTATACAAATCTTGTGAGATTAGTTAGTGCTCACAGTAAGTTGGGGGATCAGCCCAATCTACTAACACACCAAATTTGAGCTCATTATCTGTAAAACTGATAGGATTATAGTCATTTTTGTGTTTGCTAAGATTGTTTTTTCCATTTCAGCCGTCTTTAATCGAGTTGGTTCCAAAGGGTTTAGTTGTAGATGTCAACCCAATGATTGCTTTATGTGAGCTTCATTGAAATCCGTTGAGCTATTTATAAGATGTTCTGCTAACAGTTCAGACAAACGAACACACGCGCACACACAGACGTGGGCAAAAACATCACTGTACAAGTAACAAGCTGGTGAGGGTAGATACGGATCAAGGTAATGGCAGATGTGGAATTTTAGGCTAAATCTGGTGTGAAAAAGGGCAAAGAATAAAACTAACTGACTGCAGAGGTATATTAAAAAAAGCTATTTTAATTAAAAGTTGTAGTTAAGATGAAATGGGATATATATATATAAAAGGTGACAAAAATAACACCAAAGTGCTATAAGGGATTATTTGGAAGAAAGTTTTATTGCTTTATTTCCCAACTTCATCTGAAAACAAAGCTTTCTTTTTAGTAACATGTTTTGAGGTATGTTTTACAACTATATTAACTAAAACTATATTATTTAAATAATAATCTGTCTTATAATTTACAGTAACAAGTCTGTATGCTTTTTAAGTTGGATCCACTGTCTGTGACTCTGCCTACAGGAAGCAGGTGAAGGTCAGAATCAAAGAATCCCCTGTGAAGAGTGAGCTTTTGGAGCTGCTGCGTGTTTCCATCTCATTTCTCAACAGTATAATTACTACTAAGGCTTTAAAATTTTAGAACAACGCAGGTTTTAAGGTCTCGTTAAGCACAGGGATTAGAAAGGATTACCATACTCTCTTATAATAGAAAACCACAGGTAGGCTTAATTGTCTTTGATGTTACTGAAAGTTCTAGTGGATTAATTATTTTTTACAGTAAAAATCAATGAAGCTCTGAACTGCCGTTCTCTGAAAACGTTTGAAGCAGTGAGGCCAAATGAACAAACGATGCACTTCTTTACCCCCGCCTTTCTGTTCTGATCAGCTTTTTTATTCTTTATGATAGAGAATGAGATCAGAGACCACCTCTCACACAATGACTGATGGAGATAGGCACCAGCTCCCTGCGACCCTGCACTGAAAAGCTGGTGAACAAAATGGATGGATGGATGATTCAGGAAGGACAGAGTATAAATCCACGTTAAATAGTTAACTGAAATGATGCTGCGAGGTGCGTGAGACACAACCTCATCCCCTGGGAGGGAGACGGCGAAAAAAAGGCCAAAAAAGTAAATGGTAATCAACACAGAGCGTAGCATTTTCACAGAAAATGTAAGTTCATAAGTAGACTAACATTGTTACATGTTGGGAGAAATAGTTACTTCCCAACCCTGTACAGACATACTATTATAATAATGAGGTTTTTGAAAGTATTTAGCCTGTAAAATTATGTCAAAAGTGGGTGCGGTGATAGATTCAGGGATTAAAGCCTCTCTAATATTTATGCCCAGGAGCCACGACTGCATACTACTTTGATCAATATGGCCACATGGGCTTGGGAGTACTGTGGAAAATTATTGACACACAACGCAGACCACTGCTGCATCCCGAGATACAACCTGAAAAAGTACAGTGTATCAGCCTGTCACAATGATATGGAAAACTGGACCCACAAGCAGACACAAATAATCAGGCTACGTTTCAGGGATTCATTGTAAAATAAGGTAAATGGTAATGCGAGCTGAAGACCAGAGATCCCTGACAGGGTGAGTGACACGCTGGGAGGGCGAGCAAGCCGACAGGTTTGACAGTCGGGGCAAGCCAGTGAGAAGATGACAGCAGTGGCAGAAGACTAGAGGCACAAAGAACAGGAGATGAGCCGGGCCATAAACTACTTTTTTGGCCTCTTCAGCATTAGTTACAAAGACTCGTTCTATCCCATCCCATGGAAGCGCCAGACACTTGTCCCACAAGCCCACCAGCTAGAAAATTAACTTCATCAAATGAATCCCAAGAAAACCATTGGTCCTGAGAGAAAAGTACTTAAGGAATGTACAAACCCACAAGCAAAGGTCTTCATATGCCTTCACAGTACCCCAAATGCCTCAGATGTACCACTAAAAAAGACTTCACTCCCAATGATATGATCGATGCTCGCAGACATCAGAACGGCTCTGCCTCCAATCTTGGACATTCATCAGTTTGGGTACAAACAGCTCAACAGATATGTCGTTTCAGCTGCCCCCATTATTTTGCTCTGACTCACCTGGAACAACCCAGGTTGAATGTGAGAATGCTGTTTGTGGTCTTCAGGTCAGTATTTTTGTCCTTCACAAGCTTGGGTTTTGCACAACTTCCTGTGTCAATGGAAGCTGAGTTTCTCTCACAAACAAACCACAACGGGTGGATATTGGCAAAGCGCTTCCACTACTCTTATTGTCAACACAGGCTCACCGCAGGTCCTTCCTCACATGACTGCACCCTGATGTTTCCCCTCTAACAATCTCATCAGCACATTTCCTGTTGACACTACAGTTGTAGAGCCAATTGGAGATTTTAATGAGACATCTTACAGGACAGAAGTTGCAAACCGAGCTGAGTGGTGCGCCGACAACAATCTCATCTTAAACACAAGTCGGACTAATCCTGAGTTGTAAAATCTGTGCTCCAGTCTGACATATGCTAACTTTTAGGTGATGGTGTCTTATCCCAGAAGGTACATTGCTATTTTTCCAGGACAATGCCAGACCTTATTCATCGATACAGCTTGTGTGTGCTCGACTGGGCTGCCAAAAGTGCAGATCTGTCTCCTGCTGAAAATCTTTCAAGCGTCACAAAGAGGACAATCAAATAATGTTGACTATAGACAGCAGAGAAGCTGAAATCTTGTGTTCTGCACAAATAAACGCATTCTGCTCTGTAGTTAAAGACGTTTCGCTTCCCATCCGGGGAGCTTTCTCAGTTCAAAACTAGAGAGTGTGGAGTTCCACGCTTTAAACTAGATTCACATGCAGATTAAACTCCCTTCCCTCTCTCCTGAGGGTTGTTAGGGTCTTTGTTTGCTTGGCTTACAAGAGAGATGTTTTGATCTCTTGCATGAAGATGTGACATTCAGGGAAAAATGACTTAAGTTTTAGAAAGCTGAAATCTGAGACCTCCTCCTCTGTTTAAAGTTGGCCTTTTTCATTTGACAGAAATGGCTTCCTTCACCTCCCTCTCAAACCATCTGCCTTCTGTGTCCAAAATATGACCATTTTGGTTCCTTGTCCTTGAGGTGTAGGTGAACAGTTGAGTCTTTTCTTGAAGAGCTGCTCTCCTGCGTTGAGCCATGTGTCTGTAGAGAAGAAGTTTAGTTTCTCCATTATCGAGGTCTTAACATTCCTCGCTGCACTGAACTGCAGACTCCACTCCGCTCAGTTTGGGTTTGGGTGTTTTGTCCTTGGGTTGGACCAGCCTCTGTCTGACAGTCCTGTTAGGTTTCAAATGTACTGGGATGTTGTGTTTGGAAGAAATCCTTCTGAGTTTCTCAGATAGGACAGCAACGTAAGGGACGACAATGTTTAAGAAGCTCTGAAAGATTTCTGAGTGTCCATCCATTAGACGAACAAGACAGAATATTTACAATTACACAACATTGCTGTGTGTGCTAAAATGTTTATTTAGTAGTAGCTTATTAACAACACATACTCTAGGCACTAACACTTTTTACAAGATTTCACAATATCACATGAGATTGCACATTACATCATTTACAAGGTTTAACCAAAATGGCTACAACGCCATGATTTCTCATTATAAGATGATATTAAACTAAAATTGAGGTTAGTAAGGTGGCATGCCATCTGCATTTCTTCAAGGAAAGCTAGGCCTATGTATATGAAATGACAAATCAAATATTTTTATGACTAATTTGGTTTACTGATTGAACACTATGTTAGGCTAATCCATTAAAAAAAATAGATTTCATTAATTCATTAGAGCTGGGTATATTAGCCTCATAATAGAATCAAGGATTTGAAACTAAACACATGATAACATAATGTGGGCCTGAACAAACAGATGTATAATCTACATAGTTTAATGGATTAGTTTTATCGAAATATAGGCTGATGTCAGTTATCATATTAGGGCATCCTTGACAGGATGCAGAAGAAAAATAAAAGAAATGTCATTTTCTGTGAAAATACAGAGTGAAAGCTGAGTGTTCAATGACTAAAATTTGCTGAAGAAGCTGAAGCTGCTGAAGCAGACCACTGCCTAAAAGCTAAGGGAAGCAGAACAGCAGCTGAAAGCTAAAAGTAGCAAAATGTCATGAATTCAAGTATTTTTGAGTTTCATTTTACTTTGTTTTTTTATCTTATCTTAGTTTAGTTCTTGCTCCTTGTGTCTTTGTTTCCTGTCATTATTCACTTCTCCTCAGTCAGTCACTTGTTTTCCTGCCACGCCTATCTCCACCTGCTCCTCATTAGTTATCACTCACCTGTGCCCACTTTACCTAATTACCCTCTTCTTTAAAACCTGGTCACGTTCTCCACTTCCTTGCTGGTCCATTGCCTCCTGCTGTTTTGTTCTCCTTCAATGCCTCGCCTCGCCTTTTTGTTTCTGTTTTGTTTTTTTGTAACCAGAAGCTAAAAGTAGCAAAAGGTAGGAAAAGGCTACCTAAAAGTTAATAAACTATATAGCACCTTTCAAGCCAATCAAAACAATCTGTGCCCTCATTTACCCATCCACACAGCACTCTGCTACAACTCTACAAAGCTAACCTGAATATATTATTCTATAGAGTCCAATCAGTGCATCAGATCAAATTCATAAACCTATAGGCTCAGTCTTTGTTTGTGTCTTGCCCAGGGACACTTTGACATGTGGGATTCTGGTGGATTCGAAACTCCAACTCCCTCATTGGAGGATGACTGCTGTAACCACTGAGGCACGATAACAAAAGAAGACAAAAACAGAGCCGGTTTGCTGAAGCAGATTTTAGATAGAAAAACTGAAAAGTATAAAAGTCACCAAAAACTAAAGACATATCGCCCATCTTTTGAGTGAGCTGAACATTTCGATACGTTGATGGCTAAAATAGCACAACGTATGCAGAAGTTGTTAAACTGCAAAAGATGTGCGATAAACTAAAAAGAGAGGAAAGGGTGATTTTGAGGGAATGCTGATTCAGCGTTCACACAATAAAACAAGCGAAGAGGTGTGAATAGCCTGTCGTGGTCATCAGTGTGGAATAACGCCTTACCGAACACGCTGGTCTTCCACTGGGGTTTGACGCCTAAATAACTATGTATAATTTTATCTTTGAGACTGCAGATAGTCATGCAGTGTCCCCAGCACAACACAAAACAGTCCCAAAACAGCAACTGTGATGAAAGTGAAACAATAATAGTTGAAAAGTTTTAATTGATTTTATCTGTTTATTTGGAAATTAGGTTTGTATTTCATGTTTGTGCTCCAATACAATAAACCTACTAAGTAGCAGACAACTAAAATCGCTTTTCTTCTTGGTTGATTTTTTAAAACTATGGCTCCAATTCTTAGGTTAGATAGAACGTCTGGGACCTACAAAGTTGTTTTAAAGATGTCAAGAAAAAAAGGGAAAGCCGTTTTTCTTATGTCTGTCCACAATGCAAATGGCTGACAGTCAGAGACAAGGTGATGTTAGAGTCACTCCATGTCTCCCACAGAGATCCAGCCTGTGTGAACGGGGCCTTCAAGCTGACACCAAACTGTGACAGCGCGGTTGCTGTTAGCAACAGGAACCTGCTGCCACTGATAAGATGTTCCCCGTGTGACACTTTGCTGAATTAACTGGAGCCGTCACTGATCACGAAAGAAGGAGGGCGAGTTGAGATCCAGGCCTCGTGATTATTTCATGTGCCGCAGGTAATCAAACGCTCGAGCTGGAAGGATTTCTCACCTGCAATGTTGAAAGTTCATTTATTAGGGGAGTCGACGCATAAGCAACCTGATTACCCTCCTGTTCCTGTATCTCTCTTTGGAATAAAATGTGCAAACTACACACTAAAATGGGAGGTTGGATCAGTGTGCTATGACGTTCAGTAATGATACGTTGCACAATTTAAAGAAAACTCGTTAATAAAAAAACGGGATTTTGTTGAACCAAATAAGAAAACCCAGACTTATTTGGAGCTCTATAGAGACAATAGAAACATTCAAAGCTGAAATGGGTCACAGATAGTTGGTTTTTACATGTCGGAACTGGCATTTTGTTACCTTTTTCAGGCTTTTCCCAGTGCTTAAAGTGCAGAAAACAAAGTGCAAGTGGTGAAAAACTGTAGGAGCCAAAGGGAAATAACTGGAGTGTGACGCAGAGAAGATTTAAATGGTAAACATGGGCAGACGGATCATTCAGCTGTCATGTATATGAGTATAATTCACTACATAAAAAAAATAACACAAGTTACGTGGAAGTCCAAAGTTGCTAACACTTCTCTTAAAGTACGATTCTACTTTATGGCTACTGGTTGACCCACCATGAAGGATTCCAGTTAGCATGTTTTATCTTATGTTTTGAGTTTACCAATAACTTCCACTCATCTCTGACCGCCTAAAAGAGCAAAATAAAGCAACTTAATAACAGAGAACACAACTTGGAGAGGTGTAGGGATTCAGCTGATGACATATCAGGCCACCGGGTGGTGTCGCCTGTCTAACCTGATGACTTTAGTTTATAATTATGAAAGTTTTCCTTTTTTTTTAAAAAAAAAAAAAAATATATATATATATACAACGGTGGTGATCATTGATCTGCAGTAGCGTTAAATACTATAATTATTTGCCTGACAGGCCATAATGTTGAGGCACTTACTGTAAAAGCTTCAAAGGAATGCTATAGTATTATTCAAAATGTTTTTTTAGGCTACACATTAGGAGTTCTGTTCCCCGCCACTCAAAGTGGAAGGGTTTTGGAGATTTTACTGTTTACTTGCAGTACTGATCTTCCTCTCTGTGCAGCTTATCCAGTGACATATATTATAATATTTCAAAATACGGTCGAAATTCCCGGCACTCGCCCACCGTGCACCCGGCTGACTCCGTGCACGTCCTGTTGAAACGATCGTTGTTCCGCATGAGTCATGCATCCCATTTTCCTGAATCTGACTCAGTCAGAAGCAGCGCAAAGAGGGTCATGACTTCCTGTTTGCAACCTACTTGGTGAAAGGGAAACCTGCGTAGCGGTAGGTTTATAAAAAAAAAGTGACTAAGGAGGAAAATGTAGAAGTGCTGTATATTGGGAAGTACTGACCCAGTTTTAGCATTGGTTTTGACAGAATCGCAGCTTAGGTTTTTACTGACAGCTGACGATGTGGCTGACTTTGGAAATTGTTTCAAGTTTTGCAAGCAAACTCTTCTGGGTTCGTCTCCGTCATCTCCTCTTCTGACAATTATACATCAAAACTTAGGTATATATATTCCCTTCTTTAAACCAGCATGATTCTGACTGCTATAAAACGTTCAGTTCTCTCTCTGAACTCTCCAGAATGTAGAGGCTACACACTCTAACACCCATAGACTTGCTTAAAAAAGCTTTTTAACTTGTTATATCCTACAAAAAACACCATAGAATCACAAAAATTAACATGTGTGACCATCAGTCTTCTGCTGCTCACATTAACATAAGGTTTTAGTTTTGGATTTATTGTTTTCACACAGCGGCTGTTTGATTGAGGCTAACTTTTCAGTCTGTTTCTGTCTGCCTCTTATTAACTAGGCAGTTGGAGAGTGAGACACAGGTGGTTACCATGGTGGCCAGAATGAGCCAATGGCAGTAGCTTTAATTTTTTTTTTTAATCTTGATTCTCTTTACACTTCTTTCACAGTTCATACATCCAAACAGGTAAGTTAGGTTGGCATTTTGGGCAGCAGCTGCAATGGCTAAAAAAAAAAAAAAAAAAAATTCTAGTTTAGTTGGAATTGTAAATATCTTATCTTCAATTTTATTTTATACCTATAATGTTTAGGAGGAAGTAAAATAAATAGAAATCAAAAGAAATGGCGATAATTGCAGCTAACTTTATTTGTTTGTGTGGTTTGTGACCAAGACCTTTCTTTTAGCTCTTAAATGAAACTAGTCTCTACGTCGGCCTTTTGTCGTCTTCAAAATATTCCTAAAGTCAGGAGCTTCTTATCCCAAAGTGATGCTGAGAAACTGGTTCATGTTGTTGCAAGCAGAAAGAGCCACGTTCAATAACTGCTCATTAACAGAGCCGACGATCAAAATTGGTCACCCTGACAAATTTATCGGTCTCTTGTGGGGGTAATAAGTGATACCCAGATCATTTATTTACCCTTTAATTTCTCTGATCTCAGCAAAGCTGGAGGGTAAATCCATAATCTTACAGGGAGGATTAATTAGTCCTCATATATCCAAAACAGACCAAGTTCACTTTAGATTGTATTACCAAAAGAATTAGATCAGTCAAAACAAGTCAACAAAAACAATAAATGAACACAACATAAAACTCATTTAAAATACAGAACAGGCTCAACAATAAAATTTAGACAATGTAATGAAATTTGGTGATCAACTCTAATTAAGACTAATGTTAAATAAGTTGGTGGATGCAAAATGAAAATTTTTTGTATGACTGACTTTATATTTGGACTGTGGGGATAGGGAATCGAGGTGGGTTTGGTTCTGGGTTTGTGCACGCTTGGATCATGGGCACTTCTTTGGAGGCTGATTGGCTCTTGGGGTTGCGGACGTGCACCAATCACGAGGCCCCATTTACTCCCTGTTTCCGATTTCACCTCCGCCACAACTTCCCCAGATTATTATGGAACTGCCAAATGATTTTCATTTTTTTATTGTGATTTAAATGTTGTTTACATTTATTTGAAATTTACCAACTATTTCTATCCTTTATGTTTGTTTTTAGGTTTTTGTATTGCTCCTTTAACCACTTTTGGCTTTCACTTTTGTCTGACAATATAAATAACACTGGGCTGAGTTTGTAATTTTGTTGTAAAATTAAAACGAGTTGCTTTTCCTTTTTTTTTTTCTTCCATTTTACACCTGACTTTATTATGTTGGTAGAATCTCCTGCATCAGTCATTAGTATGGAGCGGAGGAGCACACAGGGAGTAGACGTACTGCATATTAGCACTGACAGCTTGTTGCATCTTCCCACAGTAACTCTGGGATCAGCTGGAGTTTCCTTCATATTTATTCCTGCTGGAAGCATTTCATACTGAGGGGAGCTGTCCTGTCATTTGGTTTGATTCACTTCCACTGGAGTTGGTATGCAGTTTTCATCTGGAGTCCCGTTGTACTGTTAGTTTTGAGTTTTTTTTGTAATTAAATCAAGTTAGAAATCAGTGTGGCCCTGAGCCTTAGTGGTCAGTTCCTCCTCTAGATTAAAGGAACCCCTTGAACAGCAGCATCTTTGATGTGCCGTAAACTTCGGCAGCAGCAGCACGAGTGGGAGGTTAAAGCTGAGGAGGAGCGGAAGACGCCGCAGTCATTACAAACATCTTTATAATGAATTGTCAAATTATTTAGTTTGCAAACTTACTCAAGCTGCTCTCACGCAGATAGTTAAAAGTGTGCTTAAAAAGAGCATCCTGTACGTCACAGCTCATTAACTCGGAGGCTCGGTGAAAGTTACCTGCAACTTTTCTTGATGCTAAAAACAGCACCTGTACTCCCTGGAGTGTGTGTAGGTGGCCCTGAAGCCAAAACAGAAAGCGCGGATTCTAATAAAGATACAGCGGAAGAGATTCGAAGCAACTCCTCATTTCTCAGGGATATTAAACGTGTGTGTGTGTGTGTGTGTGTGTGTGTGTTTGAAGGAAGAAACTCAAACACTCAGAGGACAACAGTTGGTAAATGGGACACATGTGAACCCATCTGGGGGGACATAAAACGAGCAGCAGCTGCGAAGCTCTCACCAGCATGGAGTCATTACATTACTTTATCAAACTGATAGACATTCACTCGTCACAATGTGTGTCTGCTACTTTGTGCCCAATTTAGCATGATTGGTATGGATGATTTGAACGGGAACTTCCATAAGCGCAGATGGCGTCCTGTCACACGGCTCTGCGGTTCGTACAGCTCGGCTCGGGTTAGCTGACAAGCGTGGTTCGTTTTTGACGAATGCGTCTCTGGGCCACGTGAATTATTGGTCACTGCCTTCCTGACGAGTTTGTCTGCAAGGTGAGCCGTCGAAAGCAGAAGCAGGAGGACAGTTTGAGAGCTTTTTGTAAGCCTGAAATCAAGGAAACATTTATTTAAATCGTCCATGGTAAAAATAAAGCGCACTTCCTTTTTGTCAATAATAAGTACTTTTGTACCAAAGGTAAAAGGGCTGTTGGTGCCACTATAAAGCAGGTAGAAGGACCTACATGTTTGCTTTCATATGACCATCAGTTGCAGCAGCGGTCGCACAGCACAGTTCTTCCATAACATTTCAGACACTGCTTGATTGATTGTAGGTTTGGTTTGGTTTGCAAACAGGGCACAAGGGGCTTCAACACCCCTGGCTGCTGGACTTCCTCACAAACACACCCCCAGTTAAGAAAGTTCCTGGAGAAACTTTGACGGGACCTGCCACGTTGTGCGTTTATACTGAACCAAGATGGCTCCAAGAGCTGATCAGTTACAGACAGGCATTATAAAGGGCAGATCCTTGACACACGAGGAGTCTAGCTGTGAAGTTTGATCTTTCTACTGTACACGGTGAAAGAGTTGGAGCTCACAGGTTGTTGTGTCATTGACCTTTGACCTTTGACCTCATGACCTTGAACTCCTTAGCATGGATCCTTGACCCATGAGGATTCTAGCTGTGAAGTTTGACCTTCCTACGTTACACGGTTGCCGTGTTAGAGCACGCACAAACTTTGGTTTTGGATTTCTTACCCCGCTAGCTTTGGCGGCCATCTTGATATTTTATCTTTGCAGTCAGTATGACTTAACTTAACTTTCTTAACTTTCTTACCTTCTTCCTTCACAGGGTAATCGGGTTGAAAAACAGCAGACTCAGGATGCAGCCCTGAGGAGAACCAAGCTCAGGGTGACGATGGTGGAGATGTTTCCTACCTGCACAAACTGGGGGTGCAAGGTAAAAGGTGAAGATGACACAACAGTAATCGGCCTCATCAGGGATGATGACAACCCGGCCAACAGGGAGGAAGTGAATCACCTGGGGGACGGATGCAAGAGGAACAATCTTACACTGAATGTCAGCAAAACAAAGGAGATCATTGTTGGCTTCAGGAAGAAGCGGCGCAGTCACACACCTCTCCTCATTAGCAACACAGCCGTGGAAGTTGTCAGCAGCAACAAGTTTCCGGGGTTGCGGATCACAGACACTCTGCCCTGGTCTCCACGTCAGAGCCGCGGCGAAGAAGGCTCGACAGCGCCTGCGGTTCCTGCACCGAATGAAACGAGCTCGTCTTCCCCCTCCCTTCCTCACTGCTTTTCACAGAGGCGCCACAGGGAGCATACAGGCCAGCTGCATCTCTGTGTGGTCGTGTGCCCGCACCAGAACACACTGGAAAACGCTACAGAGGGTTGCGAGGACAGAATATCACCGGCAATCCACTCCCACCCATTCAGCACATTACACACAGGCGCTGCCTCACCAGAACTAACACCAACTTAAAAGATCCCACCCACCGGCACCTTTAACTGTTCTCTCTGCTGGCCTCTGGAAATAGGTACAGAAGCATAAAAACCAGGAAAAAAAAAACAAATTCTACAGCAGCTTTCTGCCACTGGCCATCAAACTGTTGAACACTCTGTGATTGCTCCTCCTGCCTCCTATACTGTCTGCACAGTGAGCTGTACCCCTGAACTGCTCACAAACCTGCTACAGTCACTTGAGACGTATATACAGGGTGATATTCACTTTCAGTGCAATACTTTTTTATTTTCTACATCAGTGCAAAATCGTATACTCCTACAAGTCCAGCTTCTTATTCTTTCTAATCATTAGTAATTATTCTTTTGAACATATTGCTTTTATTTAACTTGCTGCATCTCTTTTTACAGACTAAATGTGTGTTTTTGTTTCTATTTTTTATTATTCCTTTCATCTGAGCTATTGCAATGACTGTCATTGTTCTTTGTGAGTCGTGAGTCATGCACCACATGATTGCTGATATTTGACCCAATCAGAAGCAGCATGGAGCAGGGTTATGACTTCCTATTATGAACCCATGTCCCGTGAGTCATATGAATCAACCGTATGTTACAGATGGCGGCATTGATGATGGCATTGAGGACTGGTAGGTACTCAGGCAGCTGCAGCTCATCCAAAATACTGCTGGCAGACCAAAACCAAGAAAATGGAACATATTACAGCAGTCCTTTAATAATTGCATTGGTTTCCTGTTTGTAAAAGGGCAGATTTTAAACTCTCGTTATTTGTCTAAAAGGAACTCAATGGCTTTGGGCCTAAATACATACATACTTGTCAGATATGAACCAACTAGTTCCTCAGGTCATCAGGTGAAGGTTTATTCAGTGTTTCCTCAACCAGAACCAAAACGTTGGGACACAAAATTGATAATGGATAAAAAAAAATATGCTAAGTTTCCGTTGCAGTCTCACTGAATTCTGCAAGCTGCGAGGCTGTGTTTGCGTGGTCAGTTTTTTGAAAAATAAAAAATAAAAAATGTGTGCAGGGCTTGTAAAACTGTTTTTGACCATTATTTTGTTGTCCACCTCCACCCACATCATACTCGATTCAGCTCATTTTATACACACCTTCGCAACCACCCCCACGTTTATGATTTAATTTACAGAAGCACACTTTTGAAACGGAGACTGGTAGATTTGGACCAAGTTTTTAATGATTATTATTTCATATAAGCATGTTTTTTGTAGACCTGGTGCCCCCCTCCCCTTCTGTGGTAAAGGCTTTCCACCTGGATGCCGCTGATTGCTTTCAGCAGCAGCTCTCACAGCTGCTGCTGATCCTGGCTCATCACATCCAGCACTTAAGGCTGAGCTGAGCCACAACTCTTCACTGGACTGTTACCATCACTCGGTGACTGTTCGTGGTCCTGGCTTTGTGTCGTCAGTTTTGTTTGAATCCTGCTACTAGCTGATCTTACCTGTACTCTAGTGATGGCCGGATGAAGCTTTTCAGCTAACTGGGTTTAAAAATGGTCCAATTCTTAAAGCTTTAAATGCTCAGCAGCTCCATTTGTTGACCACAAGTTTGAGAGAAATAATAAAAAATATAAGTTTATAGTTAAATTATTTTACAATTCTACAATTTTGAAATTGTTTCAAGTTGGTTTCTAAGGTATTGGAACAACACAACTATAGTTTGTAATCTTCTAATAAATTTTTAGTTGGTAGGAATGTAGATGTGCAACT
The DNA here is from genome assembly GCF_001649575.2 of Kryptolebias marmoratus. NCBI lineage: Eukaryota > Metazoa > Chordata > Actinopteri > Cyprinodontiformes > Rivulidae > Kryptolebias > Kryptolebias marmoratus. Next base: position 19,052,542 of record NC_051435.1, on the reverse strand, counting down.
ATATAGTGTGTGAATGTGTGTGTGCGTGTATACATCTTAAACTTCATGCCTTGTTGATATAAAGTTTAAAGATGTTTGGAGAATATAAAAAAAACTTACGACACATATAAAAGGTTTTTTTTAGACTTTGTGTTTAGTTCTTAATGCAGACAAACCTCAGACCTGAGATTGTTTGACTCATTCATGTTCGGTTGTGTCTTATCAGTGGCATCAGCTGTTTGTTTTGTGTTGTTCTGCTTTGTTTCATTTCTTTAATTTTTCAAGTAATTTTTAAGGTTTACTTCAAGTTTTCATAAGAAAACTTCACAAAGGGTTGGCAAAAAAGTCAAGAGCTAAGAGATTTGTTTCAGCTTCTTAAACATTTCTTTCTTTCTTTTCTGTCCCTTGTTTCTGATGAGCTACTGCCTGTATGGGATTAAACTCAGCGAGGTGGGTCCATGCACAGATCTCCAGGTGAACCAGAGTCAGGTCTGCACCAGGAGCTTCATTCCTCACTGATCATGTAATTTCAAGGAGGCTGAAGCAAGCCTTTGAAGCAGGGCTTCATTTAAAATTGGCCTTCCTGCTCGGAGTTTGATTCGAAGCTTCAGGTTCAATTGGCCCGTCACTCCTGTACTCCATGTAGATTCCTTTGAGTGTCCTGCCCATGCTTCTGATAAACCTCTAGGAGATCCTCTGTATGATCTGCTCTGTGGAAACCCTCCTAAGCAAAGTAAGAAGATGTCAGCTCAGCTGATCTGTTTGATTGTTTAACCTACCTGCCTGCTTGATCTCCACAAATCTTATCTGTCCAAGGCCCCATGAACTTTGTCTTCCCCAGAAACCTGCAAATAAAGAAAAATAACAAATCCAAGATCCTGAAAGTTTACCTTCATTCAACTCACCCGGAGATTTATTCTACCTTTGACTCTGAGACTGTAAATCTCTACTTCCTGTTCCCTCCTAAATAAAACTGTTAAACTCACCTGAGTTCCTTTGCGAGTGTTTTTTTTTAGTACCAGCACTCGAGAACCCTGTAGATAACTGCACAAACATAACAACGTAACCCCTGGACATCTGCCTCGAAATGTGTAGGTGTCGAAATACAGCTCTAGTGCTCTTGAGATCGGTTGGAGACCCCGAGGCCACAATTCAGCTGGATTCTAAATGGGTTGGAGTCACCCCGAACAAGTCTGATTATTTAAGAGAGAATTTTTGGCATTTTTATATATTTTTTTAAAACATGTTCAAAACTCAAGTGACAAGAATACATGCCTCTGTGACTCACAAGAGGAAACTGAAAACTCCACAAAAGTCATGAGATAATCTGGAGACTCCCTCATGAAGGCTGTTAGCCAACTAATCACAGCTTAGTGAGATACTACCTTTAAACAAGGAGAGACAGTATTTACTTCCCCTGCTCCTTGACTCTGGAATCAACTTCCTGAAAACCTGAGATGTGCAGAAACTATTGGTTCCTCTAAATCAGGACTCATAACATTATTACTTACTGCAGATTTCCCACGTAGGTAATTGTTTATTTTTATTAGTTTCAGCTTGCTTTATGGGTTTATTTGGTAGTTATTTGTTTTAAATATGGTATACACTTATTTTAATACGCTTCACTCACTGTGGTAAACTTTGGTCCATTATCAGTTGTGATGGTGCAAGGGGTTCGTTCCTGTGCACAAACAGAAGTTAGGAATGCCATGATAGTGTTTGTTGTAGCATTAGGGGTAAATGTTATTTTTGGCTATTTGCTGAAATGGTCAACAGGGGTGATGACAAACCTGCAGTCATGAGCTCCATGTTCAAATGGACCCACAATGTCGACAGTAATGCGTTGAAATGGACCCTCTGCAAACTTGACAGGTTGTAATGAAACACGAGGGGTTTTGTCACATGCCTGACAGATGGTGCACGATGACAGGACTGTGAACACCAAATCGTCCATATGTGGCCACCAGTAAAGTTCTTTAAGGTATTTGTTTAGTGTGAACAATCTTTTCTCGCAGAGACTTGGGAACTACAAGACCTCTGAATATCAGTGGTGTCTCTGTAGAAAGTTTATGACACTCTTGAAAGTAAGGTTTGATTTCTTCTGGAAGGGGCTTCTTCACTTTAGACCATCCTGAGTGGATGATTTGTCTCAGCTTTGTTCATGGAAATCAAGCCCCCTTTGTGTTTTTGTGCCTCCATTAGAGGATTCTCCCATTCAGATGTGTCCGCTGGTTCAATGATGCCTGCTTGGAGTATTTGCTCAAGCTCTGCTGAAATCTCTTCATGTATGCTGAGTCACATGACTCAGTTTGTGGCAAACAGGTTGCCCTGTGTTGTTAAGTGAAACCTTGTGGATTAACCTTTTGACCCATCCAAGATGTGAGGCTGAACCAAACTCAACATTATTTACCATGTATGTTTTTGTGTCACTGGGAGGTTCTTTTGCATCATTGTTCTTAATGAAAGTCCCTTCTCCACCGAGGATGTTAACATGCAGTGCTTTAGTCAGGTACAGGCCCAGTAGTGGTGATCCAGTCTTCACGATATGAAATAATGCTGGAACTTTGTTGTTTTGATTTTCTACTCCTGCTGTAGCATGTAAACAACCAACGACAGGTTGGTCATCTTTTGCATATGTAACTAGTTTAACTTGGTTCTGTCAGTGGCCATTGTGCAAAATGTTGCTTGGAGACAGTTTCTGGTCAAATGAATACAAAGGCTCTAGTATCTACAATTAACTCCAGGACCTGGGAGTTTCCTTGTGCTTCTTCTATGTTCATTTGGCAGGTCATTTTATCAAATGCAGCAGCCATCAGGTTAACATCATTAACTCACAACATCCATTTCTCTTACTACAGCTACGGGTGATTTGCATACTTTGGCAAAATATCCATTTCTCTTGCAGATATCACATTTTACTTTTGCAGCAGGACAGTTTTTATCATTAGCCAGGTGCCTATCTGATCCACATCTGAAGCAGGGATGTTGCTCTGTATGACTTGCCTGTTTATAATGAACACAGGGCATGTTTGAGATGGCCACACTACTCGTTTCCCTCTAAAACGAGCATTTGCGGCAAGGATTAGTAATGAGCTGATCTCTAATTAGTTCACTTTCCATCAGTCCAACGCCACATGGCACAACTAAAGCTCTGAGCTTATTGGCCCATGGTTTTATCGGCATGTTAAGCACGCTGTCTGGATGAGTCTCTGCATGTAGTGCATTAACTTTGGGGACAAAATGCCTTTCAAGTACACCCATGGCCTCATCAAATCTACCTTGTTCTGGTAGAGTGCAGAACAGATGTTGTCCCTCTGGGTTCAAGGCGTGTAATAAAACGACATATCGTCTTTCATCTGTCCACGTGTCTTCCCGGGCATTTATTATGAGCATGTAAATGTTGAATATTTTCCACCATGTTATAAATGGTATAGGAGGCTCACCAGCATGATGAAGGACAGGTGTCAGACTCTGTACTGAAGCGCTCACCCTCATCACCAGTTTTGTTCTGGCGGTTGTAAAAACAAAATTGGAGATGAAGGTTTAACTTCACAAACTTTATTCCAGTGACTCAGAATCCTCAATCTTACAGAGCACGGCCCTCTGTATTCTTACTCTCCTGCTCTCCAACACAGTTTTTTCTACCCTACGCCGTCACAGCACCACCCTCTGGTTACAAGAGGTAATTCTTGTCACACAAAATCTGCAGCTTGATTGGGAATAGTGTGTTATGACTTTTGTTAGGGAATATGGTCCTTTCTGTGGACAAAATTCACAAAAAAAACAAACAAATGTGATGAAAAAATAAGTGAGATCATCAGGATTTAGCAAAACTTATGAGAAAACCCAGTTCTCTTTGGAGCTCAGTAGCTCAAACATATTTCACACAAGAAACATCATTCAAAGTTTAAATGGGTCACAGAGTGTTGGCCTTTCCATGTCTGACGTAGCGTTTTGATGCATTTTCCATTTTTTGAACAATTGTGATTGTGAATTTTTGATTTTTAGATTTTTTTAATGTTTTTTTAATGTTCAGCTGACAATTGATGTCTCACTAACTTCTCTTCAGAACAGGAAAGGTCTTCTTAACTTGTCATATCTACTACATAAAACACTGTAGAAACATAAAAAAATCACATGTGTGATTATCAGGGTCTTCTGCCACTCACAGTTAAAAACATTTTAAATCGGAGTTACAGTTTTTTGGACAGTGGCTGCTTATTTGAGGACTACTTTTCAGCCTGTATTTCTGTCAGACGCTCGTTAACTTGGCAGTCAGGGAGTGACAGACACAGGTGTGTGGTTACCTTGGCGACAATAATGAGCCACAGATTTAACATTTTAGTTTAGTTTGGTTTTGACTAATAAACTTGTAGTTTATCAGCTAAATTTATTACTTATTAATTTTGTATTTGTTTAAAACTGATCTTTAACCTTTCTCTTTATGAAATGCCTAAACTCTTAATTTTTTAATGTAATTTTTTATTTTTAACATATTTCCCTGCAGCTGCAAAGACCCCTACCAAAATTTCTTTAGAGGTTTTCTAGTTCTGTCAGGATTTGGGTTTTTGGTTTTCAGTTAGTTGCTTTATGTTTCAGTTGGTGTTTATTATTTTCTGTTATCTTGTAGTTTGGTTCGTGTTTCCTTCTGCTCTTGTCTCATGTGTCTGTGTTTGTTTTCATTTTCATTCCCCCAGCTTAGTCATCTGGTTACCTGTCACTCCCATCTCCACCTGTGAGCAATATTAATCATGTCACCTGTCTCCACTTACCTGATTAGCCTCAGCACTTTAAAACCCGGTCATTTCTCTCCATACCTCGCTGGTCCATTGTCTAAGGTTTGTCTCTGGTTTGTCTATGGTTTGTTGCTCGTTTCTGGTTGTTGTTTTTTCCGTCCCGCTTGTCTCCGTCTCCGTTTATGTTAGTGTTAGGTTGTTCTTTATTTTGTTCTTGCTGCCACGTCAGCTTTTGTTTTGTGTTTCTTTAGTTAATAAATTATTGTTTGTTAAAAATGAGTCTGCGCTCTGGGTTCGCTTTCGTCACCCCACACCATGACAAGTTCCTTCATATTTTGATTTCAAGCAACCAGGTTTTCTTGCACTACTGTAAGGTGGTCTAATACAATAGTTCAGCAATATGTTTAACACTTTGAATTTTTAAAATGTGGATATTAGCTCCAATTTCACACATTGCCATTCGAGCCACACATTCAATGATGCCATTTAACACATCCTACAAATCATTTAAGCAGAAAGAGAAGTTCAAATGGGGAGTCGCAGCGCTAACTGCTTGTTTCACACATGATATTTCTTGGAACTTATAAGACTCCATCGTACGATCATGATAATCAAGTTGAAAACGAGCATTTTTAGTCATTCTTTAATAATGATATCCATCCTGATGTTACTGGTAGTAACAGTCACTGAGCAGGATGCCTCTGATCCCTGCCTCATTTCTTGCTTTGAGGACAGAAAAAAAGAAAATGACATAACTTTCAGGGGTAGTTATAATAATTCTGTGTGAAGCTGCATTCATGTGCACTCAGTGTGAATGTAAGTTGATTAATGAAGCAAACACTGTGCCAGGACAACAATAAATAAATGAGCTCTCGAAGCTTGAACTCAACCCCATTTCTTTTTATTTCTTCTTCTCAATGGCCAGTCAGAACGAGTGCGTCACCCAAGCAGAGAGATTATTACTCTGATTAATAGACTAGCTGAGAGGGTAGTGATTAACCACCACAACCCTGCAATTTATACTCTGGCCCTTTTGTGAACAGTACAATTCACATAAACTACCGAGCTGCCATCCTCTCAATTCTTTCATGAAGCAGTTCTGACTGCATGACCCTTTGCACAGTCATGGAGAACATTAAACACAGAATGAGCCGAGCCCATTCCTTTGTCTGGAAGTTAGAATGCAAAAAAACTAAAAATAAATTAAAATTAAAGGCCTAGCGATCTTTAAAGGAACACATATTGCCTGCTGCCTTTCATGCAGGGATGTAAACTGAGCTCATCTTATGATAAAAAGGGATGGAATTAAAGCAGATTTGCTTAAATCTTTTAAATGACGTTATCTCATGTGGTGTTGCGAGCTGATGTTAGCTCTTGAAGTATGTGCTAAAAAAGATTGTCAGCTACTACCTTGCGTTATAGTCATTTGTGTTAGCTAGGGTCTGTTAGCTGTGGCAGACATCTTGAATTGGGTTGACTCCAAATGTTAATGAGTTGTAGTTGTACATCCGATGATTAACGTCTGAAAGTTTCGATAAAATCTGTGGTGGCCATCTTGAATCAGGGTGATTTCAAACACACAGGCACAAACAAGAGCAAGAACATTATCGCCCACTGCAGAGGGCGAAAGGGCGATAAAAAGACAGCTGACAGCTGCGCAAGAAAGTCTTTAACCGTCAGGGCTGCTTCCTTATACAGGCGTTTAACAAAAAGGTAACTTTTTCTGTGTTTGTCGATGAGAACGCTTCCTCTAAAAGTAGGGTCATATAAAATCTGTGTCATTGTTTTACTGAGTTCTGTTTGTTTTTTTCTGAATTTCATGTTTTTTATGTAACCACTAACTAAAATATGTGTAACGTGATGGTGGGTTTATAAAATGTTAACAGTTTATTAATTAGTACCCCAAATTGAATAAATATTTGCAAATTTCAACAAAAAAATGCAACCAAACGTGTTTCAGATCAGAACAAGTTAACACTTTTAGTAAAGAGCTTATAAATCTGACTGTATGTCATTTCTAAACACAACCTTTGATTGTTTTTGTAAAGTAAAAATACTTTACACTGATTTTGACCTTTCTCAAATTGTCACTATGGCCTTTTTCCTTGAATGATGCCCTCCTCAACCTAGACCAGTGGTGTCCAATCCTGGACCTGGAGGGCCACTATCGACTGGACACCACTGACCTAGACCTTATATCAACAAAGTCATGTGCGACTTGGCTCGCCGCCTATAATGTAAATACACCTGGATGAACAAACATTTTCCTCTTTTCTTCTTTTCCTTGCTTGCATCTTCTGAGACCAGTATGATATCTGTGTTTAAGGACTACACGTTTATCAATCTGTCACTTAGTGCACTGTGCTCCTGACGATTGTTCGTGGCTTTGTTCCTTCATTTAGTTGTGAAATGTTCTAGCAAGACTGGTTACAGTGTTTAACCCCTTTTCCTTTTCAGGTAACTTGATTGTTAGTTCTTGCTGAACTACTAGTTTTGCTGGTACTGTTGATAGTTGAACTCCTTTTTGACTGGAACTCTGATAATTCACTGATGTTTTGTGTTTTCTAGTGGGAGGTTATTATTGCACTCTGGTGTGTCCCGTTTTCCTTTACAAGTCATGCATATTTACTTGGTGCCTGATTCATTAGTTTATTCTTGGAGTTTCTTACTTCAATCGATCAACTTTATTTGTAGAGCACATTAACAACAAAGTGCTATGCAATAAAGCCATTAATCAATTAAAACAAATACATTTTTAGACAAAAGAATTAAAACCATCAAAACAGAAAAGACATGCTAAACCAAAGAGGATACAGACACAGACAAATTTGTTTATATGCTCTTTTGAGAAAGAAAAACCCACAAAGATCAGTAAAAATAACTTGGAAATGACGAAATAAGAAAATAATTACTAAAAATGACTAAATAGCACTTAATGAAAATGAGTCATTGCTGTTGAATTTTGGCTCACCAGAAATATTTTTAAAAACAAAATATTGAACCTGACTGACAAAAAATGGTACTCCTAGGAAAAATAGAAACTAATTTGCCTGCAGAGATATGTTAAACTAAGGTGTGCCCTGTAATCAGCATCACAGGTGTCTTCGGTCCTGTAATCAGTCAGTCTGCCTGTTTAAAGGATGATAGGTAGTCACAGGGCTGTTTGGTATCATGGTGTGTACCACACTGAACATGGACCCCAGAAAGCTAAGGACAGAGTTGTCTCAGGAGCTGAGAAAGGAAACTATATGAAGGGAATTCCAAAGTTATTTATCTGTCCAAAATTCCTGTGTTTAAAACCTAAACATCAATCTTAATAAAAACATCCTGTTCAAAAAAATCCTTCTGTTTGATAAAGTTAGAATCAGTTTTTCTTCAGATCATAAAGGGTTAATTCTTGCTTCAGAGTGTTATTTTATTAAATCACTAAGTGACAATAACTGTTTAAACCTGGTTCAGATAAATCACAGTGATCACTTGCTAAATTCGGAATATTATTCCCAAATTTTACCTTTAAATGTGTTGATTTTATTGTTTGTTTTGTTAATTTAAGTTTGATTTTTTTTTTAATGAGATCTTTAAAGGCAAACTCTGTCTCTTTTATTGAAAATGTGTTATGATGAAAAATCCCTGCAATGAACGGATTCAGCCCTCAGCTGTTGGGATCTGATAAATAATTAGGGTGAATAAATCCAGTTATCTAAATATTGCTGATCGATAAACACAATCTGGTGCCCACTGTTACCAAGAGAGTAAAACGGTAGCAAAGTAACTTTCATCCTTCTTCTTTCCACTTGCTCCACTGGATTTCAAGGATTCTGTCAAACATCATAACTAACCCTGTGTCTCTGCTCCTCCTCAGCTCATTAATATTAACCAATGTTCTCTCTCGGGCCTCGGCTCAACTTTGGTTTACTTGCGAATACGCTCGGTCTCCTGGGACCTCTCTGCCATGCCCACTCTTTTGAATCAAGGCTCACCTCAAAACTCATCTGTGACCTCATCCTCAACTCTGTGACGGTTTCCTACCCCTCCTGCCTGCATAGGAGAAGCAAACCAGGATAAATAAATCAAACATTTCTTTATTCAATTCCCACCTATGTCTAATTTACTTGCCAACCTTTCATAGTTCTGTTGCAGAGTTAAAAGACCAGGAGAAGTTGGTCTTATTATACTTGATATGTTGTTTACAACATTTATCCAGGCCTGGATGTTTTTCTTTGTAATAACAAGCTTTCCTACCCCAGAGTCCAGACAGGCACTATATTGCCAAATATATTCACTCACCCATCTAAATCATGGAATTCTGGTGTTCCAATCTCTTCCATGGCCACAGGTGTATAAAATGAAGCACCTAGGCATGCAGACTGCTTCTACAAACATTTATGAAGTGATGGGTCACTCTTAGGAGCTCAGTGAGTTCTAGTGGGGTATTGTGATAGGATGGCACCTGTGCAATAAGTCAAGTTGTGAAATGTCCTCACAACTAAATATTCCAAAGTCAACTGTTAGTGATGTTAAAACAAAGTGGAAGCGACTGGGAACAACAGCAACTCGGCCACAAACTGGTAGGCCATGTTAAATGACAAAGTTGGCTCAGTTGATGCTGAGGCTCATAGTACACAGAGGTCACCAACGTTCTGCAGAGTCAACAGCTACAGACCTTCAGAACTTCATGTGGCCTTCAGATTAGCTCAAGAACAGAGTGGTGAGAACTTCATGGAATGGGTTTCCATGGCCGAGCAGCTGGATCCAATCCTTTCTTCACCAAGCGCAATGCAAAGTGTTGGATGCAGTGGTGTAAAGCACGCCGCCACTTGACTCTAGAAAAGTGGAGACGTGTTCTCTGAAGTGATGAATCACGCTTCTCTGTCTGTCAATCTGATGGACAATAGACATACAAAGACATACTGTATGTAGGACACAACCAGAATTAGTCAGAACTTCCTGCAGCTTTTTCCAATGTTTCTGTAGAATGTTGCCTTAGAAAACATCAAAAATGGTGATAACTCAGTCAGTTTTACAGATATTGTGCTAAAATTCTGTGTGGTTGTAGCTGTGGCTGTGCAATCAATCAGAGTTGTAGTTCTGATTTTGATTTGTGATCCAATCAATCACAAAAGCAGTATGAATGACAGTAAAGTTTAGTAAAAGTAGTTTTGCCTCATTCCATTTTGCAAGCATGCTCTCTTTGTGCCTTACCTCCGGAATGAGCTGCATCCCTGCCTCCTCATTTAACATTTAACACCCAGAAGAAAGTTTATAACAAAGCAGTTATTGTCTAAATAATGTGTGTGATTTGAACAACTTCCACATAAGTTCAGTCAGAGCTTTAGTGAATGAGAACTATGTCTGACACGGAACCATCAGAAGACGATAGACTTCACCATTTACCATTCTTCCTCCTAAAACCACGACAGGAGAAGCGAAACGTGACTTTATTCCAAACGTGGCAGCTGTGTTTCCAGAAGTCATTCACGCACAAACTTCGACTGCTACACGTGTGCAACATCAATGCTTAAAACTTTGGCATTTCCTGTTAAAGTCCACACTGTCTGTTGGATATCTTGCAATGTCACAAGAGCACTCATAATGTTATTTTCAAGGTCTGACCAGATGACTACAGCCTTATCATCACAGGATAATCGATGTCTAAAACTCTGGCTTGAAAAGCAGAGATTGATATGCATCTTTTCAAGGAACAGTCCTTTAATTTCTCCACCCATGCAACGAACAGTTGAGGTGTTTTGATCATACTGTCAAACTGAGTTCAGAACAGGAAAAATAAACAACTGATGTTTCATTTTATTCGAGCCATTGAGTTCCAGACACAGATGGCTGAGGAGCCAACATGTTTCCTCTGGTGTCCACACCTCTTATTTCTGCTGGTATTGCAGACATGTCTGTGCTAGCAGCAACACCTCGCCTCTCTCTCACGGGGTCCAGCTTTACAGCCTCTTCCAGCCTACATTTAGAAAATCCATTTGTAAGCCTTCATCCACACAGCTTTTAATAAAAAAAAGATATAGGAGAAAATGCAGCCTGAAATGTGTTCGCTGTAATCCTCTTTAACCATTCGTACTTTAAAGTGACCATAAGATCAGCTGTCAGTCCTTCTTGTGCGATCAGAGAGAGTTCTGAAGTATAATTTCCTCAGTCATGTATGTGCCGCTGCTTTTACCCCCGCTGAGGAATAAAGTGCCTTTCATGTTGCAGACAAGTTTGCAGACACTGAATGCTTAGAGAAATTACTGCAACTTCTGATAAGAGCAGTTGGGAAAATTTAGAAGCGTAAAATTGCAGCCAAGTGCAGATTTCCTCTTAAGTGAGCTCAGGCGCGCTTAAAAAGAAGTGATTGATGAGAAGAACATTTAACAAAAGCAGTGACTGACTTCAGTCTAAACTCAGCTGCTCTCAGCCTAAAGAACAGAAGAGCCCCAGAAAAAAAAACAAAAAAAACCCTGAGATCAGAGGGACTTGTTATAATGGCTGCAGCGTGTTGGGAACCTGGAAGTGCTCCATTTTCCTTTCTCCTCTATCTACGCGTTTCAATCGCTCAATCAAATTTTATTTGGAAAGCGCCTTTTATACCTTGGAGTGTAACGCTAAAAGTTTTAGACTAAGATGATCTTATATTGAAAAATTGCAGAGTTGACACCATTCATCCATTTTCTTCCCACGGTTTTTCCAAGCAGGGTTGTTGGGATGTGGTGCTTATCTCCAGCAGTCACTCTGCGAGAGGCGGGGGACGCCCTGAGCAGTGTCGAAAAATTAGACTAAAAACCACATACACCCCCACATCAGGGCAATTTAGAATAACCTGTTAACCTAACATATACGTAAACCAGCCAATAGGGAGCACAAGCTAGTATATCTCTTGTGCCTGAGTAAATGGTGAGGGTTGCGTCAGGAAGGGCGTCCGGCGTAAAACACTTCTGCCAAAACAAATATGTGAGCTCATCCAAGCGACACCATAGCGGTGGCGGTCGAGGCCCAGGTTAACAACGACCGCCACCGGTGCTGTTGACAAACTTCTGCTACTGTTAGTTGAACACCAAAAAGTTGTACCAGGGCCATGTCTCCCACTGTGAACCATCCCCTCTTCTTTTACCGAGACAGCCTGTAAACATCTTGAGGACATCAGCTCCTGGTCGTTTTTGTCCCGTTCTTGTCTGATGGAGGATTCAAGCTGTTCAACAGTCCTGGATGTCTATACTGGATATTTTTTTCTGGATGGGAGGCTGAATGGTCTCTCTCTCCTCTTTAGTATAGAGCAGGGGTGTAAAAACCTCCAGGCCTCAGGGGCCACTTGTCCTGGGAGTTTTAGGTTTTTCTGCTCCAACACACCTGATTTAAATGGTTTAATTACCTCCTCACCAAATCATCAAGTTCTTCAACAAGTCATCCATTTAAACCAGGTGCTTTAAAGCAAGAACACATCTAAAACATGCAGGACAGCGGCCCCTGAGGAACGGAGTTTGACACGTGTGGTATAGAGGACATAATGTTCATGGTTTCCAAAAACAGTTTTTAATTTCAACTAACCTAATTAGTTGCAAAATGCTCCTCCAGCTGTTTCTTATTCTTTCCACTTTGTTGTTGTATTTGCCAGACTTATGAATCCTGACGTTCTAAAAGTGAAATATATACTTTTTCAAACTTTCATAGTCTTTTATGTGCTTTCATGAGAGCTTTCCTGATAATAACTTTCTTTGCTTTTCAGAAGCGCTACTACAGTTGTCATTCTCAACTACTCAAGTTAATGATTTCTGTAGGTGTTTTTCATGTCACTTTTGGATGACAGAATGGGCATAATTAAAGTTTTACCCTTCGATTAACCATCAATTTGAACATCACCTCAGACAATGTGTGTAATAGATGTGTCAAGCTCCTATTGGTTAGGTTAACTAGAGCCAGCCCTGTAGGCCGGACAGTAAATAATCATAAAGCTGATTTGATTCAAGAAGCTTCCTGCTCTAGATGCCAACAAAAAGACATTGTTGGGTCTTCTAATCCAAAGGAGGAGGTTAAATCTACTTTCCCTCCTCATCCTCTTACCTTAGTGGGTAAGAGGGCATTTTTCTCCTGGCCTTCATTATTTCTGATGCTGAATACTGCCCATTTACCTTTTTGGTAACTTAATTTTATAAGTTTGAGCCAAAGTAAACCAGCAACCAGAGATGTTTGAGTGTCGATTTTGAAACTTTTGAGCTCTACTGCCTTATTTTCCATCTAAACGTCTACTCCGGCTTCAGCACGCTCCGGTGACCTAAAGGGACATTTCAGCCAACAGTCCAAAGACTATCCAAATTTTCCTGCAAGAAGCGGCCATCATCAGATAGTCGGTCGAACCTGCCGAGTCGAGCTGTCATCCAGATGTTCGCTACCTGATCATCTTCAGCAGCCTCCTGGATCGCACTGACTCCATTAAAAAAGTAGGATCAACTTTCTTCATCACCTTTATTACTCGGAGTTATGGTTATGGTGGAGTGTGTGCATAAAATTTTGTAATATAAATTTATTATCCTTCTGGGTTGGTAGTGAGTCATTCCAATGAATGTATTCCTTTATTTTATATTTTTAATATTTCAATTAAAAACTCCCAGGTAGTTCCCCTTCTCTCATCCTTTTTATGGCTTAATTAGAATAGTTTTTAATTCCCATTTATCTGAGCACCAGTTTTATCATCCATCAATCTAATCACCTTTCCACCATGAAGTTTAACTGGAATTAGTCGTTCATAACTCATTTTGTGATATTTACATAGTCTAAATATTTGTAAATGAATTCCCTTTATTAATTATCGTCCTCCAGTTTCCTCCGACAGGATTTTTAACCAGCTGAGAACCCTAACAGTGGCAAACTGAGCTAACCTTCACTCCCAATGGTCTTAATAATTGTGTTTACACTGCTTTATTATCACTTCACAGGTGAAAAGGATGCACGGACAAAAAAGACGCTTGATTCTCAGTCTGTTTGAGCTGCTGGAAAGGAAATAAATCTGTCCTCTGGCCTCTAGCCTCCGCCTAGTTGCCAATCTTCTTAAAACAACACTTTGAGGCCCATCAAGCTGCAAGACTGACACATTTATTTGCTATAATTTATTCTTTTTTTACTTGAATCTACTAGAAGCAGATGGATGGGGCAGTAAAGATTGACTGCTGATTGCTGTGGTGCCCACCAGGAACAGACAATACTCTATGAGAAATTTGATTTTGAATTTTCCTTGTTTTCTCCACTTTTAATAGACCCGTTTGCAAGCTTTTTTGCTTTGATTCTGGATCTCCTCACATGTGCAGAGCACTGATTGGCAGAAAACAAACAGAACAAAAGCAAAACTGTGAACACAGACAGCATTGTTTAGCAAAGATGTGGTGACAAATGAACTATTTAAGAAGATGCATCCCTATTTAGACCCAAATAAGTGTTTGGAAGGTACAATTACATGATTGACTTTATACACAAGGGACTCTGAAAGCACACCAGACGTCGGACAATTAAAATCATTTGTCCTCAAGACATGTACCAGAGATGCTTTCTTTTCTGGTGTCAAAGGATTTGCCTGTTTGCTTTGAGAAAACTATTGAGACTCCAGGTATCTGACGAGCCTCATGAGCTGTCAGTGGGTCTTGGTAGGGTGGATTTGTCATCAGTGCTCCTATAAAGCTGGGTATATAAGACAGTAGAGTTATTTGTAGATAGGAGTTTTCACTGATGATGCGGTTTCTGTTCATTTCACTCAACACACTCCGGTATAGGTGAGTTAGTAGGCGGGTATGAGCCCTGAGACTGCGGTCACTGTTCATTTTGTCGGGATTACTCGTCAAATTAGCATTAAGTGTAAACAGAATTAGAAAGATAAACACATTTCAATATTCTGGTGGTAACATGCAGTCTGCACACAGACTCATAAGGACATATAAAAAGAAAACTAATTAATTACACAAAAACAAGGGAAAACAAAAGGCTGACGTGGCAACAACAACACCAAAATAAAAAAACAAAGCTTGAACGTGGCATGGAACAGAGAACACAAGGGCATGAACAGCTGACGAGAACGACCGAAAGGAATGAACCAGCGAGAAATGGTTGACAAAGACCAGATTATATAGGCAGAGAATGAATTAGGAAGTGGACAGAGGTGACTGATTTGTAACAAGAGACAGGTGTAGATGGGTGTGGCAGGCTGAGTGGAGAGCTACTGAACTGAGGGCAGGTGAATGATGACAGAGAAATACAAAACAAAGACGACCAGAACCCATGATCCCAAAGCTCCCACGGTTTTTGGGAGTAACTGAGGTCTTTGTGGTAAACGACCCTCTCCCAGCTCAGTTTTTGCTTTTGCTTTTAGAAATCTGAGCAAATGAACACCTGACTTAATCTTTTTATACATTCATGTCGACAACAACCTGTCAATACTTTGGGAGTGGTTTGGTTCAGTGAACAGGGTGGTCATTGTTGGAGTGTCTAGGTTCAGTCACCAGCGTGGGCAAGACAATATACTCCACTGATATGCTTTTATATAGTGTATATAGTATGTAAAATTTATATAAATGAAAGCACCATATGAGTGTGTATAAGTATTTGGTTGAGAAACTCTGAGAAGCTCTTTGCAGAACCTACACAGGTTAATAAAGCACAATATAAGTTGTGGACCATTGACCATTGTTTGCCTTCATTTGGCAAGTTTTCCATACACTTCATGTTCCATTTCAAAACACAGCTGGACGCTTTTGCTGACCAGTGGGACACCAAGACAGCACAGCGAGTGTCGGTGACTTCACGCTGCAGTGGGTCTATAGAAATTAGTAACAGCCGCACACCGCCTTGATGTCACGGCTGGGCGAGAGCGTTTCATGCCCAGAGTGTCCGCCGCTGCTCTGTCAAAGGCAGCGTATCTGAGATCTGCACAAAGTTGTTAGCTGGATTTAGAGCCACGGCGCAGAGGCCGCCGTGATATTTGATGCCAGATGCAAAATCTATGCTGGGAGATAAGAGGTTGTAAAATGGTATTGAATAAATGAGAAAAAAAATGATTGAAAAAAATTTAAGAATAACAATAAACCAGGAAAAAGTAAATTATACGCTATCACCACCTGTCATGACAGAGTTTTAGACTACATTGATCTTATGATGACAAATGATGATGTTGAATTCATTTTTGCCAAACCTTGTGAATGATATGTGTGGCCTCATGCAATACTGCTCCTAGTATGTGTTGTGAATGACTCTCGGCTTCTAGCACATCAGGTTTCAGCTCAATATCTGTAAATTTAGCCGTTTTGTGTTCGCTAATGTTGATTATCAGTGGCAGCTGTCTTGAATAGGGGTGACTCCAAGAATTTATCAGTTGTGGATCGACGTCTAACCATTTCTGAGAGTTTCATTCAAATCCGTCAAGTGATTCACAAGACATTTTACTAACAGACAAACAGCCTTGTTGCCAATAGTTATTGCCAAAGTTTGAAACAAAAATGTTGCCGATGTTGGAGCGTTTAGAGGATGTGTTGCGAGTTGACTCTTGGCTACCACCACACCTGTATCACCTGTATCACCTGTACCACACCAGGATCTGGAGTTTTTTCGTTTCCTAATATCAGTTGGCTGTAGAGGTCATTTTGAATTGCGTTGAAACGTTAATCTTTGTAGATTTACATCCAATGCTTACTTTCTGAAGGTGTCATTTTGGTTATCCTGTGGTTTGTTAGACAATTTACTAACAAACAGAGTTGACTCCAATAGTTATTGGCAAAGTTTTAAATCAGTTAATGCTTGGAGTATAAGAAGGGGATGAGTTTCAGCTAATATCAAACCAAATCTTAGCTCAGTATATATAAAAGTGACTGAGTTGTAGACATTTTGGTTTGGTAAAGGCGTTTTGATGTGGCGGCCAACTTGAATTGAGTTGTTCAGTTGTAAATGTACATGCAAAGGTTAGTTGCATTAAGATCTGGACAGTGGTTCATTAAAATGCATTGCTAACACAACAGAAAACAACCACACGCACAGACATGAAACCAGATAATTACCTCTACGATATCAGTCCTTGTCACGCTTTCTGAATCTCTCACTAGTGGACAAATGCCGGAGTTTCCGAAAATCTTCTCAGATTTTTAAAGTCATCGGCTTTAAAAGTTCTAAATGTTTTCACCAAATCGTTGGCTAGAAATGCGTCATTTTGTAGCCTTTCATCCAAGTTTATCAAAGATAGCACGGCAAAGGTTTATCAGTGTGTTTGTCTGAACAAACTGTGGGATTATTAGAAACAGAACAGTGACAGTTCTCAGTGCCTGCAGGCATATTCTGATGAACTGCTCTGTGTCTAACCTTCTTCAGGAGCTCTGTAAGCTTCAAAAAGCTTAGAGTCAAGAGCAGCAGTACTTGTGTGATTAGAACCTGTTTTTAACACCAACAAAACAAAATTCATGATCCTTTCAAATGCAGAATCAAAGCTTGTGAGTCTTCCATCTGTCACCATTTCAATGCTTTGAGGTTGAGTCATTATTTCTCTCACCTTCAGGTGAAACAAAAGTTTGAAAACATTTTCTATTTTCTTTTTTTTTTTGCTTTTAAAATCAATTCTAGCTTATTGTACCTTTTCTTTCTTTTGACAGATTTCCTTCATTTTGCTCCGCTTCCATCTGAACCACAAATCGTTGTTCTTTGAAAAAAGGACTAGAAAGTTCTCGGAACCAACAATTTCTTTTCTACCAATACCAACTTTTTTTTAACTTTTTATGCAAATTAGAAAAAATGTGCCATTTATATGTCACTAGACATGAATATTGACTTTTAAGCACAATCCTAAAGAAAGTATATTTTCCCCTCACGCCATTCTTTTTGGTTTTTCTCAGTAAAATTGAGGGATACTCCAAAACCACTTTTTTCAGAGTACAAGGACTTATATTAGAGTAATAGTTGGTAATTGTTGATTTAACCCTCGTGAAGCCCTCCTCTCTTTTTCCTGAAGAGAGGAAGAGAAGCCCTTCTAACTGTGGGTCCATTTGACCCGAAGGCAATGAGAGGGTTATTGGGTTTAAAATTCAATAAACAGTGTTAAAACAGAAAAAAAGTGATGTTTGACACCAGACTAGACAGGACATCAGGCCTATACCTTAAGCAGAGATCAAATTGAAACGTTAAAACTAAGAACTCTCTCACTCACAAACTAACACTTTAACAGGAGCCCCCTGTATTCATTTTCAATGTGCGGCGTACCCTAAAGGGTTAAGGATTATTGAGTTGGCAACAAGTGTAGAGCTGTGCACAGAACAAGGAACACGAGGTTCTGATGTTAGAAACTCAAACAATAAATGGTACGTTTGTATAGCACTTTATCTAGTCCAAGGACCCTATAGCGCTTCACACTACAGTCAGTCATTCACCCATTCATCCACTGATGGTGATGAGCTGCTCTGTAGCCACAGCTGCTCTGGGGCAGACTGACAGAAGCGAGGCTGCCGTGACACCGGCGCCAACAAGCCCTCTGACCACCACCAGGAGGCAAGGCGGGCGAAGTGTCTTGGACTAAACAGCTGAAATGGACAAAGCGGGGGTTTGAACCACCAACCTTCACTTACAGGACAAACCCCTACCTCCTGAGCCACAGACAATAAGCTCTAAACCAAGCATGACAATATAAGTGCTCAACTGAACCACTTTAGTTTATGACCCGAAGGACTGAAATTAGCCCCAATTTATTGCTATAACTGTGTATGAATCAAAATCTTTGTCGTGTTTCGCCAACCTGCATAAATTCATTACTTTAATCAGAATTTCTCTGAGGCGTGCATGTTGGCCGCTGCCTTTCATGCCAGGGTGTTCAGCTAAAATCATCTTATTGTCAGGGTTTGGGTTTTCGTATTTGGATTGTTCCTTTTCTTGTCTTGTCTCAGTCATCAGTCACTTCTCCTCGGTCTCTCTCGTTTAACTGTCACGCCCATCTACACCTGCTCCTAGCTTGGTAATCATCTCACCTGTGCCCACTTCCCTTAATTACCTCCCGTTCTTAAAACCTGGTCATGTCCTCCACTGGTCGCTGGTCCGTTGTCGCTTCATGCGCTGTCTTGTTTGCCTCTTGTCTTGTTCATGTTTAGATTTTGGTCATGCTGCCACGTCAGCCTTTTTTTTTTTGTGTTTATTTTAATAAATTAGTTCATTCCTGACGACGAGTCTGCGCTCTGGGTTCGCCTCTCTCTCCTGCCAACCTGACACTTAGAACGAGAAGAGGCAGAGTTATGGCTGTTTGGGTCAAACCTCGTCAATGACGTTATGCGCAATCTCATGTGAGGTCTGTTAGCGCTCAGAGTACGCTCTCAGCTACTACCACTCCAAGTTTTATATGTAAAACTGACTGAATTGTAGCCATTTTTGTTTTGACTGCTGTTGATTAGCAGTGGGACAGCACGGCGGGGCAGTGGTTAGTTTTAGTTTGACAGGGTTGATGCCATGTGTTGAGAATAAGTCTGATTTCTAACCCTAATGTCAACGCCTGTAACACTGACTGAGGTATAACCGTTTTGTGTTTGCTAAGATCCTTTAGCCATGGCAACCATCTTAATTTGGACTGAATCCAGAAGTTAATTAGTTTTAGATGCACATCCAGTGATTACTTTGAGATATTTTGCTAACAGAACAAACAGACACTGGCAAAACCATTATTGCCCCTCAGCATCTGGTGATGAACATCGTCTTTATTGCTGCTCAAGATTTTGCAGGTTTGCAGAAAGTTGTAGTTTAAAAGGACAAGAAGCACAATCACCCTCCAAACAAGATATTTATGGGTTTGAGCTCAATCACGCCAAACTCTTCGGCGACGACGTTATTCATTTGTCGACGGCGATCCGCAGCGGTTTTAAGAAGCACCAAAAATTGATGACGTCCTGCCGATAGGGATGGCAAACGAGAAAACGATCTCGGCTCACTCGGTGGTTCTGCAGCTTTCAGGTTTCCTCATCAGCGGAATGAGTTCCATCGATTCCCGTCCTGCATCATTTGTTTAAAATCGACCAGAGCTTTTTTTCTTCTTCTTCCTCTTTCTGTCCACACTGCCAGAGTGCAAACTGCACGTCGGCTGTGCAGCAGACGCACCGAGCGTGTCCGGGCACCTTCGGATCAAACTTTTCAGCTCTTTGCTCCTGCAGACTTATTAAGCACAATTTTTGGACTTCTTCTTTCTTTTTTTTTTTTTAAAAAGCTCCAGTTAAAAATGATTTTGCCCAAAACAGATAATTTGTCTTATTCAAACAAAACTGCTGCACTCTGCACCTTTTTACTGATCACACAGAGATAAATCTACTACTACTATATAATAAGTAAAGCAGCGGGGCGTTCTTCTGCTGCTTCTTTGGATTGTTATCCAAATCTCCTAATGTGTTGGGATAAAAATAGGGCAGTAAGAGTATGTTTCGTACTGTAACTCTGTATGAGGGTCACGGTTTGATTCGAGTACAACAACAAGAAGAAACAAATGCCGAATGCTACTTTTTTTATTTTATTTTTTCGACACTATAACTCTCCCTGAAGCAGAGAAGCAGACACACAAAAACACCCAAACTGCCTTTGTTAGCAGGGAGTGTTTGAGGTAGCTCGTCCTGCACGGCAGTGTAGGATTTATCGACTGGTCGATTCACCGTCAAATTAAAAAGTCAAACTTTACTGTATTTTTTAAATCCAATCTGAAATGTAAGGAGTGCCCACAGGCAATGAACGGTGTCTCAGCTACCTGGGTGCTAGTGTCAGAAAACAAAACTTGATTTCAGGGATATCGAGTCAGCATACCACGGTACTTTTCGAAGCGAAGCTTCAATGATAGAAGTTCTTGCCGTACCTTCACCCCCCGTTCGGTCAGCAGCGTCACAGAGTTCTTTTTCACTCAGCTAGTTAGAATTAAACGGGCACATCTCTGTTTCTGGCTGGTTTTTTTATGTAGAGTGTTTTCTTTAATTATCTTTCTTTGCTTCCCTTCTATCGTGGCATGCTCCCTCTGGGGAGCATACATGTCCATCACAATGTCCACAATGTTTGTACCCCAAATAGAGCATTAAAAAAAAATCCTAAAAAATGGACGCTGGTAGTATCTCATTGGGCTGTGATTGCTGGCGAATAGTTGGTGACTCAAAGTTGTGAGAAAATGAACGTTTTTTTTGTTTTTGTTTTTAGTCACAGTGTCACTGAACTGTGACTGAGTGTTTGTGTCCGGCGAGGCGAGCGGGGGTGGGAATGTTTAGGCACATCACGGTTTGATTACGACTCAGAGAGCTGTGACAAATCATCCACTCAGGATGGCCTAAAGTCAAGAAGGGCCCTCTAGAAAAAGAAGTCAAACCTCACTTCCTTATGTGTCATGAACGGTTTTACAGAGACACCACTGATAGTCAGAGGAATATGTCTGGTAGTTCCCAAATCTGTGCGAAAAGGCTGTGGCACCTGGCTCATGCAGGACACCGAGGTGTGGTTCGCACTAAACACAAGCCTTAAAGAACTTTACTGGTAGCCATAAATGGACGATTTGGTCTACAGTCAATCACTAAAGTGATCCAGTTCACCTGAACCACTTTGTAATGATAAATATTGTATAATGTAGTGTGCCCTTGGTGATAGGATTTGGGTATTTTTGAGTTATTTTTTGTATTTCATTAGTATTGGGGTTCTGTTTTTATTTCTTGTTATCCGTGTGTTTAGCTTTACGTTGTAAGTTCTTGTGTAGTTATTGCTCCCTGTGCTCTGTTGTGTCCCTGTCCTTGGCCCGGTCCCAATACTCGCTCTTCCACCCACGTGTCCTTCAAATGCGCGTTCATGCTGAAGGGTTTGAGTGCGTAGTGTGTCCCAATTCTCTGGAATGCTCTTTAGCCTCGCCCCCTTTGTGTACTATATCCGCCCTTTGGCTAAGCCCTCATCCAGGTGGACTTCGGCAAAGTATTTACCCACAATTTATCGCTGCATGTGACGTTTTGATTTTTTTTTTTTATCTTTATTGATAATAAAATGGTTTTGAATTAAACGGCAGAAATATGGCGGTGGTGACAGAGCAAGCTGCGTCTGTCATGAAAAAAGCAGTTTTTAAATGTAAAGTATTGAAATAATTCTTGTTTCACTCTGCTGTACAGGTGCGAATACCATCAAACTTTGCTCCGTATTCAACAAATCATTTCATTTGATCAGCCAAATATCTCCTGCTAAACCTAAACTGTACTTTTAAAATCGTACCTTCGCACCTTCTTAAAACACAAAAACAGTGACCGGTCCGCCATGTTGGATGTCACAGTTATGATGCAGAGGCGCACATAGATGATGTAACCTGTACTGTCCCAATTCTCCAATGTCTGCATGCTTGTAACCTGCGCACAAGAACCCTTCTGTGCACTTCGACTGAGAACACGCTTTATAGAGGGGCGCAGGGTGGAGGGTGAGTACTGGGACCGGGCCCTTATTCACCTGTCCTCAGCTCAGTACTTGTCAGCCTGCCACGCCCATCTGCACCTGTCCCGATTTTGTAATCAGTCACCTGTGTTCGCTCACCCATCCCCCTCTGTCTTTAAAACCTGTACCTCTGCTTCACAGATCCACTGGTTCATTGTTGTGAACACGCACTGTCTGAGTTTCCTCGTGTTCCCGCTGCAGTAAGTTTTTTTTATTATTAAGACTTTGCTGCGTTTTGCGTTTGTTCTTAAAATACAGCTTCAGTTTTCATTCGAGCTCCTCCTGTGTCTGGCTGCATTTGGGTCCAAATCCTCCAACCACCAACCCAGGGGTGTCAAACTCCAGGCTTCAGGGGGCCACTTGTCCTGGAAGTTTTAGTTTTTTTTTTACTCCAACAAACTTCAAATGGTTTAGTTACCTCCTCACCGAATCTTCCAAGCTCTCCAGATGTATGTCCAGAGGTCATCCATTCAATTAAGGTGTTTTAAAGCAAGAACACATCTAAAACATGCAGGAGGAACGGAGTTAGACATGTGTGCTAACCCGACAACTGGCACTGTATATATAAATTAAATTGAATTTAATTTGTGACTAAGAGAGTGGGGCACAGCCACAGGTGATGCAGAGCATCTCATTGTATCTGAATGACGGCGTGAGCAAACTTTACTCCTGCTTTTTCCTGCAACAGTTACAGATAGCCCAGCCACTTCTGCGCTTTGCAAATAACAACTGGAGAAGTTCTCCTTCCAGAGCCTTGAATGAATGACAAATCTCAGCCAAAATGTGAATCGGATCTTTGGATAGTCATTTTGAAGCGTGTGACCCGATGTGTCACACAACAACATGTCAGAGAAAGCAACGTTTTCCTCTCCGAATAATCCCAAGGCCTGCATGGCTGGTTCGTGGCGTAGCTGCATAAAATTCCCCGCAGCAAGGCGGCACTCCATCCATGAACCGTCTTCAGAATAAAGCAAAGCGGACCCGCTTAACAATTCATTCTATTTTATTAATAAATTATACATCTATACAATAGATCCTTAATAAAACTGCAGCTATACAAATCATTAAGAAGTGACCACGTGTATTACCCATTGCAGGAGAACCTAAACACTCAGAGGTATGTATCCATTTGATATTACAGCAAATCTGCACACTTTCCTATCTTGAGGCGCGCTTGCAGAACATGCACAGGTTTAGGGTCCATCGGCGCAGACTCTTTTATCTCCTCCCCCCCCGCCGCCGTCATGCTTCTCTCCTGTTTCTTCAGCCGCCGCGCCGCTTCAGAGACCCGAACCAAAGGGAAGTTTTCCTCCCGTCGTTCCGCACGGCTGAAGTCCCTCGAAGATGGAGTGAACCGCCTCTTGTGCGCTAATATAACAGAAGTGGCTGCCTTCCTGTCAGCCTCGGATTTGGCTCTTCTTATTTATTTTTTTCTTTTTTAAGCCAGCTGGGTTGAAAGCGTAGCTGATGTTGACCAAGAGCAACAGTCCGAACCTTCCTCTGCCCACTTGAATAAAAAAAAAAAAAAAAAATCATACAAAGCAAACAAAGGACCCCCCCCAATGCTTCGACACTTTCTGTGTTTTCGTTGCATCACAGGACCCAGGATTTCGCTTTTCTCTGCACGTCCACGTGTTCGGGCTCCAGATGAGGACGCCACCTCACGACCTGCGGCTTAAATGAAGGCGAAACAAACCGTCGGGTAGCAGAGGAAACATCGAAAACATCGGCCCGACGAAACCCGTGTGGTCACAGCGTTTCAACCCAACTCGTTGCTGCGATTCAACACCCTTTTCGTTTAATTTTCAAGTCGTCGTCGTGAGCAGAACCTCCCCCCGTCCTCCGTGCCTTCCCTCCACGCAGCCTCTTGCTGCATCCGGACCAAGCCGCCACCACCGCCGCCGCCGCCGCTCGGAGGCTTTGGCCGAACCGACTGCCTGCAGAGTTTTGTTGTTTTTTTTTGTTGTTGTCGCGTCGCAATCCGATACTCCTCTCCAATTATCTCTGCAGCTCGGTGGTTATTTTTAAATCTTTACGCGCCGCGGCCGTTATAGACAATCCTCGCGAGCCTGCAGAGAATAATGAAGCCTCATTTATCAAACGGCCGTTTCGGCGCACTCCGTTCGGAAGCAACAAACGTTTGTAAATTTAGAAGCACTCCTGACACCAGGTAAGCGAGTAATTACAGTAAGATGTATGAAAGGCACACATGTTGTTCCCTTCTCATTAGCCGGAGCCGCTCGTGCTCCCCGCCGGCTGCACTCAGGGACCGCTGCTGCTCCCGGATCACAGAAACACGGCTTCAGACAAATATGGGCCGGCGTTGCTACCTTGTGTGTGCTCATGTCCACATGTTCACATGACTACGGCCATAACATGAAGACCCGACCCTCTAATTCTGCTGCCAGGGAGCACCTACTGCTGGATCTGGGACAACAACGTCTTAAAGGCGGGATTTGTAGTCATGAAGGAGTCTCCATTCAGGGTGGTTCTCTATTTCCTCCCGTTCCGGTTCAAAGAAATTGGTGTCTCCAACCCACCTCGAAGCTGTCTGAATTGTCTCGTAAGTGTCTCCAGCCCGTCTCAAGAGCGCTACAGCTGTATTTTGCTGCCTGTTCAGGTCTAAAAACCCACTGATGATAAACGATAAGCACTGGAAAGACTGGTTCCAAACCTGCGTACCTTCATTTCACGTGTTCAAGTCATAGTTTTAGTATATTGAAGGCTGGCATACCGTTGGAGCTGCAGCCCATTCTTGTGCAAAAAAGACAAGTAAAAAGTGTAACAAATGCGCATAAAGGAATATGATGAATTAAATTTTATTTATTTATTTTTTTTACCAAAAATCCACTGAATTTATGCTTTCCCTCACCTCAGATTCAAGCATGTATTCCAAAACATTATCGTAAATATAACATATCTTACTGGTGTTTACTTCTTGACTCCTGACTGTGAAAGCTCAGCACGTAATGACGAGGTCCGCTGCATTCAAGCGGTGCTCCAAATGCAAAACTGCCATGCTGTCCCCTGTCCCTATATAGTGACCAGAGTGTGGTGAACAGTTCAAACACAGCAACGTTTACTGTAGTTGAGTACAGGGTGGTCTTAGAGCTACACGGTGGTGCTGTGTGTCAGAAAGTCCTGGGTTTGACTCCCTATGGGGTTCTTTTTGTGTTGGTTTTCTTTAGGATCCTCCAAATACGCATGCTGGGTTAACTGGTGACTCCGAACTGGCCCTAGGTGTGTGTAAATGCCTGCAATGGACTTGCAACCTGTCCAGGGTGTCCCCCGTCTCTGGCACAATGACTGTCGGAGACAGGCACCAGCTCCCCGCGACCCGGAATGGAGAAGTGGGTAAAGAAAATGGACGGATGTGTGTGTGAATGGTTGTTTGCCTCTGTGGTGTCCAGAGTGAACCCCACTCTTGGTACAATGACCCCCCCCGGAGAGACCAGTGTGAATGGATGGATAACATCCACATGATCAGCCGGACCAAAAGGTTTCCTGGCAGATCTCTGTCCAGCTTTGTCTCTCCTTCTGCCACAGCGAGTCCCGATTCCAGGACTTCCTAAGCAAGTCCACATAAATGAAAAGAAAGCCAGATTCACCCACGTCACCGACGCTAACCCCATGATGCTCTGTGGTGTTCTGACACCTCTCAGTCACAACCATCAGGATCTTTTCTGATAATCTGAGCTGCCGTGGGTCTCCTGTTTGATCGGACATGAGGCCAGGCTTGAGCGTTCGACCCCGCTGCCAGGTCTTTGGTTTCCCGTCCGTCTTGGTCACTGCAGCCTGGGAACACAGCTGCGGACCTGAAGATGATCACATTCCGCCTTCCGTCAAAGTTTCTCGGGTCAACGCGTCGCCGGCTTTTCTGCTTTCAAACTTCCGGACGAAACAAGCTGCCTGATCAGCCCGGTCCACCGCCCGGTGGTGCTCTACAGGATAATGTTTTCACTTCTTCTGTCAGTGGTCACAATGTGCCGGTTGAGTGGTGGCCGTGCC
This sequence comes from Kryptolebias marmoratus, assembly GCF_001649575.2. NCBI lineage: Eukaryota > Metazoa > Chordata > Actinopteri > Cyprinodontiformes > Rivulidae > Kryptolebias > Kryptolebias marmoratus. The sequence goes on along the minus strand of NC_051435.1, from coordinate 19,026,398 downwards.
CTTTTCTTTCTCCTAATGATGTAGAGAAAGCCACTCACGCGTTACTCGCTCCTCTGACGGACGAGGAAAATTCATTACCTGTTGGGAGGAACTGGGAGTTCACGGGTGCACTCGCTCCAAACGGTGCAGCCGGACTCCTGACACGTACACGGAGCTGTGAAAGGATTTCTGCCCCTTGTCATCATTACTCTGGCTACTCATCCGCTCCACGATTAATTATAAAATCCTACTTCAATGGTCTGCCGCCCACCTGTGTGACATCTCCCTGTGTCACCTGTAGGCCGGTGTGAGCCGGGGCACCATCGGGGGCACAGCTGATCACATTAGGGTAGTGTCTCACTGTTGGAGGCTAGCTTAGGACTCAAAGTTACCAACAAATTGTGAGAAAAGCAATGTTTCAGTTGGAGTCTCACTTGGTTCTGTGGATTTGTGACCAGCGGGCCACGCAGCCACATTAGAATGGCCAGTGTTTGAAACTCACGGCCTATTTTAGCAGAAACTGTGTCCTAGGCTGAGCACATTATTCTGTTTCCCACCTCCAGCTACATCGTACCCCCCCTTGGCAGCCGTCTGACTATGTGGTAAAACGAAATCAGGGATGTAAAACTCAAAGCTCCCATGGTGTCATGGTGTAACAGTCAAGGTCCCATTGATAAGGTTTGCCTGGTTGCCGTTAATGGAATTCATGCTCGAATGTGGAAGACTGAGGGTCCATTTCTGTGAAGGGTTTTTTTTTTATATAAAATGAGATGTAGACATTTACACAACTTTCCCTTTTAGGTCTTATTTAGTCCAATTTTAGCCAAGACTTTTTTTTCGTTTTTAAATCCTGAAAAGAATCCCCTACAGTGAGCTCTGGGTTGATGTCAATATAAGATCAGCTTCAAGTTATTAACTGTACTTTCCCACGTTCTGTAAACTCGTGGATATCTTGCCGCTCCTAAACAGCTTGGTCTCAAACTATGTTCTCCATCTGATTCACTGCCAGAAAAAAACGACCGGTCTTGTTTTTCCTCATCTCCCCACAGCTGACCGCTGTCTGACCGGCGAGCTGAGCTGGACTGAACCAACTCAAAGTTGAAGGAGAGGGGTATGAAATGTAGTTTATATGTTGAAGATTTGTGTTTTTAAGTTTGTAACTAAGGAAGTTAAATCAGAACCAATAACTTGGACATGCTTTTAGGTCAAACCACTTTAGAAAATGGGGGAGCGGCTGCTCCACCTGCTCCACCGACCAGGCAGGTGCTTCCATATTTATGATTTAATCTACCGGAGTACACTTTTTGAAATGAAAATGGGCAGATTTGGACCACTTTTGCAAAACTTCCTGATCGCTGGCATGGTGTTTAGACCTGGACGTTCAGGGCTAAAGCCTCAAATGTTTTCTGTCTAAACAGAGCTCTAAAATTTACAGAAATTAAGCCGAGGCGGGTTCGAGGTGCCCACGACAAGTATGTGACTATTTCGAGGCAGAATTTATCCGACTAATTGTTCAAACATGTTGGAAAATCCAGCGACAGGAGGCTCCCTCATGACTGCTGTTCACCAGCGAGTGTCCAACAGTCGCAGCCCAGATGTTTGTCTCTCCTCTGGTCCAGGTCCCGTCCCAGAACATTAGATCTGCAGGTTTCGTTGTTCTGAGATTCTGATTTGTATCTTAAACAACGTTCCTCCCTTCATCACCCACTGGTCTCAAACAGTTCATTAGAGATCCTTTTTAGATTGTTATTGTTTTTTGTTTTTTTTTTGCTTTTTGTTCTCTTTTTGCTGTTTGATTGGCTTTTTTTTATTTCTTATACTTTTTGAAGTTGGGTACTTGTGTACTTTTTATTATATATTGCACAAATTCAGTAATTAATATATTTTAAATAACTTTAAACCTGTTTCTTTCTAATTCCAAATACATCTCGTCTTTTTTTTCCTTCCATTCACAAGTAGACACTAGAAATAAAATCCCCCTTAAATAAATAGGCTCTTTTCTAAAATAATTCATCTACTGAACTTTAATAAATAATGACTATATTTACTTTAGGATTTAGTCTTTAGTCAGATTTATGTATTCACTGAAGCATTTATTGACTAGGATAAAAAGTACCACAGACTTTTAGTTCTTTCTGAGTTTGATAAATGAGGCTTTTGTCCAGTTCGAAAGATTCCCGCTTCTTTTTTTTGTCATTTTCTGTTTTGCACTGACCGGACAGTGCAAGATAAAAATAAAAAAAACTGATTCAGTGACAGAAACACTCCGCTCTCGATTCGGATCAGAACGCAGAGGTCGGCCGCGGCCGGGAGAGTCCGCTTCCCGCACAGCTGAACCGCGAAAAAGCTCCTGTTTATGCAGATGTGACTGCGTGTGGGGCATGTCACGCGGGAACAAAATGGAAAATTATTCAAATAAAATATAGAAAAGAACCAGAAGCACATATGCAAGGTAGGCACTCATACATTATAGGCAGTATTGTCCCCATTTCTTCTTCAACATTCACCATCACTGGGAAAAAAAAAAAAGAACAAAACACAGCAGTGAACGCACGCGTATCTTACAGGGCTGACCTACTCCCGATCTGCACGGACAGTTTAATGGCCACACCTCCCC
>NC_051435.1:19014056-19023315 GCF_001649575.2 Kryptolebias marmoratus | reverse complement strand
GGGGGGAGGAGGTACGTTTGTGGCACAGGCTGCATGCTGTGCTCAGATGTAGTACTCCTTCACACTGTCCCTGACGGAGTTGTGCAGGTGCAGCTCAGTCCTGTAGTCCGTGTATGTGCCGTGCCTGTGCTCCTCCTTCATGCCGCCGCTCCGCCGGGCCCGCCGCTGCTGGTAGAGGAGGCGACTTATCACAGCCAGAGCGCACACGGCGATGAAGACCACCGCCGTGACCACACCTGAGAACACAAGCGGGGGGGAAGGGGGGAGAGAGCGTTACGAGCCGGGATGACTAACAGTGCTGAATTAGCCCATATTTTGAAGTTGTGTTTATTATGTATTTTAACATTTTTATTGTAAACACCAGGGAGGGCTTAGCCCTACTAGCCCACTGATACCAGCCGTCCCTGCTCCTGTCTCTAATACATGAAGTAAACCAAAACTGGATGCATCTGATCCCAACAGCAAAATGTCCCACTAGTTCTGGCAATAAGAGGTTTCGGTTTCTAAATGAAGTTAAAAAAAAAAAAAAAAAAAGGAAATATTTTCAAATGTGCAACCTAACGCAGCGGAGTGAGAAACAAGCGAGCAGCTCCGAACACGTCTGGAGAATTTAAAAAAAGCGGGAAGCTGCTGCTCCGTGTGCGACACAGTCAGGAACACCTCACGCTCTCAGGGTGACAGCGGTGTCAAGGAACAAAAAAGAAGAAAAAAAAAGCTGCTCGCACCTGGAAAAGAAAAAAAAGAAGCGGTTTATTGAGCCCGCCCTCGCCCAGCCCTCCGTTTCAAATGGAGCCATTTGACTTTTTTGGGGGGGAAACAGTGTTTCCTTTTCTTCGCCACGAGTTCAGTGAGAAGGTTGCCAACGCTCTCATGTCTCTTTAGTAAACATGGGAGGATGAGACGCTCGGCTCTCTGCCGGTTGCCTGGAAACTGCTTTCGTGAACCAGTGCTATACTTACTGTCTCTGTAAAACAGGAAATGATTATTTCTCACCCTTTGTTGGTGGTGCTAAAACAGAGGAGAAAAAACCCCCCAAAAACTCCCCGTCTGCCCTGCCACTGACAGCGTGAGGATTCTGACCCTGAATAACTTCAAACCAAATCCACTCGTTTTTAATCGTTTTCAGGTGACAAGTAGTTTCTGCGATGGAGGGGGGCGTGGCCTGAAGCTTCTCCGCCACGGCGTCGTGTGCGTAAACTTTATGACAGCGTCGTTAAAAAAGCAGGACCTCGCTGGGCTGGGATCGTCGGGGACCGGCTGGCGTTCACCAGGGATTCCCCGGGAACGTCTTAATTTGGTTTCCGTAAATCTTGAGCTGCATTTCAACGCTCTCCTGTGACAGGAAACTAAAAACCAAGCCAGCAGTGATGACGGCAGCTGGGTGAACGAAGGCTGCGGTAGGAACCTTTGTATTTTTTAATGCATTTTGTTGTGTAAATACACACAAATGAACTCCCGTGTTTATACAGCATGTTTCCACAGCTTTAGCAGCTTTGATTCTCTCTTGCTGGTATACAGTATGTGCTCCCTCACGCTGATCATCTATAATATTTCTTTAAAAACGAGCATAAGTCTGCCAATCTTCATGTCTAAAGTGTCCTCTGTAGATTAACTCAAACGATGGCTACAGACTCTCACAATTCAAGGGGACTGTAACCAAAACTTTGCCAATTTTCTCGTCATTCGGAGTCGCCAACTAGCCTCCCGACAGCCGCAGTCCAGTGAGAAACCACCGCTGCTACGACCAATCAGCACTGTTCAGACCGAGTCCACGTAAGGTTTAGTTCCTTCAATCATCTCTCAGGTCTTTTGCTCCGAGGGGAGCTTAAGCAACTGTAATAACTGTAAAAAACTGCATAAAATTCAGTTTTCACTTTGTTCTTCTGATACTAAGTGTAGATCAGTACTTGTACTTCCCAAAGCCACTTCCTGGATTTGATTTTAAACGACTTTTTTTGTCTTGTAGTTGTTGTTTTTCTTTTATTTCTCAAACAGCTGAAACTGGTTCAGATGGTTGGATTTGCTCAGCGGTGAAATGAGATCTGAGGAGGAGTTTGACTAATGATTGTTCGCGCCGTGTGATGTGTTAATTGGCAAAAAAAAAACCAAAAACTTAAAACGCCGCGGGGCCGACGTTGGTCTCCGTGTTCGGATCGACGGATATTAAAAGTCAGCTCGGTCTTCTGCCTTTACTTCCTGGCAGCTGACAAACGGCAGCTTTTAATCAGAACCGAGCGAGACGGAGGTTCGGCTTGTTGTGTTGACAGCAGGTGCTGATGAGCCTTTTTTTAGCCTCCTGCTCATTTGCTCACAGCAGCTGCATGGTTGGGTTTATCACAGCCGCCCAAAGCCGATAACATAGTGGTTCCCAAAATGTCTCCTGGACCACTGGATGGACCAAGTAGCTGTCGGACGTCCATCTACAACCGATCAGCTTCGATTCAAGATGGCCGCCACACCCGACTGACCTCACAGGGCACAGAAAAGTGGCTCCAACTCCGTCAGTTTTACAGATACGGTTTAAAATTTGGCGTGGCAGTAGCCGAGAGTGATCCTCAACATTTATTCTGAGCTTCAGCAGACAGCACAGGGTCTCTGCTTGACCAGCTCTAGTACGTGAGGAAGTTTTAAACCGGGTCTCAGGGACGTATAGGAGGTTCAGGACCAAAGAATAGTGATGCATTCAGGGGGGCCTGTTCATTTAAGGTTCTAAAAGTTAAGGCCAGAATTTTTACATGAACTCTAAATTCGACAGGTAGCCAAGGCAGAGAAGACGGAACGTAACGCAACGTGAGGATGGCAGCGTTCTGGACCAACTGGAGACGAGCGGCAGCAGCTTTGTCAGAACAAATACAAAGGGAATAACGATCATCTAAACGAGCGGAAACAAAAACAAGAACGATCATCTCCAGGTCAGACGTGGATATCGTTGCCCTCAATTTAGAAATGTTTCTCGAATGGTAAAAGCAGCTCTGTCTCTGTCCAGACTGGTCAAACAGAACCCCGAGGTTTCTGAGGGCGGGCTGAGAAAAGAACCGAGAGAACCGAGGTGTTGCTTGATCCAAAGGAGCAACGATCAGGGTTTCAGTCCTGCCAGAACTCAACTGAAGGCAGCGGTTAGCTGGCCAGGCCTTAATGTAGGAAACACAATCTACTAAATCAGCTAATTCTGAATCATAGTGGAGACGGAAGAGAAGTCGAGCATCATCTTCACAGGCCGCCATCTTGTTAGTGAAATCTCTCACGAGTCACAAGATGAATTCGAATGACGCACGTCCACAACTGACCGACTTTCGGAGTCGATACGTTTCAAGAAGGCTGCCGCAGCTAATCCGACATTAACCAACACGAGAACGGCTAGAACTCGGTGAGTTTCGCGGCAACCGAGCTAAAAGTCGACGCGCTAGCAGCTGAGGGTCGTTAATGCGTGCTCAGAGCGTGACAGAACCACAAGATTATTTTCAAGGTTTGGTTCTTTCTCAACAGAAGATGACATGACGGGTGGCGGGTGATATGCATTCCTGCAAAAGGACGGGAGGTCTTTAACCAGATCTGATGTGGTTTTAGATCTGTTTCTGCTGCGAGCAAAAAAAAAAAAACAACAATAAACAAACAAACAAAACCAAACAACTCGTCACAGGATGAAACTGACCTGTGGAGAAAACGCTCCGCAAACCAGTTATCAGGAGACATTAGGACAGAAAAAACAACAACAAACAAACAAAACAGACCTGCTATTACAGCCAGATCCTTCTGGGTGCTGCCGCCGCCGCGCTCCTTATCCTCCTTCGCAGCTTGATCTGAAATCAGGCACAGACTCATTAACCCCACTCACCACGACCTCTGGAATCCTAACGCTGGGATCCAATTGGTTCTGAAGATTTGACATTAAATAAACAAACGGCGTCTCGTCTCCCCCCCCCGCTGTCAGTTCTGGTGACGAATCCTCGGCAAACACAAACGGGAGACAGAGCAAATAAAGCCGAACCTCCAATTAGTTCATCTTTTATTGGTTCTGTTTCCTCCTGGGTTTTACTCTCTGACAGTTTGTTGTTGTTGTTTCCTTAAGCTCTTTAAAGCACCTCTTACATTTTATTGCATTACGCCCTGAAATTTTTATGTTTCTGTCTTTTATGTGAGCGGGGGAAAAAAAATCAAAATAAAATAACACTCAGTTGGTGAAATATTAATAAAAACAAAACAAAACCCACTACAAGAGAAAAAAAAGAGAAAGCATTGACTGCTTTTTGGCTTTAGACCGAAAATTAAAAGCAAATTAAATTAAAACAACTATTGTTTTGTCAGCAGTAGTGCTGTGATTAAATAAATTACAGCTAATTGATTTTTAAGACTATTAAACAATTTTTTTTCTTTTCGTTTTTATCAGGGAAAGAGATAAACATTGTTCTTTCGCCGTCATTTCTATTCATAACTTTAGGCGAAAAAGAAAAGTAACTCTCGTCTTTCTGATTTTTTTTATTTATTACATTTCTACAATTGTTCATTTTTTTTGTATTGATTTTGTTCATTTCGCCCACAGGCAGGGGTGTAAACGTCAGCTGTAATGTACAGATTTGCGTGGACAGCCAAAGGTCAAAGGTCAAAGGTTTTCTCCCAAGTGAAGCTAAAAGCTCTCCACACAGCAGTGGCCAGATAAAAACTAAAAGATTTAGGCTGAAACGGTTTGTTCTCTCGTCGGCAGGAACATGCGAGGCGATTTCCACTCCCTGCTTTACTTTAGAGGCTCTTTTAATTATTAACTCGCACAAAGAACCATTGTTACCACCACTAAAAAAAATCATACTGATGAAAGAAACAGCAGAGAGAAACAGTTTTACTAAACAGGAAACTTAGAAAATGAAAAATGTTTTTCATCACAGAAAGAATAAACATTTCACAATAATAGCAAGAGTGCCACCAACAGTACTGAGGGTTCGACATTTTTATCTTGGTTGGGTGTGAAGCTTGTGAAGACAAGGTTTAAACAAAGGGGGGTGACCTGTGACCTTGACCTCCGACCCCTGACCTTGAAATCAATAGGGATCGTCGTTTGCCCACGAGGTGCCAAGCTGTGCGGTTTGACTTTTCTATGTTAGAGGGTTTAGAACCCTTTCAATTTAGAGCTCTTCAAACAAAGAGCTGACCTGCGACCTTGACCTTTGATGCCATGCCCTTGAAATCAATAGAGATCATCTTTGACCCGTGAGGTGTCCAGCTGTGCAATTTGACACTCCTACATTACACGGTTGCAGAGTTGGAGCACGGACAAGTTTTTTATTTTAATTTTTTTGAACAAAGGGGTTACCCGTGACCTTGAATATTGACCCCGTGATTATGAAATCAATGGGGATCACCCTTGACCCATGAGGTGTCCAGCTGTGCATTTTGACACTCCTACGTTACACGGTTGCAGAGCTACAGAACAGACAAATCTTTGCAAAGGGGTGACCTGTGACCTGAAATTTTGCCCCCTGACCTTGAAATCAATAGTGATCACCCTTGACCCATGAGGGGTCCGGCTGCGCAGTTTGACGCTCCTACGTTACACGGTTGCAGAGTTCGGGCGTATATAAATAGCAGACATGACGAGTTCTGTAAATGCAGCCTGAGATTTATTTAAAAAGAAAAAAAAAAATCAGACCAGACGAGAACCAGGGAGCAGAAACGCTGAGCTCACACAGAGACAGAAGTGGGTTCCCGAGGAGAAAACAGCGCAAGAGCCAACTGGGATCTAAACACAGGAATCTCTAAATATCTGTTTGCTTCTTAAACATTTAATTACCGAGGTCCTCCTTCGTCACAAGGCAACTTTCTTTATTTATACCACCTACACGGCATAAAAGTACTTCATAAGAGGAAGCATCAAAGTCACCGTAATGTGGTTGGTGAACGTGTCTCTGCTGTTAAATTCGACCCACTTTTTCTCCACATTAACCGCTCTAATCTGTGGTCTGCTCCTTTTACAGATACTACCAACCTGTACGACAGGAAACATATCACAGATGGACTTTTTTGTTGTTTGTTTTTTGTGCACATGCATTGTTTGTGACTACAAAACGCTACAGACCTGCTAACAGCATGTCCCAGTATTGTGTGGAAAGCTTTACTGGAGCTGTTGCACATTTGGAACGGGATTAGAAACAGTTTTACGGTGATTAAAAACGAACGACTGACTATGGTACGGTTAAAGAAAGTTTTTTTTTGTTTTTTGTCGCCTTATCGGTTTCTGACAGAATGCGTCAGCTGACAGGATCTTAAAAATACGTTTCTTTTACAAAGTTATGCTCCATTTGTTTAAAATAAAAAGACTGCACTTGACTTGGTTTTACAGGAAGTTCTGTAATCGAGCCAATCGGGCCTAGAGAACCCCTAAAAACTGGAACCATATCTGAATGGTTCAGGTCCAAAACTCCCCCTTTTTCTTTCTTTGTTTAAACAGTTCGAAAATATATCTTTATTTTTCTGTTTTTCTAAAATATTACAGCTCATTGTTAGGACTAAAGCAGACAAATAGAAGGTTGTTTTCCTTTTTTATCGACCAGAGGTCTAAAAAAAACTTCCAAATATACATTAAAGTTACTGCAAATACGGTTTAGTCAAATATCGCAGATCTAAACTTGAAGAAACAACCAAAGCCGAGCGAACACAGTAAGTCAACGACGAGGATTTGAGCCAGACAGGGCTGTGGGAACTGGGGGGGATGAGGGCGCTACAGCACCCCATTGTAGATGTCGAGAAAAACACGTCAAAGTAAAGAAGAAAGGGAATAGGTAAAAAAAAATAAAAGTTTGGAAATGTTCCACAGATTTTGGTCCACATTGACGTGATAACATCCTACAGTTTCACCCCATCCCAAAGGAGCTCGATTGGGGTGTCGTGTGTGAACGGTGCACAGATTTAGTTCAGAGGTTTTAAGTGGCGAGCCACGACAACCAGTCGGCTCCGTTTTAATCGGTGGGAGCCGAGCTCTGACCCGCGCGACGCCGCGTTTCACCTTGCAGCGTGTGTGAGGTGGACTCGGCCAGGGCGCCGCAGTTGGACTGGACCAGCGGGCCGCGGATGTTGATCAGCGAGCTCCCCTGATTGGTCAGCGCCGCCTTCAGCGGGGCGACGTGGTTGAACTGGACTGACGAGAGGCACCCGACGAAACCTTTGGAAGCCGCTTTCATCACCTCTTCGTCCAGGTTCTCCATCCCTGCCAAGAAAAAGCGAGCTGGTGAGCCGACGCCACATCGTCCCTGCTCACGCACCGGGGGGGCTGAGAATAAACGTGACACGGAGGCAGAACGGAAGGAGCACAACTTTTCTTAAATTGGAGGACTTACTGATGACTTTGCCCAACGTCAAGGATCTGATTAGGATCAGCTCAGCATCAGATGACAGTGTGTACTTTCTGTGGATGTCCTGGTCGATCTGGTTGAGTGGAGAGAAATCAAATAACAAGACAATTACACGAAATGTAAACCGAGGTAACAGCAGCAGCAGCAGCTCGCTAGCTATTTTATGGATTGATATTTGTGTTTTCCGCAGCCGCATTCGAAACCGTCCCTGCCCACAGTTAGCTGCCGGAGTGATTCTGACCTCTCGCTCCTTCGCCAGCATGCTGACTCAGACGCAACACTTAATACAATGATGTGAAACAAAACGCTGCGGGATTTCATGCCCGATGCCTCCAACACAGCAGCAGAGAAGTGGTTTTTTACACATTCTCTCCTGTGTGGATCTGAGCAGCCGGACAGAAATAGCCAGGAAATGCTGTAGGACTGTTCCGTGCTAATTTGGCACATTTGGAATATTGAACAGGCAATCTCGGTAGCTAATTGTGCCCTCTTTTAAAGTCAAAATGCACTTGATTAACTGCTCATCAGTCAGCGTGAGGTAAATTTCCTTATTCATGTTCTGGCATTCATTTGACAAGCAAAACCAGAAATAACTAGAAGACCTTGGAGAGCGCAAACCTCCGCCAAGGCCTTGGTGTGATTAAAAAATAGTGCGATCCGGATCATGATCTGGATCCGCGCCAACATGTGACCCATTGTTTTTTGTGACAACATTTCCTGAACATTTCCTCGAAATCTGTTCTTTAGTTTTTACCTGATCTTTGCTAACAGACAGACAAACAAACAGAAACAGAACTTCCCAGGCGGAGGGAACAAAAGGGTCACATGTAGGAGCAGAGAGAAGGTTTTAACAAAGGGGTTACCTGTGACCTTTGACCCCATGAACCTCGAAACCAAGGCATCATCTTTGACCCATGAGGTGTCCAGCTGTGCAGTTTGACGTTCCCACATTACACTGTTAGAGTTAGATCGCCAGGTCAGCTGTGGTGTTGACCTTTGACCCCATGAACCTTGAAATCAAAGGTGATCACCCCTGACCCATGAGGTTTCTAACTGTACAGTTTATTTTTCCTCTTACATGGTTGTGTAGTTCGAGCACAAGGTCATGTGTGACCTCCGTCACCTTGAAATCAACAGTGATCACCCCTTGACCCATGAGGCGTCCAGCTGTGGAGTTTAACATTCCTGTTACACAGCTGCAGAGTTAGAGCGAGGGCTGATTTGTGACCTTGACCTTTGACCTTAACGTTTGACCAGATCACCACCAAAATCTAGCCACTTGTTTCTTTGTTTATCTTTGCACAAGATTCCTCAGAAAGTTATGCACAGACTTTCTTAAATTTTCAGGAAACGTCAAACAGATGCCAGGTTAGTTCCACTTTTAAACCCGTCGACTCTCGTCTGACGGCCGTTTTTAATCAGATCCATCTGGGCTCACGGAACAGGCGGTCTTAGTCTGGACAGTCGTCGTCTGGATATCCGTTGACAGCAAGAAAAAACACCGGATGAAACTTATCTGACATGTTCAAAGTTCATCAAATGGGACCAAAGTTCTGAAAGCAGTCAGTAACTGGTCGAACCATCAAGCTTCATCCACTAACTGTTAACCTAAACTCTCAATCAAATCACTGAAGACAAACGACTCTTGCCTAAGACAGGCTTTAGATCTGTTGTTGCTCCTATTTCATCTAAGAAAGGATCTCTAATTAGGTTACTAAACAGAGATCCATCCATCCATCCATTCTCTTCCGCTTATCCGGGGTCGGGTCGCGGAGGCAGCAGCCTAAGCAGGGAGACCCAGACTTCCCTCTCCCCAGCCACTTGGGCCAGCTCCTCCGGGGGAATCCCAAGGCGTTCCCAGGCCAGCCGAGAAACATAGTCCCTCCAGCGTGTCATGGGTCTTCCTCTGGGCCTCCTCC
>NC_051435.1:19009286-19013355 GCF_001649575.2 Kryptolebias marmoratus | reverse complement strand
CCTAGAAATTCTGTCCATAAACGTTATGAACAGAATCGGTGACAAAGGGCAACCTTGGCGGAGTCCAACTCTCACCGGAAACGAGTCCGACTTACTGCAAAACAAAGCTGCTTAATAAAGTAGAACACGACGAGTGTGAAAACACTTTCTCTATGTGTCTGCATGTGACACATCAGGCCACCGCTGGTGTTGTTTGTCCTATATTTATATAATTCATATTTATAAAACGCTTTCTGCTGAGAGCTGGAGATCATTGATGAACAGTGGCGTAAAATAACTGCCTGATATTATAAAATTTGGCACTTTAAAGAGGGGTTTGTTTTTGACCAAAAAGGGGCGGAGCTTTGAGCAGAGGCTAACTACCCGGATGTGCTGTCTCATCTCGTAGCCAGACAAGATGGATTATGGTGATAAAAATTTGAAAGACTTGCCTACAAATTGCACCTGGGATAATTTTTTTAATATTTTGATCAAATACTCATTGTGTGTATTGTATATTTCAAGTAGATCTGCAGTCTTTTAACAGCTGCTGAAGCAAAAATAAATCTAACTCAGACGAAACACCTTCAACTAAAACTGGTTAGAAAACTCAAGAAATCATTGCATCTTTAGATTATTTCATCCAAAACCTAATTGTTTGGCTTGTTTTGTGTACCTTCCATATTTTGTCGGAAGAAAGAAGAAGAAAAAAAGAAAGAAAAAAAAAATCAGTTTCATCAGCAAAGTTAAAAGCATCAGGGAAATGTCAGCCACTGTTTCTACATTTGGTATTCTTACAACATCTGGGCATCAAGCCACTAAAACCACTTAGTAAAGGTCACAGGAAAATGTGGTTAGAAAGCAACATGACACCCCCTGCAAACCTTTAGCTGACCTTCAGTGGCTTATCTTGTCATCCCACTGCAGTGCACTTGTCGCGGGGAGAGGGGGAGGTAAAACAATCTCGCTAACTGCTATGAAGGAAATTACCTCCGACGATCAATGATAAACTGATGAATGAATAATTCAGAATAAATGCGCCTGCGCCGTCTGGGTCAGATATGAGCCTAGCGGCGGAGCTAGCCGGCGGACGTGCAAGCGGAAACGAGACAGCGCGCGCGGACAAAGAAGGAAACCGATAAGAAAGGTCTCGAACTGTTGGTGGTTTGCAAGGTAGACAGATTTTTAGTGCTGAAAAGGTGAACGCGGAGGATGTGCCAAAGTGATATGTGCCACATCTGCCTGCTGACATTAGCAGCTTAGCATTAGCAGCTTAGCTTAAGTGGGTCAGTAGAAGGCAACTGGACTGAAGATCCATCATCCAAAAGTCTTCTGGATTTCTGATCATGGGTTGGTTGTTCCAGGCTTATAAGTTCATAATATTAGGGTTGGTAAAGAGGACCTATTATGCTTCCTTGAACCAGTCAGGATAGGTCTGTGGGCTTTAAAAAACATCTTCATTACATTTAATATACAAAATCATTCTCAGATATTGAGATTTTACCTGATCAGTTCTGCCCGTTTCGAGCGGTTTTAGGACTACGTCACTATTATGCAAATTAGCTGCTGTTGGCCACGCCCCCCCAACTCAGTGTCCCGTCTCAAAACATAAAAAACTCACTGAAGGATTAAACACTGCGGATCTGACCTACATTTATATCGTCATTAATTTAAACTCTGAGGATTCTGACTTTGGGACAGTTCCGAACCGACATTTGTTGAGTCGGACAGCGGTAGCCAGCGGGTCCGAAACCCGACTGGTACCAGGTCAGGACTGCGGCAATATAGGCACATGTTCTATATTGCAGCCGACAACAAAACATTTTCCTTTTCCAGCAGACATTTGTTCAGAGGTAAAACCAGCAGAACTAACGTGTCGTCTTCTTGTAATGAAGAGGGCGGAGCTCCACTTGGGTTGCTAGGTAACGGGGATTGTGACGCAACAATCCCGAGGTTTTTGAAACAGGTCGTTTTGCAGACACTAGAAGACTTTTACTTATTGTCAAAAAATGGCTGGGTGCTTTTTTTGTGTGTGTGCGCTTGGACTGTTTCCAGAAGCAGTAGATACCCCAAATGGAAAGACAAAGACATGCAAAAAGTGAATTTTGCACAATAGGACCCCTTTAAGATCACACGGTTGGCTGACCCGTCCATCCTGGGAGCCGTTTGGATGCTTTAATCACATGTTTTAAACTGTGGATGGTTGTTAAACTGCGGGAAGAGACGAGGCTAGGCCGCACTGTAGGCAGTGAAAGGATGATATCACAGCAGACTGAGAAGCAATGTTGGACAGATGTGTCTTTGTCCTCTTCCAGCCAATCAAGAGGTGTTGCTATTCCAATACACAGAGGTATTCCCTTTGTTCCTCTAAAATCCAGATAAGAGACAATGATCTTTTTGTCTCACAGACTCATTGTACCTACACTCACACCGTAATTATGACTCTATTGTATTCTTAGGCCATGCTTCAGTCTTCATGAATGTAAGCCCACCAAACTCTTTGAACCAACTTTGCCTCCAAATGAATCCGACTTTTCTTTGACGTTTGCAAGGTTCCAAAAAGGTCTTGGTCTCTGTGTTGTGGGAAGCAATGTAAGCTTTTCTAAGGAAGGAGATTAGTTTTCATAAGGCCAAGTAGAAAAAATCTGGAAGAGAGAGACTAACCAGGTTATTTGAGCACTTTGGGGTTTTAGATTTTTTAAATTTTTTTATTCACAACTACAAAACGGCCACATACGTTTAAAGGATGAGTGTCTTCGCGCATCACATCGCAGCACTGAACTTTTACTGAATAAGACAAATGAATTGCTGCCTCATCAACTCTGACAAATATCTGATACCCCAAGTAAAACCCGGCGCAGGAGTAACGTCAGACCCGTAGGAAATTAATAAAGCTTCTGTTGAATTTCACAGCAGGCTGTGCTCATCTGATTGCTCTCATGTTTCCGCAGACCTGATCTCCTTCCTCGGTGGCATCAACACATTAACACATGCTGGATCAGAATGTGGTCAAGGAACTGGGCTGTCTTGTCACGGTAATAGAGCCTGAGGCTGCAGTCAAATCTTTACAAAGCGGTAAAAGCCCAGGTCCAGACAGCTTCCCAATAATAGTTCTACAAAACATTTTGGTAGAAGCCGGCCCCATTCCTCTTAACGATGTTCACCAAGTCTTTTGTAATCCAAGCATGCTTCCCCAAACTTTGAACCAGGCATTGACCTCATTGCTCTTGAAAAAGGGTAAAGAGCCATTATTAAATGGTTCATATATGTCCCATCAGCTTGTTAAATGTGGATATCAGATTGGTTACTATCCAAGCGCTCAGAAGTAGTTTTAAATCGCTAGATCAAATTAGGTTTATCAGTTATAGACACTTGTTTTTTGATCACCAATAAGTTTTTAATGTGCTTTACAACCTCTCCACAACTACTCTATCTGAGGCTTTAGTTGCAATGGATGTCATAAAAGCGTTTGCAGGTTTATTTGTTTTCCATTTTTTGAAAATTAGAATTTGGGGACAATTTATCTTGTGAGTTTATATGCAGCTCCCCAGGCAGCTGTCAGAACAAATGGCACAAACTATGAATATTTTCACTTACATTTCTCTACAAGGCAGGATTGCCTATTAAGTCCTTTTTTTATTTGCCATTGTAATGGAGCCTCTGTCCATTGCTTTACAGTCTCATCCTGATATAACTAGAATATGGATGGAACCAGAGGTGGAAATTAGCACCCGCCACCGGCCAAATGCGGGTAAATATTTGAAGTGGCAGGTGAATTTGATCAACACACATGCCACTGTGGCGGGTTGGCAATTTGAACAGAAAAGGTGTTATTTGTCCTCTTGACATATAGGGGGCAGTAATGTGCTCGAGTTGCTGATGTTACGTCGAGCCGCGTTCCCCCATCAGATACGGTTCCCCCTGCGTCTCTGTAAATATTGACTTATATATTAACAGAATTGTTTAGAGGGGCAAATATTTCTCATTAAAAAAACAAAAAAAACATCATTCTTTTAAAAATAAAATGTGCTAATAATATCATAATACAGAGGAATAAACACAGTTAAGGACTTGTTGGTAAATTATTTTT
>NC_051435.1:18972758-19009196 GCF_001649575.2 Kryptolebias marmoratus | reverse complement strand
TAACTTTTGCAAAAAAAGAATAAATGTCTCCAAATTCACAGGACTTGTTGTCCATGATGAGAGGAATAAACACAGTTAAGGACTTGTTGGTAAATTATTTTTGTCCCATGTTTTAGAGGGGGAACCGATTATTTCAGACGGCAGCCACTATGGCTGGTGGACAATTTTTTTAATTTCCACCCCTGGATGGAACTAGAAATGGATCGAAGCTGAACGCGGCCCTGTGTGCAAGTGACCTCCTGTTAATCCTGTCCGATTTGTCACTCTCTATCCCCACCACCCTTTCAGTCCTTGATGCATTTGGTAGAATTTCTGAATATAAGCTTAAACTTGACAAAAGTTAGGTGTTTGCTTTAAACAGAAAGGCAAAACTATCTGCTCATTAATCTACCATTCAAGATATCCATTTTGGTTTTTGTCTATCCTGGAAAGTACATACATGGCTGACACAATTGTTAATCTTCATAAGATTTTTTTTTCTCTTTGTTTATACAAATGAAAACACAATTTTGAGAAATGCCGTAAATATTTCTGCAGCTGCTACAATTAATGCCTTCAAAACGAATACATTCCCACACTTCTTATATCTATTTCAATGTATTCCAGTCCTTCTCCTTTTAGCATTTGTCTGCAAAATCAATAGTTTGATTTTGGATTTTATTTAGACCAAGAAACCACCCAGGCTGCAGCATCATGTCTTACAGAGGCCCAGAGCTCTGGGTGGATGACACTAACCTCTTGTACTACTACTGGGCGACTAATATAAGTAAATCTGAATCATTGGGTTCAGTATGAGGAGAATGAATGGGTGGTTAATGGAAGTGAATTCTGCTCATCTGGTAGCACTGAAAACTTTACTGCACTCACCTCTTTATTCTTTTACGTTGAGTTACAATAAGAGTTTAATGGTAGCTGCCTGTCTTAAAATCTGGGTTCAATTTAGATACCATTTTGGCTGCAAACACAATCTGCTGGAGCAGAATTCATATTTTATTCTCCATCCCTATTTTATAACATGTTTTCTATATTGGCTAGGTTTGGTATAAAAACCTGGAGAGATTTTTACGTTGATTCACTCTTTCACAACCCTTTTACTTGTTAGGAAAAACTGGCAATGATGATGATTGTATTCCAAATGGATCACTGTTACATAACAAACCCACCATTTCTTTTCCCATTAAAAATTAGAGACCTAGCATTCCTTGAAGAAATGCATATCGGACACCAGCTTTTTTTACAAAGACCAGGGGTGTCAAACTCCAGGCCTCGTAAAGATTGTTTTGCGAAATCTCGCGCAGTATTGCGAGATCCTTGTTGGGGATGACTCTTTGAAGTTATAGCCATTTTGCTTTGACTGAGGTTGATTAGGTGATTTAGTCCCAAAAAAGTGAATGTGAAACTTTTTACTGTAGCCTGGTCGACACAATGAAGGAGGGCGAGAAGGAAACAGTGACTGAAGCCAAGACAGTTTTAAGGACTTGTGACCTGTTCAGGGTGGACCTCGCCTCTCGCACAATGACTGCTGGATATACGTACCAGCTGCCCCCGAGTCCGAATGAAAAAGTGGGTAAAGGAAATAAATGGATGGATGGATGGATGGATGGATGGATGGATGTGTCACCACCAGTCTTCTGTTGCTCATGGTTCAAAATTTTTAGGATCTGACCTATAGTTTTTATATAGAGGCTGGTTGAGGCTTACTTTTTAAGTCTGTTTCTGTCTGACTTTCCTTACCTTGGAAGTCCAACAGTGGCAGACACAGGTTTGTGGTTACCATGGAGACCATAACTCTTTACACTTCTTATACAGTTCATGCATCAAAATTTAGGCAGTTTCTCTGAGCTTAGATCATTACAAATCAAAGTCAGAACCCTCCCGAACGGCTTCAGCAAAGTACTGGTCGCTAACGGCTCACCTGCACGTAAAGGTTTTTGCCAACTCTGTGGATTCTGATGCGATGAAGACGTCCATCTGCCATGTTACTGAAGGCCGGACTGAACATGTCCGGACTCCTGTCTGTCTGAAGGTGATACCAAATCTGAAGACTTCCTGGTAGGGGGGAAAAACAGAAGAAAAACACATTAATACATCCCCATTTACAGCTGTTTTGGTTAAACCTTTAAAAATAACCTAATGCGCGCCCTCACGTGGTGTGTGTTAGGGATAGGGTTGGGCATCGAGTCTCGGGACAAACATTCCGATTCCCCCGGAATCCTTTAATTTTTTTAAATAAATAGAATAAATAGGAGCTCATTGGTGAAAAAAAAAAAAAAAATTAACCCCCCCCCCCCACACACACACACACACACACACACACACACACACACAACACAAAACGGCAGCAGGAGGAGTTTCTGGAGTGTGCTGCCTCTCCTTTCAGACTGTCAGACAGATTCCCACAACCCCCCCACCACCCCAACCCCGACTAAAACTTTGCGCCTCGCACGTACGAATAAACCACATCGGAGCGTCTTCGGTTAGTTTTCAGTCTACAAATATTTATCTCATAGCTCCTCACTTCAGAACAAGTCGATATGTGCTCAGTGGTTCTCTTTGTAACACACACACTCACACACACACACACCTACGCACGCACTGGGCTGGTTGTTGCCAGATCAAAGAGTCAGAAAGCTATGCATTGTCAAGTGGAGCTGGGTCAATATTACAATTCCCAGAGTGTAAGTGAAGGGCTTTGTGTTGTGATTCATTTCAGATACTGAGAGCGCTCCGGCAGATGAAGGTCACCGTGGATAAAGTGTCTACTTTTGCCCTTCGCAGCTTACACGGAGTCAAGGGACACGGGCGTTTCAGGCTTTGGCACACATACACACGGGGTGGATTAGGGAGTCTGGCTAAAAACCGCACAAAAAAAAAAAAAAAAAAGGTGCCACGCGCGTCACTCAATATCGCGCTCTCGAGTGTGCGCACGGCTTTAACGCTCCCGGGGCTGCCGACAGCCCTGCAGCGGGAGCCACAGATATGACGACACGCCTCCAAAAAGTTGGGCTCCTGTCACACTTTAGTCCGAGTTTTTGTTGTTTGTTTAAGCTACCGGAGCACCTTCGGCGTTCACGCGGTTCTCCTGTTCATGGATCTGTTTTATTTTCTTTTGCAATCAAACTGTTTCCGCAAAGTGGACGCTACTTCCTATCATTCACAAATTTAAAAAAAAGGCTAATTTTATTTCACTCCACAGAGGGCGAGAGTTTCACGTCTTGATACTTGGTGGGCCCGCACAGCCATTTCGAAACGGTAGTTTTGACAGACGATACATGTAGGAAGATCTACAAACAATTGAATATAAAATGAAGCACAACGTCTCATTGGCTGTTTAACAGGTGAGAATAAAAACCCCAACAGAGATAAGCTGAGGATTGTGGATTTCTGGTGCGTTCTGCTTTTATTTTCGTGCAGATCCTTGTTTTTTTTTCCCTCCGTGTACCAGAAGCCTCCATCATGCTGTTTCTCCCTGGTCGGTTTCAGAGTTTTAGTTCTCGGTCTTCCGTTCCCAGCTCTGTCAGGCAGTTAGCTTTTTGTGTGGCCGTAGTCCACCTCAGCTGTCAGCAACTTCATCTCCTCACCTGCTTCCACTTGCCAATTACTCTCCCAGCAGACAGAAGCTTCCTGTTTTCTGCTTTCCCTCTCGCTCTCTGTAAAGATCCTCGTTTGTAACTTCTGTGGTCAGACCCCGGCTTCTTGTCTCCTGCACTCAGTGTTTTCTTTTGTTTCTTTGTTGTTTTTATTTTTGGTTTCACCTATTAAATACATTTTTGGGGGGGATTTAAACCTGCCTGCCTGCACCCTTGGGTCCTCAACCAACCACAACATGACATTTCTCTTCAGTTCCTTCAAAAACCTTGTTCTCTTTGGAATTTGCTTCACCACCTGAGCTATTTTTGTCTTCTTATGCTTTTATCTGCTCCTCTGCTCAGTTTGGCTCGAGTTTCACTGATTTTGACACCGTTTTGCTACTTTTACCACTTTTTAAATCTGTTTTGCTTATTGTCAATTTTAACTTTTAGATAAGGTTCTGTTAACTTTAGCATCTGTTGCTCATTTTGGCTTGCCTTGTGCTAATACTAGTCACTCTTGCTACTTTTATCCCCTTCTTTCCCAAGGTTTAGCTATTGGTTAGCTAATATTAACCTTTAGACACTGTTTTGTTCATTTTAGCATCTGGTTTGCCAAATGTAATTTTGGCACGTGTTTTCCTAAATTTAGCATCCCTGTAGCTCATTTTGGCTAATTCTTTGCTATTACTTGCGACTCTTGCTA
Organism: Kryptolebias marmoratus; assembly: GCF_001649575.2. Taxonomy (NCBI): domain Eukaryota; kingdom Metazoa; phylum Chordata; class Actinopteri; order Cyprinodontiformes; family Rivulidae; genus Kryptolebias; species Kryptolebias marmoratus. The sequence continues at coordinate 19,004,921 of NC_051435.1, read as the reverse complement.
CCTTTAGCAACTGTTTTCGAAAGTTTAACTAATATAAACCTTAATACACTTGTTTTGTTATTTATAGCATCTGGTTTGCTAATTTAGGCTAATCTTTTGTTTAATGTAACATTCGTTTTGCTAATTTTGGGTAATCTTTTGTTTAATCTAGCATCTGTTTTGCTATTCTTGGGTAATTGTTTGCTTAATTTAGCATCTATTGCTCATTTTGGCTAGCCTTGTGCTAATACTGGCCACTTTTGCTACTTTTAGCAACTGTTTTCCTAAGTTTAGCTATGGTTTTGCTATTTGGAACTTTTAGATACTGTTTAGCTAAATTTACCTTCTGTTGTGGATGTTTTTTTTAATTTTTTTAACTTTCACAAACTCCCTTTACTCCCACAGCTGTATTTTGTACATCCACAAATTCCACTTCTCGTTTTCCTCCCCCCAGAATGCAGAGCGCACACCGAAACATTTAGAGGTCTGTTAGATTGTAGCTTAAAATATTCTCCGCTAACCTGAAAGTGAGGGGTCTTTTTTACTTCTCCTACACAAAAGAACAACCATAAGCATTCACGTTCTTCTGCTGCTCGTGAGTCAGGAGTTTTTCAAATCTGACTCATCGTTTCCACACAGCGACTGCTGGTTCGAGGCTTATTTTTCAGTCCGCCGCTCTCGTTTGCCTCTCATTCACTGACACATAAAAGGTGTGTGGTTACCACGGCGACCGTAACAAGCCAGCGGCAGCGGCTTTACCATTTCTTTTGCTTCTTCTTTACACTTCTTATACAGCTCATATGTCAAAAACAGAGGCCTTTTTTTCCTCCGATTATTACAGAGTTCTGTTCTGTTCCGCGTCTGAACCTTTCCGCGTTTACTCAGAAGTCCTCCGCTTGCTTGTCTGTGCCGCCGCTGGTCGATGCGAAGACTGCGAGAAACCCAGTGACGGGAGAGATGCAGAGGAGGCGAAGCGCACAGGTCAAATCTTTTCATTTGCCTGTAAAAACAAAAAGTGGCGTGGGCGGCCGCAGCATTGTATTCCTGCTCGCAGCTGTGAGACTGACTGCCCGATCACCGTCCCCCCCCCGCCCCCCCCACACACACACACATCAGACTGCATGACTTTCTCTACGTATCTATTATAAGTTTCATACTAAGTTTGACAAGTTCATACATGCATTTTAACTCTGCTGTTGATTTATTTAAGCCGAATTCTATAAGGAATTAAAGCAAGCAACTGACTGAGTTAGAGTGATCTTTCGTTTTGTTTTTTTCTTAAGGTGAAAAGGCTGTAGTGGCCATCTTGGATTGGACTGACTCCAAAGGTTAATCTGAAAGCCTCACCGGAACCTGCCTGGAACCTTTTATGTTTAAAACATTTCGCCAACTAAACGAGTTAACTAAGCGAGCTTGGTGTGAGAGAACTTGCCTGACCTCAACCCGATAGAACCCCTTTGTGATGAATAAGAGCGGAGACTGCGAGCCAGGCCTTCTGTCCAACATCAGTCTGACCTCACAAACAGGCTTCCAAGAGAATGGTCCAAAATTCCCATAAACGCTCCTAAACTTATGGCACTCGATTTTATATGTATGTGAAGGGAGGCGAGCGAATACCTTTGGCAATATAGTGCATGTGGACTAATGCCTGCTAAACAACAAACAAACCAAACTACTTGTATTATCGGTGTCGTTCTGCTACAGAAATTCAAAAAAACCTATTGCAATAAATCTGGACAGGAGTACTTCTAAAACGACACTTTCCCGTTATTAAGAAAAATCAGGTTGTTGTCACTTTTGGTCAGAAAAGACAAGGAGCAACCACAGAAAGGCTTCCGTGGCTCATGAGTTATTTTGCTAACAAAGAGACGAAAACATAAAAATCATCCTTAACAGAATTTTCAACAAGACGAATCCAGAATAAAATGGGTTCAGGGTCATCGTCTCCTCTTCCTATCCAACTCCTGTGTATTTATAGGCATTTATTCGTTTCAGGAGGTGATTTATTCTTTCTTGTATTGATGAGCTTCACGCCGCCTAAAATCTGTGTGTGTGTGTGTGTCCTTGCCTTCGGCTGGTGTGGGTTAATCTGCCCGTGTGTTCACGGCGGTTCAGACAGATTAGGACTCCATCCTTCTGCTTTAAGTGGATTCTGCTTTCCTCCTCGCAATCTTTATCCGCCGCCGAGTGAACTCCCGCCCAAGTAAAAGTGGACAAATTCAGTCGGGGGGGGGAATCTCCCGAGCAATTATGCCAGATTATTTCACAACTGCAGTCTCAGTCTGAGAGCAAAAGGTTGTTTTTTACCCCCCCCCCCCACCAACCCTGGTAGTCTGGAACCAAAATGGTGTGCTTAAAGAAATAAAATTAAATGGTTTGGTTTGGTTCATCCAACGTGGACGCGCTTCTCTTCACGATCACGGATGCGGGCGAGGAGGCGTACGTACCGTTCCTGGCGAGGATGACGGCGATGTACTGCTGGCTGAAGGTGCTGATGGTCAGCAGCATGGCGGGCTTCTGCAACGTGACGAAGCTGAAGGCCACGTCCTCCCTGGCCCTGCTGTCGGCCGAGCTGCTGGAGGCGTGGGAGCTCCTGTTCTGCATCACCGAGAAGGGCTCCTGGAAGGTGTAGGTCACAGAGGACTCCCTGTCAAAGGACACCGACACCTCTGCAGGGACACACAGCAGGGGGACATTGCAGGCAGGTCTCACACGCTACACAACGTTATTAGCACGGAGATCAGAGAAATGATTGAAATTTAAAAAATAAAAATAAAAACATAACCGAACTCCTAGCTTCTTTGGAACCCTGACCAAGCTGGGGGTCTTTCCTCGGACGGGCAGCACTGTGAACTCAACAAATTCCACCACCTTCTTAAAAATAGCTAAAATTAGCGTCCGTCTCACCGAGCCCGCTCGTAGATGTACAGCCTTTCTTCCTTTTGTCTGTTTGAACTTGGATTATGTTCATTAAACAGGTAGTGTGTGTTTCTTCTTTCTTTTCTTTAATCTGAATTTCATTCGAACTTGACCAGGATGCCTTTAAAAAAAGAGATTTTGGATTCCCAACGGGACTCATTTGGTGTATTTTCCACCTGTACGCATTTCAAATCGTCGAAGAAACGTTTAATATCATACAAAGGGAAGCCGAGTAAAGACAAACTTCCCTTGTTGGGACCTGTCCGGGGTGTACATTAGCACCAGCACCCTGGAAAAGAAAATGGATGGATGGATTTCAATGATTCAGGGAACAAAGCGATCCAAACCAACCCGGCTCTTTGAGAAAAAGTCTAAACCCAACAACTGGAACCAAGTGTTGGTGATGAGTCTTTAACACGGCTGTGGAGGATTATTACTGCTGTGCTTCAGCTCATTGTTCTGCTGCAGAACCTGAAGGTCAGGAAGTGATGGCCGAATTAATCTTCTTCAGGATTTTGGGGACTGTTGACGACAACTCATTCAGGTCCAGAAGAAGCCCCAGACCATCACACTACCACCACTATGTTTGACTGTGGGTATGGTGTTTTGTTTTTTAAATGTATTAGTTTTACACCAGATGTAACGGGACGCACACCTCTCAAAAAGTTCAGTTTTCGTCCCGTCAGTCCGCAGGATAATCCAGATGTGTTTTTTTGGTAAATGTGAGTCTAGACTTTGTGTTGTTTTGGCTCAGCTTTGTTTTTGGCCTTGGAACTCTTCCATTCTTGCGGTTTGTCTCGTTCCTATTGTGAAATCATGAACTCTGGTCTTAACACTCCTGAAGCCCTCAAAAAACAGAAAGACGAATTGACCCAAAGGCCACAGGAGGGTTAACTGAGGCAGTGAGGCCTGCAGGACTTTAGATGTTCTTCAGGAACTCATCCGAGGATTACTTTCCGAAACTTTCATTTACCCTCCCGTGGCCTTGGGGGCAAAATGACCCAAAGTTACGAGGGCTTCAGGAGGGTTAAAATCCCTCCAGTTGTTCATGAGACACTTTGGTTCGATACAAAGACATGCACGCACACACAGACAAGGGGAAAAAACCTAATCATCCAACATGACGTCTTTGCAGTAGGTAATTGAAAACAGTCCAGGTTCCATTCGTCCAACTTATTAACCATCGTAATCCTGCTCAGGATTCAAACTCCACACAGGACCTTCTTCCTGCGAGGCAACAGCTCCGACCACTGAGCCACTGTGTCCTTACGTCCTAAAGAAGACATCGTAACCTCAACCCAACAAAGCGTTGAAGATCTTTTATACGGGTTCAGCTCATAGAGCACCACAGGTCTAACGTGATGAGCACTGCAGCTGCAGCCAGGAGGTCTATTTTTTTTTTTTTCCCCGCAGTGTGTGTTCGCTTTATTTATTTCTTACTCGGTTCGTGTTCCCGTTTGTCGAGCACTGCTCCTCTCCTGTCCACGCAGGCTGGAGATGCCCGCATCCAGCCGGAGCTAATTTGTTCTAATGCATTTTAAGTGTTCCCACATCCCGCGGTTCCGGACAAGTATTAATTGTCCCTCGCCCCGCTCGCGTTCCTATTGGCTCCCGGTAATGGAACAGCCCTGACAATGATGGATTCACAGTTTGCCGTAATAAACATTAATTGATTCAAAGGATTACACGGCGCCGCCGCCGCTGCTGCTTACGGACGCGGCGAGCAGCTCGGCCTCACCTTGGTTGCAGGTGGTCCCCCCATAGGCGGACTGCGAGCAGTCGCAGATGTAGCCGTTGCTCTTCTCCACGCAGCGGCCCCGGTTGTGGCAGAGGCTGCTGGAGCCGCTGCAGTAGCCGGGGCAGCCGGAGCTCACGCCCGGCGTCATCTTGGCCCGCTCCTCCAGGTCGAAGTTCACGCCGTTGACGGCGAGGGATCTGATGCAGCCCAGGAAACCTCTCTGCTGGGACGCCGTTCCTCCTTTGGCAAACACCACAAGGAAAACAGTCAAATGCATCTTTGATTTTTTTACAATTAATGGTCTAGCATTCTTTAAAAGGATCGCCTCCTCTCATGCTAGAGTTTTAAAATAAAGCTATGTTTTTTTTTCCCCCCTATGCGACAAATCCAATTTTTCCATGTCCGACCAATGTCTTTTCTGAATGTTGGACTGAATCGGATGCATATCTAATCTTTTTCAAAGCGCAGTGTGAACGCTCATGTCGCATTTCAGCCGACCTTTCCGTCGGATGTAAGGACTGCGGCCCCTCAGGTCAAAGTCCCACCACTCCTGGCTCAGACATGAGGCAGCAGCCACAGGTTGGGTTGGGTTGACCCCAAAAAGGGAAACGGCTGTAACCGTGCGACCAACAAGTTGCTGTCTGAGAGTGTCTGCTCGATGGTTCCTGAGAAGTTTTGCAAACAGACAGACAGTTAATCCCAAGTTTCGAAGCAAAGCCGTTCTTGCCCTTTCGCCTTCCGTGACTCATTTTGAAAATCCCCGCTCCGTGCGTCCAGACCAACTGTTGAGTCACTTCAGCAGCTTGCAAACCGCTTTCAGACTAAGTACGCAGGTTTCAGCGGACCCAGGAAAAGCAAACATTGTGATAGTCGGGATTTTTTTTTTTTTTTTTTTACCTCCCAGAGGTGTGAAACTGATGACTTTGGATGGGGGAATAAATCATACGGTTGTGCTGGTAATTTATTTGCGAGAGAGAAGAAAGAAATAAAAAAAAAAAAAAACAACAACAATGAGCCTTAGGGTATAATCTCCTTTCAGAATCCCTTAAGGCTGATAAATGATGCTTGTTAAACCCTGCACTGCTTCAGATGAACAGAAGCTCTGTCGATAAGCGCCGCGTGCGTTCATTCTGAGCTCCATCGTTCGAAATCACCTTGCTTCAGCTGAAACTTTTGGGACTGGCGCCGACGCAGCGCGGGCGCCGTTTTCCGTGCCGTTCAACTGGACAGTGTTTGCCACTTTATTTTGGCTTTGAAGAACCTTTAGAACATATTTAGTAACATCGGTGTCCGTAACTCACAGCAACAGGGGCTTTAATTCTCTTAAAGTACAAATCTTATTCCGAAAAGGTTGGGTAAAATGTAGGAATTTTCGTAAAGCCACGATTGTTTCTTTGTTTTAAGACGCGCCAAATATTTGCTGGTCTGGACTGCAGGCAGGTCAGTTCAACACCTGAACCATGCTGCTGGAACGGATGCAGTTTAGCATTTATCTTGCTGAAATATGCAAGGCGTTCCCTGAAAAAGACGTTGTCTAAATCAGCGGTCCCTAACCTTTTTAGCTCTACGGGCCGGTTCATTATTAGACAGTATTTTCCTTTAAAGGTGTGGCGGATGAATACAACAAAATAAAATGATACAACCGGTATGAAAACGGGGGTATTATTAAAATACAATAAACGTAAATCCAACGTGCTCTCACAACTTTGTTAGCTGCGTCCTGGTGTTGCGTTATCAACATGAATAACAGCCTCTCCTCTCCCTAATGTTCTCTGTGTTTAAACATGCCCAAAATAAGATGCACCACAAATATAAAGTGCACAAATAAAATAACGCTGAATCAGTGGGAGCTCTGTGCCTGTTTCTCAGTAACCAGACGGTCCCATCCAGGGCTTTCAGAGACGTTTGTTTTTTACTCATTTTGCTGCTTGTGGGTTCGTTTTTAGCGGTAACGTATCACGTGACCTAGATAAGCGTTCTGACACGCATCAAGAGGGAGTCAGAGATGGATGTAGTGGAGAGAATCCGTTCAGTTTTTCAAAATAAATGTCATTCAGACTCCAAAAATAAAAATAAAAATAAAAAAAGGAAATACTGTGAGTTAATTATTCTTTCTATGCGACCCGGTACCAAATGACCCACAGACTGGTACCGGTCTGTGGCCCAGGCCCGGGCTTTGGGGACCTCTGGTCTAGATGGAAGCACACGTCTCGTTCTAAAACCTGTATATGCGCTCCCTTGATGGTGTCTTACCAAACCAAGCAGCTCATGCCACAGAGGCACCAATGCACCCCCATACCATCAGAGAGGCAGGCTTTTTGAAGTTAGCACTGCTAACAGGCCAGATGGACTCTTTCTTTGGTACAGAGGACATGGTATCTCAAGGCGGCAGTGGCTCAGGAGGTAGGGGTTTGTCCTGTAACCGAAGGGTTGCCGGTTCGAGCCCCTGCTCCGTTCGTCTTAGCTGTTGTGTCATTGGGCAAGACATTTCACCTGCCTTGCCTACTGGTGGTGGTCAGAGGGCTCATGGCAACCCAGGGCAGCTGTGGCTACAATGAAGCTCACCACCATCAGTGGATGAATGTGTGTATGACTGATTGTAGTGTGAAGCGCTTTGGGGTCCTTGGACTAGACAAAGCGCTATTCAAGTGCAGGCCATTTACCATTTCTGCTTTCAGAACCACACTAAAAACCTTTGAATTGGATTTATTGTTAGTTTCAACCAATCATAGCAACCGTTTCATTGAATACCTTGTGTTGTTTTTACATTCTGCCATGTGCTCTCATGCATTAACTTTACAATTTCGCTTCATTCATCGATTGTATTGCTTTCATGTTTTCCACAGTATTTATTCTTTTGTTTTCCATGTCTTATTTCAGATTTTATAGTCTTTCCTAATTAAAATGTTTTGCATTGTTAAACACGTCGCGTCACCTCCATCTGAAAAGTGCTAATAAAGAAAGCTGAGTTGAGTTTAAAATCTTCCAACTCATTCAGAACATTGGAATTTCAATTTTGTTTTTTTATACTTTTTAACAGATTTAATTTTAGTTGCACATTTTCTTTACACTGAAACGATTGGAGAACCCTTCATATGACTCAACAACTTCCCCGCGCTTCCACGTAGTGCTCAACAACAAAGCGGGCCGTTTCATTTTCCCTAACAAAAATTCAACGCTAACCAAACGCTCTGCTCGGGCTCGATCGCAGCTGGCGGGATTTAGTGGCGCGGCTGAGCCGACTCTCAGCTGACTGAAGGGGCGACTCGGGAGCGCCAGTCTGATCCGTGGGGCTAATTTTAGATCCGAACAAAGACTCGTGGAGATGTCGCTTTACAGTGTCTGCGAGCGAGCGGCTTGTTTTCCGAGGTTTCTGTGCTAGTACCCCCGGGGCTTCGCAGAGCCGCGTCGTTGGCTCGCTTTGAAGATGTTTTTACTTTTTATTTCACATATTTCTTACATAACAAGTACAATGATTGAAGTATTTAGCTTACTTTATTAACTATACAGCATATACTGTATATTCAATGTTGTATATATTTTATTGATCTACTTGTGCATTTTCCAGCATTCTAATGAAGAAGCAGGGTCTTTCAATTACAATATCCATATGTATTGTGTTAGCACAGTAACTTTAGCTTTTCTGAAAATCCCCGTGAGACCCACGATGGACTGCCTCCTCCATTTTGTCCTTAGAAATCACGCCAAAGGCAAATGAACCGTTAGGCGCACGAACCATGGCCTCACATGGAGCCGACACGTTGCGAAACGGCAGACGTCATGAAAGGCGTTCTTACGAAATGTCCGAGTGGCTTTGCACTTTAACCAGGACAGAACTGAACAATAAATAAATAAATGAGGGGTTTTTTTGAGGGAGAAAGTCAACCCGCCTGATTATTATTTTCTGTCAAAAAGCAAGGAAGCTTGACAGTGAAATCCAGATGATCCGAACACACGCTGATCAAGCTGTGTCAATGAAAATGTTGTGGGTTTACTTAATTTCTTTGATTGTGTGCTTCAACTTTCAAAATGTAGGTAAAAAATTATTTTTTTTCTTTTTTTTTTTTTTGAAACTAAGAACTGAAAACAGACATGTTCTTTGATTATTACATTTATAATTGGAGGGTTTTGCTCCTTGAGAAAAAAGCTTGAGGTGTTTAAAGTCTGTCACATTTGCTCTTTGATCCGTAAACAACATTTACTCTGCCTTTTTCCAGATGTTTTTGATTTATATATATAAACTGAGAGCAGACCATTTCTATAATGATGATTTAAATTGTCAAAACAATTATTATCAATTGGAGCTAGACACCAGCTCGGCTGCAACCAAGAAAGGAAAAGAAAATAGCTAGATGGGCGGATAATAACAGTAATAGTAATAATAATTACATTTGACTTGAAATATCTGAGAAAATTTGAACTCGTTGTCTCACTTTAACTGAACATTTTGCTTTCATGTTTTTATAAGGTTTTGTCCTGATTCCAGCTTTAATTTTTAATTAGATGGAACATATTTTGTCCATTTTTCTTTTCTATTTTTGCCTTATCTGCTTGTGTATTTGCCGGTTCAATTTGTAGCATTTGACTTCGTATGTAAGACCGTTGCATGTTTAAATTGTAGCACTAGCTTGTTTTTAAACGATAACATTAGCCTGATTAAATCGCTGTATGTGCCGGTTTCATTGTAGCATTTTCTTGTGTAAATTGACATATTAGCTGGTTTAATTTGTAGCATTTGCTTCTTTTTCATTGTAAGGCGTCTTTGCCCATAAACTATAATATTATTGTGATTTAATACACAACATTTGAAGATTTAAACTAGCTCATTGTAGGTTAGGTAACCATCAGATTCCAATGTATGCATATGAAATTCTGATTTTAAAAAGCAGCCCATTAAGCTAAGAAAAAAAAAAAACATTCTATCTTATAAACCAAACTGATTCACATATTTAATACTTTTCTTTCCAGTACACCTAACCATGTTTTTTACAAGAAACAAGACCAACTATCTTGATCCCAACATCAAGACAAGAATATTTTAAAACTTGTTTACAACAAAGAATAGAACTTATGATGACCTTATGATGACGGTCCTGAGTATGTTGTGCCGCAAAATCAATTTGCAAACAAAATTCTGAATTAGGGAGTAAATCTTTCACAAAAAACTAAAAAAACAAAAATAATTTGACTGGGTATTCAGGCAAAGAAGCTCAATCCTAATCCTAATCATTATGTGGAATAAATAAAACGACAAGCATATGTGAGACGTGCCACTTGTGCGGTGCTTTTCACTAACTGTTTTGGTTGGAAGTTACAGATTTGTCACCCTGATTCACTCAAAACCCTCATCGTCCTCATCTCCAGCAGCTGTTGTTCGTAAAACAGAATCTGTTCCGGCGTTCATCGGTGGCAACAAACAGCAGATGGACAAAGTTAGCAACTGGCTGCTGCGCAGATTTCCGAGCTTGAACTGCAGGCACCTGGACTAACAGTCTGTTCTGCTTTCCTCGTTATCACTTCCAGTACCGGATCCTAAACGCTTCGGATGGAACATCGAGGCAACTTTTAAATGGGGTTCTTTCTGCTCCAAGCATCCTTTTTAATGGCAGATGCTTACGTGGACTTTTAGTTCCTGCCGCATTCCAGAGAGGTTCGGCTCATATAACTGACATGATTTTAACCAAAGTGTCCAGTAAATTTGATGTTTGACCTCCTCACTGTACAGTAAATCTGACCCGAGTTGTCCAGTGAACTGGTTATTAGGATCCATATTTATGCTTCTATCTTGCTCCTCTTGTCAGGTTTTGTTTGTAAATCCTTGTGTCCATCAGTTCTCACCTGTCCCTAGTTGTTACCTCACCAGGTGATCGTCATTTAGGTTAGTTAGTTGTCTCCATTATATTTCCCTGTTCTTCACTGGCATTGCCAGCGTTACCTGCAGTTTGGTTTTGTTCTCCGTGCATTCCCCAATTTTTCTAGTGAGTAGTTTTGTTGCTGCCACGTCAGCCCTTTGTTTTTAATAAAGATTAGTTTTGACTAAGTCTGCTCCAGTGTAAGCATATAAGCACGACCGCGACAAGTGTGACTCCGACCGATGCGTCTGGTAAACTCAGTGTGCTTCTCACTGGGGAGCCTGGAAAATTCATCGATTCTGACTGAAGAGACCAAAAGATTCACTGTCATTTTGACCAATGAGCCTGATAAATGCACTGCGATTCTGAAGGAAGTGCCTGGTAAAATCAGTGTGATTCGAACTGAGGAGAACCGTAAATGCACTGAAGATCCTGAATGAGGAGCCTGTGATTCTGACCAAGCCCTCCGGTAAACGCACTGCGATCCTGAATGATGAGCCTGTGATACTGACCAAGCTCTCCAGTAAACGAACTGTGATTCTGACTAAGGAGCCGCGTAAATTCACTCTGATTCAGACCAAGGACAACGGTAAACTTACTGTGATTTTGACTGAAAATCTAAGTAAAAGCACTGTGATTTTAAACAAAGAGACTGACAAACTCATTGTCATTTCATTAATGGAGCCCATTACACGTACTGTAATTCTAGCCAAAGAGCTAGACTAATAAACTTGCAGTCATTCTGACCAAGGAACCAGGTATGCATGTTGTATTATCGAGGTGTTTCATATTTTCACTGTGATTCTGCTCGAGGAGCCAGGTGAAGTCATTGTGATTCTGACTGAGGAATCTAGTAAACTGCTTGTGATTCTGACCCTGGAGGAGCCTGGAAAACTCACTGGTTTTCCAGCTGAGTAGTCCAATAAACTTACTCTGATTCTGACCAAGGTATCTGATAAACCCGCTGTTATTACAACCAGGCAAAGTTAACTCACGGAGATTCTCACCGCAGAGACGGAGTAACTGACTGGGATTCTGAATGGAGCCTCGAAAAAATTCACTGTGATACTGATAGAGGAGTCAGGTAAATTCACTGTGATTCAGACCAAGGAGACCAATATATTTAGAGTGATCCTGAAGCAAATATCCTGAAGTATTCCATGTCATTCTGAACCAAGGATGCCTGATTTTGACCGAAGTGTCTAGTAAAAGCACTGTGATTTTAACCATTAGGCTTGGCACAGTTACTGTGATTCTGACCAGGAGGACCGATATATTTACTCTGATTCTAAATCAAGAACAGCAATATTCAGTTATTCTGACTGAGGAGACAAATAAAGTCAGTGTGGATTTGACTGCCAAGGTGTCTAGTAAAGTCACTGTGAACGTGACAGAGGTGTAAGGGGAAACTCAGTGTGATTCCAATGCAGCTTGGTGAAGTCACTGTGATTTTTTCCGAGGACTCCGGTGAACTCATTGTGATTCTGACTGAGGAGCCCAATAAATTCACTGCAATTCTTTCAGACGAACCTGATAAATTCACTGGTACTCTTTCTTAGGAGTCCAGTAAACTGAGTAAACTCACTATGAATTTGACTGACAAGTCTAATATGCTCCATGTGGTTCTGACCAAAAAGCCTGATGAACTCACTGTGATTCAGACCAAGGAGACAGATATATTTAGTGTGATTCTGATTCAAGGATGCTGATATATTTACTGTGATTTTGTTCCAAGAAGTTGACTAAAATTCACAGTAATCCTACCCAAAGTGTCCAGTAAACTCACTATGACTTTGACCAAAGAGTCTAATAAATTAACTGTGTCTGGAAAACTCCATGTCATTCAGACAGAGGAGCTTTTTCTAAACTTAAAGTGAGATATTTTGCTAACACACAGATGGCGCTGACTCCAACAGTTCATGCCAATATTTTAGGTAAAGATGTCACACAGCTTGTAGCTCTTCGAAATTGTAATGGCGATGACTCCCAGCTGCTAGCAAACCAAATTTAAGTTAAAAATTTGTAAAACTGTCTTAAATCAGTCACTGTTGTGATTCCCCAGTGTGCTTAGCTGCAGCAGCCATCTTAAAATGTCTTAATTCTTAAATGTAATCAGGTGTTTTGTAGTTTGATGTATTAAATTAAAACAAACAAACAAACAAAAAAGTTGATGCAGTGCAATAAAGTTCCAGGCTTCAGTTCAACAGGTCCTCCTTAGCAACTTGTCACATATGGCTAATTGGAAAAATCCTCCCTTTTGCCTGATTTTCCGTACAAGCCACTGGATTTTTATCTTGCAGAAATTTTCTGCATGATCACATGAGCCATTAAACCTGGCATTAAAGAACAATCCTGACAAATTCTTTTCATTGTCTCTTGTACATTGACGCAACTATATTGTTTTTTGTTTTTTTTTATCGTTTTTTGGTTGTCAGTTATGTTGAAAACCATGAATTATGTTTGCCCCGTCCACACGCGCCTTTAAATCATTCATGGTGCGATTTTTTTGAGAGTGCCTACCTACGAACAGCTGGCTGCTGAGCTGCAGGCGAAGGTGTCCGTCAGCCGGCGCCTCCAGGAAGCGGAGGGGCAGCTGATCGACGCGCAGGGAGGCCTCCTTGACGTTCCGCTCGGCCCGCACGTAGTGCCACTGCCTGTCGTTCAGGGGGAGGTGGGACTTCACGGACAGAACTGCCGGACCGTTGCCCACATCAAAGGAGAACGTCACCACCAAGGGGGCTGGGAGGCACACACACACACACAAAAAAGCAGTCAGATCAGACTGAATGTGATATGAGTTTCCTCCATCCTGCCTTTTTGATGCAACGTGATCCAACGCTGCTGAAAACCTGATGACCCGCGTAGATTTCTAAGAAGGCCAAGCTGACAGCTCGTCAATACTTCGCCTCGCGTCCGACGCCGCAGAAACACACAACGGCTCAGAACGACTTTACCAGCTCCACCCTCGGGTTTGTGAACAAAATACGAGCTAATTCGGATGGAAAGCTCATGTGTCGAACTCAGGGCCCGCGGGCCAGATCCGGCCCTTGGTAGCATTTTGTCTGGGCCCTCCATAAGATGAAAATTTCATTAGATCTGGCCTTCTGGTTTGGCACAGATCAAGACTCCATCACTTCTCATTTTGTTCAGCTAAGTCTCCTCGTGACGGTTATTTTGGAGCCAAGAAAACAGGTTTTAGTTTCTCAGTAATCTTTGATTTTGACGTGGAAAGGGCAGCCAAGAGACGATATCGGATATCTGACTTGACTTGAGTTAATGTGCATCGGAGTAACAGCAAGCATGCTTTAATGTACGTTGTGTTTTTCTGCATTTTCTCCTTGTTTCAAAGTTAAATGTTAGCAGCTGTATGTTCGGATTCTTGTTGAGGGCTTTTTAGCTGTTTTAGGGGAGAAAAATTCATAAGGAAGCAGAAGAAATGAACACTAATGATATCATTTAGAGTTTAATCTGGGTTTTTTTTGTTCATTAAAGCATGTTTGCTCTAAATTCTATCTAGTGTGTAACTGAATGAATGATTTGACGCATTACATCTAAAACCAGGGTTAATTTACGTGTTCTTTCAATAAATATTGATTGAGGTTCGCTGCGCGCCCGGAACACCACTCACAGCTGAGCTCCAGCCGGATGAAGTCCTTCAGGCCCTGGTTCTCCAGGAAGACCCCCGACGGAGAGCTGGTCTTGAAGTAGAAGGAGATGTCGGAGGCCAGCTCCGCCTGCAGGGTGGGGAAGTACAGGTACGACGACTCCTGGTAAAACGAGGCGGCGTTCCAGATAGACTCTGGAAGGGAACAAAACATTTTTTTTAAAAACAATGAGGGGAAGAGGAAAGACTTTAAAAGGCACCCATCTGATTCATACAGACGGTTGACCAATATAGAGAGTTTAAGATGTCAGTATCAATCTTCTTACACATTTATAATTTTAAAACTCCGTACTTTTTTATTTTTACTCCATTTTTGGCGTTGCCTTATTATCTTATGTTCGTATGAAAATGTTCTATGTGAGAATTCTTTTTTTTTAAATTATTATTGGCTTCACAATGCATCTCGGGAGGATACCCAACTATCGATGGTTGTGCGAGACGTGTCCTCAAAAGGTGCTGCACTGACGGTGCGAGGTGAGGCTTTTGGCAGCCATCTTGAGAAAACCTCTGTGCGTCACTGAGGTCTTGTGCGCGCTGTATGTCCATAAATGCTCAGAAAAAAGCCGTATTTCTCCTAAATGACCACGTATCGTGCATAATGTGGAGACAGAAGACAACGAGCCTCCTAACAAGACTGACCTGATGCGATGCCCCCATTGTGAGAAAATGACTAAGTGCTGTCATCGTTCTAACCAGACCAGAACGCAACAACACTTTATCTCATTAAGTACTTTACATGTCTGCTTAGTCCGACCACAGCTCTGCTACCTGTGTCTCCAGTTCACTTCACTCTGATAACTTAGACAGAGGATCAGTGATGACATTTCTTTACATTAAAAGCACAATTATAAATACAATTTTATCGCAATTATGACATTTACTTTTCTTCGCTTTAATAAACGGTGCATCCAAACTTGTTTTCCTATCCTATATATGTATATATACACATACAGATGTGTGTTTATATATACAGGTGTCGGCGTGTGTGTGTGTGTACTCCTGAACAGTTTTCAGTCAGTTTTGGGAACATCGTGCAAAAAGCATCAGAAGCTTCCTGTGGTCTGACTCCAACATGGCGCCTCAGTGACTGTGATCCGCAGCGACTGCAGGCAGCAAAGCGAAGACATCGAGTCTTGATGCTGCAAACTCATTTTTATTGTGATCTGCAAACGTGCCGGGTCGCGCCGCTTCCCGCGACGTTCGAAATTTTAAAATCTGGGGCAAGTGTCGCTGACACTCAAAACCAGCTTGTACGTGTGCTCTCCCGGGCACACCTGTCATTCCACGACAACTGGGTCCCGCTTGGTTCGGAACTCGACAAAAGCACCGGAACCGAATCAGCTGGTAGTTCTGCGTAATTACCCCACGTTTCGGGAAGGTTATTTAAGCGCTACAGTGGTGTGTAATTTATCACTGTAGCACAGACATGTTTTGATTTATGTAGTTAGTCGACGCACACACAACGGACATAACAGACAGAATCAGAAAAGGTCATGTTCTCAGTAATTATTTTTGGCACAACACCAACCGATGAAACGTTCTTTGACGTGCTGGCTCAGATAGTTAACACAACGAACAGCAAACCATTAGGCTCCTTTGTGGAGTTTAGGCTTTTTAATCTGATATTTATGGTTTGCTGCCATTCTGGCAGTAAGTAAGTAAGCCCACGTCGCTCCACAAAGGTCTTAACACAGATTAACACAGATTGGGCTGGGGCTGGCCATTCTAGGGATTCTGTAGTTCATTGGGCTGCTGTTTTAGGTTTTTTTTTCCCTAAATGAGAAGAGAAATGTCTTCAAGAACAAGCAAAGAAGTCCAGTCGCTTTACTCTTCTTAAAAAGAAAAAAAAACAACAACTCTAAGGTTGTCCATGTTCTGGATGATTGAGAACTTCTATTAGCCCTGCTGTTTAGTTTTAGTATTTGAGAAAAAAAAAATAAAGTGCAAATTATTTATTTCCTTAATTAAAACTTATAATTCCTTCAACTTCCAGAAGTTAGCAAGCGATAGATGAATGAAAAGTGGACTTTATGGTTCATCTTCTATATATATATATATATAATGAGAAAAATGCTCAGTTCATATCAGCAACTTTTAGAATTTTACATGGGTTTTATTTTGAAGAAAAAGCAACAGACAGTAGTCTGGAAAAAGTAAAAATCTTTCCAAACTTCTCCAAACCTGGAAAATACTGGAGTTAAATTTCGTAAAAGTTTCTCGAACGTCTCTCTCTCGCTCTCTCTCGAGCAGCTGTTGGGCGGCTTCACAGTGAAAGCTTTCAGGATTTAAGCTCCTGGATGGTTTATTTTTGGTGACACTCCAGATGTTTTCGTCGTGTGGCAGATGTGGACTCCCGGCAGGTCGGTGTTTAATGACCGAGCCATGCTGTTGGTGTAAAATGAGAAACAAACTCCCCGTGTAGAGTCTGGAAAGTTGCTCTAAAACCTTCGTACATGGAGATGTTGGAGTCTTCGCAGACATGCATGTTACACACAAACACTGAAGAAAGTACATACTTCTGATCCTGTACGCGCCTTAAATGAGTTCATGTTCTTGCGTTTATCCTCCTGTCAGATCTGAGTTGTGAATTTAATACTACTGATCACTGTTGCAGAGACGAACATGATGGTAGGATTACAGGAATGGCTCTAAAATGGTTGAAATCATATTTACCTGATAGATTCCAGTTTGTTCATGGTAAAAATTAATCTTCTTCATACACCAGAGTTAGTCATGGAGTATGGAGTTCCTCAGGGTCGAGTGCTTGGACCAATACTTTTTTCTTTATATAGCTTCCATTAGATTATTAGACAGCACAGGACAAATTGTAATTGTTATGCTGATGATACTTAGTTATATTTATCCACGAAACCCAATGAATCCAATGGATTACAAGCTTGTAATACAGCCATAAAAGGCTGGATGACTCGTAATCTTCTGCTTTTAAACTCAGACAAGACAGGGGTTGTTGTTTTTGATTCTGAGCATCTCTGGAATCAATTTTGCAGCATTTCGCTTCCTCTGGATGGCATCAATTTGGCCTCCAGCACTAATGTGAAGAACCTTGGTGTTCTTTTGGATCAGGGTGTCATTTAACCCCCACAGTAAAAAAATGATACCAGGGCCGCTTTCTTCTATCTGAACAATCTCACTAAATGGAAACATCTTGTCCCAAAATGATGCAGAAAACCTGATCCATGCATTTATCACCTCCAGGATGAACTATTATATTTCTTTAAAAAGTCTTCAGTTCATCCAAAATGCTGCTGCTAGTTTTAGCTTCTCTTCATTGGCTCCCTGTCGAATTCAGAATAGAATTTAAAATCTTACTTCTCACATGTCAGTGTGTGAATGGGTGGATGACTGAGTGTACGAAACACTTTGGAGTCCTTGGAATCGACAAAGCGCTATGCAAGTGCGGGCCATTTACCATTTTTACCATGCAAAGCTCTCCGAGCTTCATCTTATATTATAGATCTTGTTGTTTCATGACAGAACACCACTTTCAGACTGCAGGTTTACTTGTGGTTCCTAGAGTTTCTAAAAGTAGAACAGGAGGCAGAGCTTTCAGTTCTCAGGCTCCTTTTTTGTGGAACCAACTTCCAGTTTCTGTCCATGAGGCTGACAGCCTGACTACTTTTAAGACCAGACTCAAGTCTTAGTTAGAGTTGGCTTGGGTTTCCTGAACTATCCTTTAGCTATGCTGCTAGAGGACAAACTGACCACATTTCCTCACTCTACTGCTGTCTTTACTCGCTCTTTTCTCTATGTTTATTCATGTAAATATTGCTAGCGGTAACAGTTTTTTCTTCCCATAGAAACCACACCTGGACCAGGTCTGTGTTTGTGTCTCCTTCCTGTCCCCTCTAACCTCTGCCAGTCCAGGCAGACGGCCGCTCGTCCCGAAACCTGGTTCCGGTTCTGGTTCTGATTCTGCTGGAAGTTTCTTCCCGATAAAAAAGGGGAGTCCGTTCTTTCCACCTCTGCCTCCGTCTGGCTCGAGACGAAATGAACGCTTGAAAAGAATCAGCTGCTTTCCTTTCGACAACCTTTTTGCCTAATTGGCGTTTCACAAAGTGCTGCGTGCTAAAGCGTCAGATTATAATTGGATTGAACTCGACGCCTGTAAAACAGTGGTTCGCCAAACGTTTTATGTCGTGGCGCCTTCTGGAGCCCGAAACAGTTTCAAGCCCCCCCCCCCGGCTCAACAAAACTAAAACAAAGTGAATCAATTTTAACTATAATTAGGGAAAAGGTATACAAGAAATAAAACTCTAGATTTACATGGTTTTGGGGTTTTATTTGCTCTAAGTCATCGTCAAAAACTGAGACGACTATTATGAGTGTTTATTTCTTTCACAATGAAGAACAAATAAAAACTAATCTTTGCTAAAGGAATAAAAGCAAAGTGCTGCATCAGCCTTTGAGGTGCAATCACTGTTTTTGAACCTGAACAACAAAAGTTCAGTCTGTGAACAAAAACCCAACAAACATAGATAATATAATATAATATTATTACAGTATTAAAGGCTGAAATGAGTCTCCTGCAGATCAGAAAAAAACAACAATTGTGTTCTTTCCAAATCAGAAGTGCAGTTATTTATTAGAAATACCAGATCCCTTCATTAGTGAGGGTTAGTTTCATTTTATCACAGTATTTTTCCACTTAATGTTTTATTTTGCTGTTTTCTGTTTTCCGATAAGCATCAAGCTTTCTTAATAAAAAAAAACCTGAGTGGCTAACATGACTGGAGCCTCAACTCGTGTTATTAATTTTCCTTTTCAGACGTACAAGCAGGGTTTTATCTCTTACCGTTTCCTGTTTAATCCAACGGACGGCGTATCTTCCGTCTCTTCGATTTCAAAGCGCGCTAACAGTGCTGCTCAGACCCGTAGCAAGTCTGATCGGAAAACGAACCTCCGGCAGTTCATCGGGGATTTAAAGCGACGCTCCACACGTCAAACTCTCCCCTCCAATAAAGAGATAATACTCCACTGTCTCTGGTGCTAATCGCTTCTGTCCAGGTCGAGGGCAGAGGGCGTGAATTCATCCCGGTCGGAATGGAAACGTACGCCAACCCCTGTTGGAACGTCACTGGATCCAGGTCTGATTTGGACTCTGTGTATGTTTTTTGTTCGGTCTTGTTGCTTCGTTGTAATAGTGCTGTGAGATGACTACTGTAGCTATGTGAACGTTTGTATGTAACCGTCATAGAGTCTGTATTTTATGTTTTTAAAAAAACTTGAACTTGGAATTTCAGCGCTTGAAAAAAAGGTTTTATGCTACTTTGCGTTGGTTTCAGTTTCCAGCTCTAAAATATTGCCCATAATAGTTGAAGGAGTAAACATTTGGCCGCATTAGAGCGCTTCAGAAGGCGCCCAGATGTCACATTCCACTTTGCTTGTTGTCAGATTTGCACGAGAACAGAAGTCTACCTCTTACAGAACCACGAGTCAAAAAGACCCGGCCTGAACACCGTTCGTCTCTAATCCCCCCCTCCGCCCGCCCCCATCTGCAACCAAATCTGCCACAGCAGCTGCAGCACCGCGGTGATCACCTACTGTCTCCATAACAACGCAGGGGGCCGACGTGGTAGAGTGCCTCCGATCCTGTCCGGTCGGTGTCTCCGATCACTATCTGGCTCACCGGGAGGTGGTCTTTGTAGGAGAGGATTCCCGTGTCGTTGGTCCTTCGAGAGACAAAAAAAAAAAAAAAGACAGGAGTCGTCAACAGAGCAGTGCGGGGGCCTTCGGGGAGGAGGGGGCTCCTTTGTGCGGTGGTCCCGATAAAGTCATCCATTCTCCTCCATTATCAGGGAGCGCACAGAGAACAGAGGAACGAGAGCAACGTGTCACAATGCAGACAAGTGCCTGTGGAAATATGCAAACGGCGCTGGGAGCAGGGACGCTTCGGAGTAGATTAACATCCCGTAAACAAAGACATCCAGAGCTCCTAACGCACATCTCCCACATCTCTTCACAACCTAACAAAACCAGGGTTAGGATGGCTACATCTGTGGCATAAAAAAACGGAATACGTTATGTCACAGTTAATCAATTTTAGACAAATGTTTCCTCACGTCGACACGCTGCGAAACAGACATGAAGATGGCACGAGAGACGTCGACCTGTTAGGAAACAAACTGCAAATGTTTAGCGGCCTCTTTTGATGTTGGTGAGGGATTTTTTTTTTTTTTTTTGTCGAACACCTCATTAGAGACATCACTAATTAGCAGGAGGCTCTGTCTTATTAATGGGGATTCTTGTTTCAGGGCAGCGGTTCATGGTTATACATGAGAACTGGGATGTTGTTCATTGTGGTACGCCTTCTTTTTTCCCATTTTCATGTTTATTTATTTTTAGATGTTTCCAGTAAAGTACGACACTCCAATATTCGTTCTCGTTTCTGGGGAAAAAAAAGTTGCAGAACCCGACCTCTGTAATGGAGAAACTAAACAGCCTCTCCACAGACGCATGGGTCAACACAGGAGAGCAGCTCTTCAAGACAAGACTCAGCTCAACCCCTACGCCTTGAGGATAAGGGACACTCTTTAAGGACCAAAATGGTCATATTTTGGACAGAGAAGACAGCTGGTTTGAGAGGAAGTGAAGAAATCCATGTACTTTAAACGAGAAAAAGCAACTTTTAAAAAAGGAGGAGGTCTCAGATTTCAGGTTTCTAAAACCTACAACGGAGCATTAAGCCTGATAGCCAGTCAGTTTCACTCTCTATGAGCCAGGCAAAACAAAGACCCTAATGACCCTCAGGAGGAAGGGGAGTGAGATTAACCTGCATGTGAACTGAGCTGTATAAACAGAGCATCTTATACAAGTTTTTGAATTCCAGATAAGAATCAAAACACCATCATCTACAGAATAAAAGAGTTTGAGGTATTGTTTGTATTTATAGTTACTAAGTCTTGCTTTTTTTTTGATTTGTCATTTAATTTGACATTTTCGTGTGTTTTTCATTATTTCCTCCAGCTCTCCTGAAACCTCACTCCTCGTTAAGCTCGCCTGCACTCACTCTTTAATCACTCCTCCCAAGGTACCTATACTTCCAGTTCATTGTGTTATCTGTACTGTTTCCTCACAGTTTTTTCTCCGTGTTGTTTCTTCTCTATGGTGTCAAGTTTCTGCTGCCCTGCCAGTCTTTTTATTTCCTGACTTAATCACTCCATTATGACACTGTTTAATTTTATTTTTTGAAACCAGTGCCCTCTACTTCGAAGCAGGTTCAAACATCCAGGGTTTCTTTAAATTTGGCTCAACTAACCCCAATAATTGCGCTTTGGGGCACTACAACGCTGGTTATCAACTTGGCAACTCAACCCAGCATTTGTGACTATGTTTGACGACACGTTCATGTAAAACGTATGGATGGATAATAAAATGTTCTATAAAAAAAAAAAAACCTGTGCCACATCACTAAAGCACAAGCTGACCTGACCAGGTAAGTTCATTTTCCATCAATCATCCCTAAAATGTTGCAGTAAAAGTGTTAAACCTGAGATTTTAATCAGACTTTCAAAAATTTTATAGGATACCTCTGGAAACTTTTGGCAAATATTATGCTCTCTGCACTCATTTTTTGGACTAATCATCAGGAAAAGCTTTATAGTTAAAAGGTATGTATTGCAAATAGACAAATAATGTTAGTGAAATAGTTCTGAGGAACAGACTTTATGGGGTGAAGAAGTGAACCCGGCTTTGCAACTCTGAACGGCCAGAACTGAACCTGAAGTTCCTTCGATAAGAACTCGATCCTGCTGCGAAGCACAGAGCACCGATCTGTGAACGGACTCGAGAGCAGAGGTTCAGTCTTAGTTGATGACGCGCCAAACAGCTGTATTGAATATTGCATCCACAATAAATGATGGGACGGTGTCATCTTTCACTAAGGCCCCTTTCACTTTGGGTGATGACTTTAGTACGATGTAAAAACTCATCCAGAACTTGGATGGTCATTGCAGCGTGAAGAGTCTGATGTGGTCGACTCCTTCACCTGCATCCTCTCATGCTGCTGATGGCTTTTCCTCCCCCGGAACAAGGCTGAACCTGATGCTGGAGGTCCGTATACAGTACATAGGATAATTCTGCAAATCGGGACAAGGTTATGGAAACAAGCTGGTGTGTCTGCGCTGCGTACCATGAGTCTCTATCGGCGTCGCAGTTGCAGAAGTAATTCATGTCCATGCAGTTCTCCTCCAGGCTGCAGGAGCACTGCTGGACTCCAGGCAGGAAGCCCCCCCAGTAACTCCTCCGCTCTCCTTCCCGGTCCAGCCACCAGGACAGTGGGCTGCCATCTGCAACACAACGCCACAGTCTGTCAGAGGGGAGCCAAAAAAAAAAGACCTGATGCTGTCTCAGAAGAGTCATACAATCAAATCATAAAACCTCACAGAACAAAACTTTCTTATACGACTTGGTATTTGCATACTCTCCCTTGTGAAAAAGGCTAAAACATGTCTAGTGATAAAATGAACTAATGGCGGTAATGTTTTTGCCTGTGTCTCTGACTGTGTCTGTTTCTGACTGTTATCAACGTATCTCATGGAAAACAGGAGGGATTTAAATAAGACTTGAAGAAGTAATCATCAAATGTGCATGTATAGTTGAATAATTTTTGGAGTCAACTCAAATAAAAATGGCTGTCAGTGTCAACTTACCTTTAAAATCTACAAAAATGGCTATAACTCTGTTCATTTTCATTGGACATGCTAGTAGCTGGGATTCATGCACAACACTGAGCATTCCATATTGGTTTAGTGCATGAGATCACGCCTATCGTTATTTTCAAGGTTTGACGAAACTCAGTTTAGTTCAGTTTGTTGACATAGCACCAATTCACTATAAAATCAGCTCAGGGAACTGTACAAAGACATTTGCACATGTTATAAAATGTCAATTAGTAAGTTATCTGTGTAAGGAAGCCAACAGATCGCCTCAAATCCTCACTTTGTCGCAATCTCCCATGACAACAATGACTTTGATGCGAAAATTGCAACTGCATAATTTCGATTCCAGTCTAATAGCCGGGCATAAAAGACAGCATGTGTTATGCATGTCTTCAAGGAATAATAAGTGTTTCATTTTCATATAAATTGTGCACTTTGCTCATTAACCAAAAAGACCATTTTCTTTGTCTCGTGGCCAAACGACAGAGACGTTTCAGTTGAGCTGGAAAGTCATAACTCATCACCTTCGCTGCACTGTTAGGAGGTCCAACTTCAATCATCCATCACAAAACATGACCCTTCACTGCAAAGAGGCCAGCTGGCAGAGAAAAGCCCATTAGGCTATATGTCACTATACATAATCACGTATCACCTGCTAAGGCGCGCTCCTCCTGCATATATCACAGCTCCATTAGACAACGCTTTGTGTATGGAAGCACATGTCACAGAGGGGAAAAGGATTACCTGTCCCCGTCTGTCTCTGTCCATGACTGAACTGTTTTTAATGTCCTTATTTCGTGAAAATTAGAAAGACTATCGTGAATTCAGTGGTGCGGCAGCCACAGCTACAAAAAAACCCCATCTAATCAGAAACATTTGCATCACAAAGGCTTTCCATGCCCCTGAATCCTCGCCATCCTTCTTACACTGGTGCTTTGCTTTCAAACAGCATTCAGCCACCAAACAGGTTCACAAATAAGAAAAGGCAACAATCAATAGTTCCCCGTAAGGCAGGTCAACCTCTCGCTCAAATTGGCTCATATTGACACAACTTATTCCCATCAAGAATGTTTCACTCATGCATAACGCCAACACAAGCAGCACAGCAGCAACACAAACGAGGTGGGAATGCACAAGAACAGCACAGCAAGAGGGAAGCTCTTTATTTTTTTTAAATGATGAGTGTTGTAGCGATTATAATGGAATGGGATACATGTTAAACTAAGGAACTTTATTACGGCAACTGTGGAGACGCTATTACAAAACACAATGCAGTCTTACTCTACTAACACAGTCTTTTCTGCCCTACACGGTCAAAGAAGCACCCCCTAGTGACAAGAAGTAATTACAGCAACAGAATAGAGCATAAATGCATTCACTGTGTATACCTGAAAACACAACATCTCCCCTGTTACCCAAGCAAACATTCTTCTTCCTTTTAAGCAAAAGTAGTACTGGGATCCACAGTGTAATGTATCTACTTTGTAAAGTGTGTGTTAACCTCAGAAAAGAAATATAAGATGGACATTAGTCAAGGAGTTTTTCAAAAAGATGAGTATTAGTGTAATGCAAAAATAAAGTGACTGCAATTTAACTTTAATTGTTTAGTTGCCAGAAGTGCTATTAATTGCAAGTTCAAAACACAAAACACTATGAAAATTACCACTGAAATTAGCTCAAAATCACAAGACCTTTGTTCACGTTCTTTCAGTTTGTTTCAAAAGTAATTTTTAAACAACTTATCACATGGTCTTTTGTCCAAGTTGGTGAATATCTTTTCCTTTGCCGAACAGTTTGTTTTGGTGTCCGTTTTAGGCTGAGGGGTTCCTCCACTGTATCAGTCCTTGGTCTTTCATTTGAGCCCTGTGAGCACTGCTGCATCCACTTGACAATGCAGTGGTTAAAGCGTTTGTCCAATGTGAGGCCCTCCTCCAGCAGTAACTTATCCTTCACAGCACTGATATAAGCGTTAGAAATAAACTGATCTCTTATTAGTTCATATTCCATCACTTCACAGCATTTCCGCGGGGCATTATAAAGCATTAAGTCATTAAATGGATTTAGTTAAATTTAAGGACTTAAGTGGCATTAAAAAGCATAAAATTTGAATTTCAGTGGCATTAATTTTATTCATTAGTTTTCAAGAAAAAGCAAGGGGATAACAGGGGAAATGGTCGACATGTGAAAAGGTAACCCAAGTTTGTGGCTCAATAATGTGATTAAGTGATGACATAAAGTCCGTGTGACCACCTGGTCACAAGATTAAACAACAACAACCAGATTTCTGAACAAGGGAAGACCGATGATGACGCACAACTTGATATTTAGTTTTAAAAATTAGTTAACTACAGATAGACTTGCTAAACTCAGTAAATTTGCCATGTTTTGAAAACATTCTGCTCCACGCCACTTTTGGTTCTGATGCACGCTCCATTAAGTTAGAGTTGGGAGAAAAAGCTTGCAAACTAAGGCACATGACTTAATATTATGTAAAATAATACAAAACAAATGTGTAATAGTTTATGCATTCACTGTCAGTCACATGAAAAATGGCATAAAAATTGTGCAGTTTATTCATTCACTGTCAATGGAATTAAAAATGTTTTAAAAAATGGCACTGAATTTGATTGGCTGATTTCTGCAGAAACCCTACTTCAAAACCACATGACCCAGCTAAAGCTCTGAAATCAGCAACATCTGCACGCGGAACACGTTGTCTGAATGTGTGTCTGTACGCCAACACAATAACTTTAGTGACAAAATGTCTTTCAAAGGCACCCATGGCCTCATCAAATGTACCTCGTTCTGGTAGTGTGTAGAACAGACGCTGTCCCTCTGGACCCAAGCAGGGCAATAAAACAGCACATCATCTTTCATCTGGCCATTCGTCTCTTGTAGCATTTATGGCTAGCATGTAATTGTCAAATATTTCCCTCCACCTTGTAAATGGTATAGAAGGACTCAGTGCTGAAGCTCTCATTCTCATTGGCAATTTTGTTGTGGCGGCTGTAATAAAACAGGAGGCGACAGTTAAACTCAAACTTTTTTACAGTAACTGTGCAATTACACCAGATGTATCACAGAACCAGGTTCAGCCTCTTCTGCTCAGCAGCGCCCTCTAGCGACAAGAGGCGATAACAGGAACGGAACAGAACATAAATGCATTCACTGTGTAAACCCTAAGAACACAACAGACGCACAATTCGAACTGGAATTGTGCAGGGTTGCAAAGCTTTAAACTGCATGACAGTTCCAACCCCACACATTCCAGTCGGGATTGAGAAAGCGTTTCAGATGAGAAGCCATATGTTTTCGACTAAAAAGAAAAAATGTCCAGCTGCCTTTTGTAAACTTTTAAGATTTGCCATGTCCTGCATGACTTTGAATGATGTTCCTACTCTTTTTTATTTTTCGTAACTACCATGAAAAGTCCCAATTGAGCCACACGTTTCAATGCATTTCTTTACACAAGGGTTTCCAAAGCTGTGGGTGGAGTTGCGAAATGACAATCCTGACGGGAATAGAAGAATAATGGAAGTATAAAAAGAAGTGTGCTTCTGTGCTTATGCATCCTTAACAACTGCTCAGTTGCTTAAGTCATTTGCAATACACACAGTTACCGTCTAGAGAGGAACCAGAACTATCTGTCGCCAAAAATAGGGAATGCATCACTCATAAACATGGGCCTGGTAAGAAAACTGCAGGGGAATGTGTCCGTTCAGACAGACCAACATCACTCTCCTGCTCCGTGACCCCATTTCTCTCAGAGACGATTTAACAACAATCGCTTCTCTAAACTCGATGGCATCTGTTGGTGTTATTTTCTAAAAAAAAACAAACAAAAAAAAAACCCACCAAGCCACAGGCGTAATACCAGCTACCTAAGCGCTAAAATTGTTGTGAAGACATTAAGGAATGTTTCGACATTGGCAAATATTCCCGGAAAGAAATGGGAAAATAACAAGGTACACTAAAGGAGGACACAAAGAGAGTAGAAGCTGCTCTACGGCAACTCGGAGTGTTCCTTATTTCACTGTCACATTAAAAACCACTGGTACCTCGAAGCAAACGTAACTCATTATAGCTCTTAATTAAGGAAAAAGAACAATGAGCCTAAAACAGCCTGCGCTAAATGCAAATTACACGAGCGAACCTCTGTTTAAAGACAACACCGGAGACGTGTTTTACAGCTAAACCCAACAACTGGAGGTGAACTTCAGATGTTCTTGGCGGAATCCCAGACGGCCCCTTAAAACAGCTGCTGTTGTTGTCATTCTCCTGTAAATTTGCATGAGTGCCATTTTGTCCCCCTCCAAAAATATATATATATTAATAAACCGTGCTATATATTCCGTTTGTTATTAAAAGGGACGCAGTTTGTATCCACACCCTCAAAAAATAGTAAAGAACAAAAGGACATTGGGCTTTTTTCACTGGAAATTAAAAGAAAAACCAACATAAAACTAAAAAAAAAAAACAATCTCTAGGCTGTGTCTGAAAGTGTTCAGGCAGCCGTAAAATAATCTTCTGCTCCCTTTGATGTCTGGCACCATAATGAACTTGTTTATTTGCGTACACATGGCGACAGGGGGGCGGGCCGAAACTGGAACTTCATGAATGTTTCATGGTTTAAGAGCAAACGCTGAGATGTTTGGAACCAAAGGTGCCGAGGACGAATGTGCACAAAGAGCCTGCAGGTGGCCTCTGGAGTTATTGTTAAAATAAAAACGACACGAGCGAAAGAGGGTTGTGAAACAGCCGTTACGAAAAAAAAACAAAAAAAACAAAACGGCTACGTTTTGATGTAGGAACTGTGGAGGGAGTTTAAACGGAAACAAGATCAAAAGAAATGTTTGGAGCAGGTGCAAGTTGCTCACTGTGGTCACCATGGTAACCACACACCTGATGCCAAGTTAGTAAGAGGCAGACAGAAACACAGACTGAAAAGTAACCCTCATAAACATCATATTACTAACTTTGATGGTCACACAAGTGAAGTTTTATGTTTCTACAGTGTTTTATGTCGGACATATGACAAGTTAAAAAGATCCTTTACTTTTAGATTTGAAGAGAATGTTTTTAGCTAACTTTTAACATGAACATAACACACTCTCTCACCTATCTATCTTTGTCAAACTTGAACCATTTACCAAAACATATTAGAGCAATGGCATTATTAATCTATGATATCAGTGGCCTTTCTCAATAGGAAAAGGTTTTCTGTCTCTGCAAATTGATCAGGAATAGTTCAAGAAACATACCTAAGGATGTAAACTTGCCTTTCTAATGTTCAAAATGAATCCAACCAAACATCTGTGGCCTCACCTTGAAACCCAAGGGTCTTATAGCCAATTTCTGGTTTCAATATCTTCTTGAATGCTATGTCTGCATGGCTCATATTTTGCCGCCGCACCAAAATCCACGAGGGCCTTTCTGATCCCTCTGAGGCACTCCTATTTGCTTCATCGCGTGGAGAACATCGGAGAACACGGAGGAACTGATTCGACACCAAACGTGCCAAATTCTTGGTGAGAAACAAGTTATACTCTTCGTCGTTTCGATCGACAGCCGAGAAACCAGCTTTTCCCGCACATTGCTGTCAACTATCGAGCGAAGTGTGAAATTGAAGACCAAGAGGTTCGACACCTCGACAAACACTTGCAGACGTCTGAAACAAGAATAGTCTGAATATAAGCGTGTGTGCAGTGGGAAGGTCTCAGTGGTTTGTGAACACAAAAATACAAAGAGCCTCCGAAAGGATTTGCTGCTGACACCGTGGTGGAGCCTAAAGGACGTTTCAGTCCATGATGTGTCTCACTGGTGGTTTACTCTTCATGTTTCCAGTCGACCTCTGGTGGGATTATCGTTGTTACATACAAAATGCACATTTCTGGTGCTGTAATTAATCCAGGTTCGTGTTTTAATTGGTCAGTCATGAATTTACCTGCCTGCTTCAGCCATGGCATGTCTTGTAGTGCATAAAAACACAACAGAAAACAATATTCCCACCGGGAGGAATGAGCTCACCCTTTGTATTAAAGAGTCGGGACTTCCTGCAGTTGTAAACGACCTCCTGCTGACACTGGTCCAACGCCGACACGATGGCTCGTAGTTGCTCGGCGGACGCATTGTAGCTAAACTTCATGATGTGAGGTTTCTGCAGAGAGGAGTTCTGGACTTTGACGGGAGCCGTGTTGTTGTGGGCCAACACTGTCCACACTTTCTTTTCTGCAAGAGAAACGGTCAACTTTTACCATCGCATCACTTCAACAACGTACTTATTAAATGTAGCACAGTGACGTCTATTCTGCACGCAAAAACAACAAATGAACGGATGAATACGTGTTAAGGCGGTTAGCTCGAATGTTATTCAGTGTAATAAATTACAGAGAAAGAACATTCTTAGCTCGGCTAAAGATTCTTCTGAAACTTGTTTTTTTTGTTTGTTTGTTTGTTGGCATTTACAGTTTTCTTTCAGTTATTACCCATTTCAGCACATGATCAAAGTTTAATGGTGTCAAAACACAATAAATCAAGACAGACACAGGAAAAAAAAAGATTTAAAACTGCTTCATTGTTGTTTTGACCTCCAGGATACAAAGTTAGGGTGGGCACGTGTGAAACTGGTAATGTTATTGTTCATCAAAAGCTATGGATCTCCTGTCCATATAAACACAGAGTCGGTGGAGCAGCTGCTCCCCAATTTTTTTTTTTTTTTTTTAAATTTGGGTACAAACTTGTGCTTTTGCGTCCCCTAGTCCTTGACATAAAACATGTTATCACTCCCAGCAACAAAAAGACAGAAGCATCTGGTGTTTCTTGATGGTAATTTTATTTTTCTTAGTTTCAAACTAAAAAAAAGATCATCACTACATTCTTCACCCCCCCAAACTTTCAGTCCAACTCCTCTACACTGGTAGCAGCTACCTAGTTAGTCAGCTGTGAAGATGAAAAAGAAAAGCAGTTTTTAAAGTGTTAAATCTGGGCTGCATCTTTTTCTGGCTTCGAATCAGAGAGGACAGAGTACAAACTATCTCGCTATTTAGACACCTTGTTTGCAAAAAGTGGGAATCTAAGGCATCTATATATATATATATATATATATATATATATATATAGCACTACGGTTTGTTTGATAAGAAAATGATTGAAGGTAAAATCAACGTAGGATTCAAACCCAAGTGCACTGCAGTTTCCAAAACACCAACTAGTCACACATCAGAAGGATGCCAGGATACCAGTGGTGCTAGGACTTTTCCTCCATTTCGTAACCAAGATCAGACGCAAGTTTTTCTTTTAAAATGTCCACTTTTTAAAAATCTCCCCAAGTTCTTCTCACCGAAAACTCCACCGCGTGTGAACAGGAGGTGCGAACGCAGCAGAAAATCTCTGTTTTTTAAAAAATATCCCAAGCAGTGTGGGTCTTCATTTTATGACGGTCTGAGGATGGGGGAGCGATTCCAATTATTTTGATGACGTTCCTCGGAATAATTAGTAAGGTTTATTTCGGGTAGTAAGTGATCACTTTCTGCACAATTATTTGAAGGCGCCTGTGAATACGGCTCAGCTATTCACCAAAGGTTGTGCGTTGCTTGGGATGTTTAACTAATCTCCGTCGTTGTGCGTCACCGAGAAGCAAAGGAAAACTATTATTATTATTTCAAGCAACAATCAGAACCAAGCAACCTCGTCTGTCCCTAACCTGTGAACACCCTTCAGAGTCCAGCCTGCCTTGGCTACTTACAGTATCATTTGTGTCAATTTGAACTTCTTTGACCGAAACTATGTCCTTTTACTCTGAAGGTTTATGTGACTAAACCAGATGAAGACATTGTCCTGTTTCGAGCTCACTTCATTATGAGGATGTAATGTTTGCTCAACTCGAGAGAGAAAATCCCTCTCCGCTTTGTGATTATTCCCATCAGGTTTCCTGGATTAGGGCTTATTTACACGTCTAATGGATTTCCTAATTGAGGTCAAGTCAAGGCATATTTACTGTCGACCCATTCTATTTTCTATGAAGCAAACTGAATTAAAAAAACCCAAAACTGCATGATAACGCTCTCCTCCGTAATGACATCATCGGCACAATAACCTTGGCCGGGGACGAAGCAGCTGGGAAAGTTGTGACAGCTAAGTGATGAATACTGTCTCCAGAGTGTCAAAACTTAACTCGGTGTGTTCTGGCCTATATGTCATGCGGACGGGTCGGGTGTCCCTGTCTGTCAAACGTCACAGCTCGGGTGATTCAGAGCTCACCGTGCGCTGGCCATCAAAAGATGCAAATGACTCGGCTGATGGGGTCATAAAGTGAGGCGATCAAAGTTCCAAAAGAGACGTTAACATACAGTAAGTGCTTATCCAAGTCCTGCCAAAGGACATTATTTATGGGTAAAAATATTTTTGCTAGACCTGTCTTTGACAAAAACGGATTCAACACGTGACTTTTTGCTCCGCCCGTGGCAGCATTGTAATATCCCATGCACTTATTTGCTTTAATCTGAGTGCTGATAAAACTCAAGTGTAATAGACTGAGACTCAGCTCTCTGAAGGTCCCCCCCACAGCATTTCAGTCAGGTTCGCGGCACCTTCGATCTTTTCTTTCTGAGCCGTTCTGTTGTAGATCAGCTGCTGCGTTTGGGATCGGCGTCCCGTTGGATCATGACCCAGATCGGTTCGAGCTTCAGCTGTCGGACAGATGGCCTCAGATTTCACTCTAGAGTCCTTTTTTTTTTTTTTTCTCCAGAGGAGTTCATGATCGACTCAGTGACTGAAAGGACCATCAGCCCTTCAGCTGGTGTCAGTTTATGCTGATCCGCTGCGTTTGCTTTTCTCCGAACATCATCCTGCTGTGCATGATGGGTAAATATCTCTACTTTGCTCTTATTATACTCCAGAAATCCTAATCCGTGCGGCCGTGTTTGTTTTTAGAGAGAAGAGGCTTTCTCCTGCAACCCTTTCAAACAAACTTGTTCAGTTTTTTGTTTTTTTTTCTCTGACTGTCTTGTCCCGAACACTGTGTTAACACACCTGAAGCCAATCAACAAGCCTCCTGGTTTTAAAACCATTTGGACAGCAGCAGCTGGCTGCTACGTACCTGCTAAACCTCCAAGGAAACAAGGGTGACCCGACTGACCTGCTACTTAACCAACAATCACGTCTCCTTGAGTAAAAGCATCAGATCACAGAGTTTCAACTATTTTGTTTTAAGACATCTGATTATTGCTGTTTGCCAGGTGGTCGTTTGTCGAATTCACTGTAAATCACAACCTGTAGGTCAAAAGATCTAAATAGATTAGAGCGAGATAAAGAGATCCCCCCCCCCCCCCCCCC
>NC_051435.1:18966014-18972716 GCF_001649575.2 Kryptolebias marmoratus | reverse complement strand
CCAGAGGGGTTTAACCCTTTCGACTCCAGAAAATTGGAGCCTCCTGAGTCCACCAGCGGCGCTTCAGATCTACAAGCTTGTAATTGTTTTCTACATAATTGGTCTCAGTGACACTTTAAAGCACCAGATAACCTTTTAACAGAAGCCAGCCTGTATAATTTGATGCAGTGCCACGATAACTTAACGAACTCGTCCTCAGTGTTAAACAAACACTGTGGTGTCTGCAGCTGAGACTTTAGTCTGTTTTGCTCCATCTACTCCGAGGTTGTTTTCACTTTCCATTGTGTGACTTGACTGCGAAAGGTTACAACACAAGGGCGACCATGATCTCACCTGTCATGTTGCAGTATACCTGCGTGGGCCCCAGGGGACCACTCCCATCTGGATCAATGAAGTAGAAGCCTGAGGAACTGCCACTCAGCTTGTAGGCCTCACAGGACGGCTCGTAGATGGCTGCAAGAAGCGGAGCAGACGGGAGGGGGGGGAGAACTAGTTACTCCTCGAAGCATCAGCCCACACTCTCAGCCGCGTGAGTCACGGATACACAAATCCCATCTATATTTACAAACTGTGCTGGAGGTATTGTTTTAATAGTTTTTATTAAAAAAAAGACTGTCAGAGGGGGGTGACATGTTCGTCTTCTCTCAGTCTGTCTAATCCGATGACAAGTTTGGCAGAAATGACTCCCTGACTGTGATGCTACAGGTGAGGTGTCGCAACTGACAAGTCTGGTAAGAACTGATTTCCTGTGACACGGTGAAAATATGGGCGACACTTGGGTTTCCTCCCACAGACCAAAAAAAAACATGCATGTTAGGTTAGCTGGTAGCTCTAAATTGTCCCTAGCTGTGAGTGAGAGTGTGAATGGTTGTCTTATTTGTCTCTACGTGTCCCTGTGATGGACTTGAGACCTGTCCAAGACGTCTCCCGCCTGGAGACGGGTACCAGCTCCCCCATGACCCAGAAAGGAAAAGGGAGGGAGGGATGGATGGATGGATGGATGGATGGATGGATGGATGGATGGATGGATGGATGGATCTGCAGCTACAGTTTATGTAAGCTGAACATTTGTCAAGATCTTTGTAAGGAGTTGTGTAACAGTCCACGGTTGAAAATGGTGAGACGGCTCCATCTATAATACAGCAACCCATTATTTATTTATGTCTTTAATTACTCCTAACGATGCAGAAAAATTAAACTTCTACTTCCTAACCCGTCTGTGCAAAGCAGAAAGCTGCAGAGATTTATCAGAACATGTGGAGGATTAGGAGTAGACCCAAGTCGGGGGGAAAATTAAGGTCTGCTGTTCAGAAATGACTACTGTTGTGGCCATTGTGACCTTGAAAGTAACTTTGTGCGCTCCGTCACGTGATAACGTGAGATCTCGCGAGCTCGGAGAATGCGTCGGCTCTCACCCGCCGCCACGTGAAAATTCAGCTCTGTAAATTTCACTGAGCCGTAGGCATTTTGGTGTCTGACCCGGTTGCCCCGGCTGTGGCTGGGGCAAGACGTGCGCTCAACTGGAGGCGCTCAGAGAGCGCAAACCTGGGCCATAGCGGCGATAAAAACAAAAATTGTGCAATCCGGATCATGATTTGGATCACCATCGACTTCCTGAAAGTTTCATCCAAATCTGTATTATTGTTTTTCATGCAACCTTGCTAACAGACAGACAAACAAAGATGATTGAGAACATAACTTCCTTGGCGAAAGTAACAAAGGGGTCACCTGTGACCTTGACCTTTGACCCCGTGACCTTGAAATCAATGTGCAGTTTGGCATTCCTGCATTACACTGTTGCAGAGTTAAAGCACCAGGTCAGCTGTGAAGTTGACCTTTGACCTCGACTTTTGACCAGATCAACAATTTCATCCCTTGTTCCTTGCACCATCTTTGATGTTTCCTGAACATTTCCATAACTTTTTTTGAGTAAACTTGTCCGCAGACAGTCGTTACTGAAAACATGACCTCCCTGTTGGAGGTAATGATTAATTTCTGAGCGTTTCATTAAAATCCATCCAGTGATTGAGGGGATGTTTTGCTAACAAACACACACCAAACACGGGTAAAACATTATCGCCCGCCTTTTGCCTTTTGGTGTTCGGCATTAATAAATGACGCGATGAAATAAAACATGACATCAACGGGGACTTTCTTCAACAGAAACTCTTCACTGCCTTGCATTCAAAGACCGAACATGTTTCAGTTCGGCCGGAACACACTAGAACCTTGGTTTTCTACTCCTTGTTTGACTCAGAGAAAGCTTTGAAAGGCCTCGCTAAGCTGCGTTCCAAAGCACCAAGACTTTTAACTCGAAATAGGACTCAAACGTTTTTGACGCGCTGAAAGAAACGCCTTCACCTTCTCATTTCCCCCGTGTCGATGCAGACGCTTTTTACTCAGACTTCTTCGTGGCTTTCCAGAAGCCCTCTGATATTAATCAGCCTTCGCCAGCTGTGAATGCTTTGGGCTGTTAGTTCCTTGATCACACCTGGGTGCGAGAAATAGTTCCAAGTGTATTTTTAGATTAGGTTTTTTTTTTTCTTCTTCTTCTTTTTCGTTGGGTTTTTCATCTCAGATGAATTGTTTGTAACTTATAGGCTGTTTAAGATAAACCCAATCCAAGTGGATGAGCTGATGGGACTGTATCTGTCATCACATTCTCATTTTGAGCCCTCCTTGTTTTGGACTTTAACAGACGAGATTGTTGGACTGCCTTTTTAACCAAGCTGGACCGGGGAAGACGGCTCCCTTAGCGTTCCTTCGCCTGATCATCAGCGGACTCACTTTGGCCGCAACAGAGCAGACTGAGTTCTCGTCTTCATTCCTGCAAACTATCGACCTTCTCACACAGGTCTGAGGTACGGCTCACTGAGGAGGTCCAAAGGAGGTCCATAGGAGCTGTGTTCAGAGGTGCCAAGGACAACCTTCGACGCTCACTAACGGACCCCACAGGGACTGCATTAAAGTCCTCTTCAAACAGATTGCTCTGTTAAACTGCTACGTGGCTGTGGTTTGGATCCTTCTTCTGGAGTTGGTAACATCAGACTCATTAGTGTGACAGCACTTCTTTATTTTGGTCATCTTTAATTAAAACAGTCGGCGTCCATCTGAGTTAATGGTCATTTTCACGGACCATTAACTCAATCCCCTTTTTTGCCATAAAGTTACTGGAATCGTTCATTCATCCCTTAATTCGTGAATAATGTAAATATGTAAATAAACTCCCTTAAACCTAATGTATGTTGGAACTGGAGTTCTTTCATGTGGAATAAAAGGGGCTTCAGCTGGCTCCAGAGTCCTGAGCACGGCAAGCATAAACTGAGCTAAAGCTAACAGCTGAGCTAACCTGGCCGCCATTATTGACCTCATTGCTTATTTATTGCATAAATGATGTTTTGGGTGGCGTCAAAGTTTAGCGTTAGAAGCTCGTCACAGGGATTTGGAACATCTGAAAAAACGAGCTTTCCTGGTGACTTTGTCTTGTTTTTAGCTGACTCCCAACAAGGCTACTGAGATTAGGTCAGGGGTGTCCAATCCTGGTCCTCGAGGTCCACCATCCTGCATGTTTTACTTGTTCCCCTGCTTCAACACACCTGATTAAGAGGTTAAATTACCTCTTCATGTTCTGCAGAAGCCCGTTAATCACCCATGGATTCAAACCAGGTGTGTTGGAGCAGAGAAACGAGGAAAACATGTAGGATAGCGGCCCTCGAGGATCAGGATTGGACAGGTTCTTGAAAAAAAAAAGGTCTTTTTCTGCCAGTTACAATAGGCAAGCATTAGGAAGGGAAAATGGGCAATCGGAATCACATTTCAGTCTAACTTAAGCATGTTTAGGTGCTTTTACCTATAGAGTTAGAATTAAGAAGATAGTTATTGCCTGCCACTAAAGGAAATAATGTTTTTGCACATGTTGGTGTGTGTTTGTGTGTGTGTGTTCGTTTGCCTGTACCATTAGCCAAATCTCTCATGAGCCACTGGACGGATCTTAATGAAACGCTCAGGAAGTAATCACCGGATGCACGTCGTCGACCTTATCCAAGATGGCTGCCACAGCGAAGTGAAATGAACACAAATGTGGCGTTAACCTCAGCCGAATTTACAGACAGTGAGCTAAAACCTGGTTTCGAGAGTAGACAAGAGTGATTCTGAGCACTAACCGATGCGAGATGTGCTGCGTGTCTGTTAGGAATTTGGTGTTGCAGAAGCTGAAGGTCATTAACAGCTCCACACGTTGCACAACATGGAACTCGCTAACATTTAAATTGTGTTCTGTCATTAAATGCAACCTTTAAACGCAGCGTTGTCGTTATAGCAAACAGTAAAGCCGATAAACCGTGAAGTAGAAGAATTAGGGTGCTTTTGGTGGTCCACAGTAGTCGGGCACTGTTT
The DNA here is from genome assembly GCF_001649575.2 of Kryptolebias marmoratus. Lineage (NCBI taxonomy): Eukaryota > Metazoa > Chordata > Actinopteri > Cyprinodontiformes > Rivulidae > Kryptolebias > Kryptolebias marmoratus. The sequence continues at coordinate 18,968,321 of NC_051435.1, read as the reverse complement.
CTGTTAAACATAAAAAAAAGCTAAATCATTACTTGAGCTAAATCTAATAAATGAGATCAGCAGAGATGTTTCGAGACAAATTGAATTGTCTCAAGCTGTTTGATTTCCAACAGCACATTCTCCAAATGAAGTGTCTGCGCGCGACCCACAAGGCGAGGCTTCCGTCCAAGGAGCCCACGAGCGCAAACACGCTTTCATTATCGCTACAAGCGGGGCGGAAACATTTCAATATGAGCAAATCCCTATAATTACCCTTCCTCCAGAGAAACAGCCTGGATACACGCTGTCTGAAGGCGGTTTTCACGGGTAACCGCTGGAAGTGAAACGCTCAGAGGAGCCGTTACCCCACAGTGGTCAGGATTTTACCACCTGCAGGTCACCAGTTTGATGAACGGTGCAGCGCAGATGAAAACGGCGGTGACAAAACCGCGAAGAAATGGATTTAAATGATTGAATCACTCAGAACCTGTGGGTGGAGACTTGACTCGGCCGTTCAGAGTGGAACTGGTGACACATGGCACCAGCCGTTTTGCCATCTTTGCTAAATGTAGCTTTTAGCTACTGTTGTACTGGTCTTAACTTTTAGCAGGAATTCTCTAAATTCAGCTTTTAGCCACTGTACTGCTAGTCTTAGCATGTAGCTACTGTTTTTACTGGTTTAAATCTTTAGCTACTGCTTTGCTGGTCTTAAATTTTAGCTTTTTCTATTTCTGCTAAATGTAGCTTTTAGCCACTGTTTTTAGCATTCAGATACTGGTTATAGGTTTTAGCTGCAAGTCTGTTAAATTTAGCTTGTAGCTACTGTTTTTATGGCTTTTAGCTACTGCTTTGCTGGTCTTATGTTTTAGCTACAATTCTGCTAAATGTAGCTTTCAGCTACTGTTTCGTAAATTATAGCCTGTAGCTTCCGTTTTACCTGGTTTTAGCATTTATCTACTGCTTTGCTGGTTCTTACGTCTTAGCTTCATTTTTTGCTAAATGTAGCTTTTAGCTACCGCTTTACTTCCATTTTGCTGTTTTACTGTTCTTCTAATTTTAGCATGTAGCTGCTGTTTATACTGGTCTTAGCTTTTAGCTGCTGTTTTTACTGGTCTTAGCTTTTAGCCACTGTCAGTTTTTTCTCCTCCAGCAGATGTTCAGCGGTCACTCAGCTCTACTGCTAATCTTAGCATGTAGCTACTGTTTTTACTGGTTTAAATTTTTAGCTACTGCTTTGCTGGTTTTAATTTTTAGCTACAGCTCTGCTAAATGTAGCTTTTAGCAACTGTTTGGCTACTGTTTTTGGCATGCAGATACTGGTTGTAGTTTTTAGCTACAATTCTGTTACATTTAGCCTGTAGCTACTGTTTTTATGGGGTTTAGCTTTTAGCTACTGCTTACTTTTAGCTACTGCTACTGCTTATGTTTTAGCTAAAATTCTGCTAAATGTAGCTTTTAGCTACTGTTTAGCAAATTATAGCCTGTAGCTTCTGTTTTAAATGGTTTTAGAATTTAGCTACTGCTTTGCTGGTCCTTACGTCTTAGCTTCAGTTTTGCTAATTGTAGCTTTTAGCTACTGCTTTGCTGCCATTTTGCTGTTTTACTTCCATTTTGCTGTTTTACTTTTAGCATGTAGCTGCTGTTTTTACTGGTCTTAGCCTTTAGCTGCTGCTTTGCTGGTCTTAGCTTTTAGCGGCTGTTCAGCGATCACTCAGCTCTCAGAGCTCACTCTGTGTTTCAGCAGGAGGTGTCGTTTCTCTGGTTCCTCGTGGAGTCAGTTATTTAACGTTTGTTGTTGCTCTTCCTACGAACACGCCGGAGACGTGTTTCAGGTCCTCGGGTTTTAGCGTAGTTCAGCTTCGGCGCGGAGACGCGCGAGTCGAGTTTTGACTAAAAAAGAACCACTTTAATGCGGCAGCCGCTCTCATCTGCCATGTTTCCTCCAGAAGCGACGGCCTGAATACAAACAAGATATCAGCATTCTGGGGTGGCGTGGAAGGGGCGTGTGTGTTTGTGTGTGTGTGTGTGTGTGTGAAGAGGGAGAGGAGGGGGGGTTCACAGCCTTTCTAACAACACTCCACCACAGATATCAAGGCAATGTCAAAAAGTGACACCTGGAAGGAAAAACTCCCACACACCCAGCCTGTCTGAAGTGTTGGGCTATTTAAGGATACGGCAGGAGGAATAAAAAAAAACAAAACTGAAATGTGAGAGAAGCCTCAGTGAGTGTGAGGTCACGTCAAGCTGAAAGAAGGGACGACTTCCTGCGTCGCCAGGCAGATGGACGGGTTTGCCGAGCCGAACGTGAGCCGACGTGAGCGAGGGTGG
>NC_051435.1:18963256-18965697 GCF_001649575.2 Kryptolebias marmoratus | reverse complement strand
GATGGTGGTGTAATGTGCAATGGCAGCTCCGAGGCGGCGGACGGAATAAAAGAAAAGCGCTCTCACAGTTGTGGCACGTGGCTCCGGAGTAGCCCGTCCCCGAGCAGTCGCAGGAGAAGGAGCTCCACGTCTGCGAGCAGCGGGCTCCGTGCTCGCACAGGTTCGGCAGGCATCTGGGAGAAACGGCAGAAAGACAGGAGCTCGTTTATCTGTTATTTTATCTCACACACACACACACACATATAAATCATATCCTAATGAGTCCTTGTTGTGGTTAATTAGTGGTGAAAACTGAAAGAAATGTAAATTACAATGCAACAAAAATATTTAAAAAAAAAAAACCCAAAGCCAGACCAATTATCACATTAGAGCGGCTGGCTTTATTGCTCCTGTAATTAATTGATTATCAGAGTCGTTGCTAATTAATTTTCCTGTCAGCTGACTAATAGAAAAACTCTCCAGGCTCCTCCTCAGACGCTCCCGTCAGCGGATCACCGAGTAACGGCGATTTTGTCTGGGGCTGCGAGGTGAAACCAGGGTTTCCTGAACAAAGGGCTCACCCCGAGGCTCGCGTTTATATCTCGCCCGCCGTGTTATGTGGATTTTAATGAACCATCCCGGAAAAGAAGAACCCGCCTTAATTCGGGATGGCTCACACAAAAACTCGCCATCAGTTAGCCGGTTTTTACGACTACCGTGCTAAGATTTGGCGCGGTAGCAGCCGAGTTCTCGAGTCAAACGGGAAAGTTGAGTAGAACTTCTTTTATTTTATTGATCTGACTCCCGGGCGTATCTGAATGATTGTCCTTGCGCCTTTTTTTTTTGAACGCGATGATGTTTATGTATCACTCGCAGCTCAGGCCCCATTAGCGCTTGGAGCTGGAGCACGCCGCTTCGGCGTTTCACATCCAAGACGCTCCCGAGACGAACGGTGGGAGCGGTCATATTCTTCCCCTCCTGGCCGAGGACGACTTCTTTCCTCCCCCTTTTTCCAAGTTTTAATAAAAACCTCAGAGAGGGAAAAAAGAAGCTCTCTTCTCTTGTGGCGGTGGACTCTCAGCAAATATCACCCGCGCCGTCATTCTCCCCAACCCGGCCCCCGTTATGCCGCCGCCGCTGCTGCTGATGGTCTGAGCGAAGCCGTGGAAGGTGGGCAAAAAAGCAAAGAAAGTTTTCAAAGCTGCAACCCGGTCTTCATCCAGGCTGACGGGTGAAATTAACGCCGTGCGTGCAGAAGAAGGGGCTCGGGCGGCGTGGAATAAATCAAAGAAAATTAATAATATTAAACCCCCAGCAGGTCTGATCCGACAGGAAAACGTTGCATCCATCCCCCCCGCCCTCCAGCAGCACCATGAGGCCCTTTAGCGAATGTGCGATGCTCAGCAACCCTGTGCAAATGGCAGCGGGTTGCATTTTAATAACAGATGCAGCCTGGTGGTCCCGGCACACAGACCTCCAGGCTGGAGGGAGATTAATCTTGAAAAATGTTAATGGGTTTTGTTTTTTTTGGGGTTTTTTTCCACCGCCACCACAAATGATCTTAAGAATAACGGGGGATGCGTTCCTGGCCGAGCGTCTGCTGCACGCCGTCTTCCCTCGAACAGCTCATATCCGCAGCGCCGAGAGGCGCCCCTGTGAGGAACGCGCGGCACGAGACCAGATTACGGCGCCGATATTAGCTGTCATTTCTCTTTCGCGGCCTACTTAATGACCCCGGAGTGCACGGGAAAATTAACTTTTATCTGAGCTAATCTCCTTCTTTCTTTCTTTTTTTTTTTTTCTTTCTCTGAGTCTAATTACACCTCGGTTTACGGCTACCGTGCACTTAAGTGCGCTGCCTCCTGTAATTTCACGTCCCTGGAAGGGCAGCGGCGGACGCAACAACAGAAAATAGCTTGATGGTAATTAAAGCGATTGTTGCAACCCTAGCCGTGTTGCGGCTGGCCCACTGTGCTGGAGTTAATAGGTGAGAGATAAAGTGTATGAAATTATAGATGCATGCTTGAAAGGCTGGCAATTATGTGAAACTGAAGGAGGCTTGAGGAAGGGACTATTAATCAGGAGAGCGCGGTTGAAAATTTTTTGCTGTGGTGAAATCCCATTAACGGACATTCTTTGAAGGTGACAGTGATACTTTTGTGCTCCGAGAAATTGGCTGCTTCCCATTCAGACACGGGCGGAGGACGAGGCGCTTACGTAGCGGTTTGGGGGATTTTAATTTCCCCCCACCCCTACACACATACGACACCAACCACCTGCAAATAAAGGCCGAGGAGTTCTCAAACCGCCAGTTGTGTTTTTTTTTTTTTAACTAAGATCAGCTCGGGAAGAGACGGAGCGGAACAGCAACCTTGTAAGTGACAAACAGGCCGGCTCTAAGATTACCAGATCTCAGCCCTCAGGGTGCGCGCAGGCGATGGTGCTCAGCTACCACCACCACC
>NC_051435.1:18948657-18963119 GCF_001649575.2 Kryptolebias marmoratus | reverse complement strand
TTTAGCTTCCAGTTGGTCAAACCGACTGACTTGGAGCCACTCTTGTGTTGGCCACCGTCGATTGGCTACGGCGACTGACTCCAAAAGGTAAAGTTTCAGTCAATATCCGCTCAGTGGCTCATGAGATGTTTTGCTAACAGACAGACGACGTTAAAGATTAGATTAGATTAGAGCAGATTAGACAGAATTTTATTGATCCCTTGGAAAGACCGCTTCGGGGAAATTAAAATTCCAGCAGCATCACACAGGAGGTAATAAAAAGGAACAGTACCAGCAGATTGTGTCAATAGTTACGGCAAATATAAAAATGCAACAATGTACATGGATAGATAATACGATATACAGACATATTTAACAATAAATAATACTGTATAACCAGTTCCTATCTATTGTTAGAGTTGTGGTGGTCCTCTGTCCTCCTGCTACCTCCCAGTGAGGAGTTGTGCAGTTTGATGGCATGAGGGATAAAAAGACTCCTCTGGTTGATGACGAGGGTGTGCAGAGGGTGACTGGCATCGCCCATAATGTCCAGAGTTCTCTTCTCTGCAGCCGGCTCCATAGAGTCCAGCTTCATGCTGGGCCGACCACAGAGCCGCCCAGTCTGATCAGTTTTTCCAACCTGGATGTATGCTTGGTAAATGGACTGTACTTATACAGCGCCTTCCTAGCCAACCAGGCCACTCAAAGCGCTTCACAACACAATCTGTGCCCTCATTTACCCATCCACGCACGCATTCATGCTACATCTCTATAAAGCGAATCAATAATCATTGAATAAATCATTCTGTGGAGTCTAATCAGTGCTATAGATCGCACTTTTATTGGAGGACGACTGCTCTAACCATTGAGCCCCAGCATGCAGCGGTGTAGGAGTTGCCTCCTCAGGAAGTACAGCCTGCGAGGACCCTTCCTGTGCAGGTGGTCGGCGCGTGTCGTCCAGTCCAATTTGCTGTCTAGCCACACTCCCAGGCTCTTATAGGAGTCTACAAACTCCACCTCGGCCCCATTGCTCAGAACTGGTCTTGGCCTTGGTCTGGACTTCCCAACGTCAGTAACCAGCTCCTTTTGTCGTTGAGGTGCTGAGCTGTAGAAGTTCCAACAACTATTGGCGAAGTTTTAAAACAAAGCTCCCGTGTAATCCGCTAGCCCCCAGAAGGTGCGCTGGTGATCAGTCTCAGCTCACCAAATTTGAAGGTTCGTTGGAGCATTGCACAGTCTGACCTCGGGGTGACTTTGGCAGCTGTCTTAAATGTTTTCCACTTGTGTATAAAATGACAACTTTTCCAGTCACAGAGTGTTCAAAGCCCACTGAAGCAGAGAAAGCACACACAAGCATCGCTCCGAAAGACCGAGGTCTATTTAGCGTACCGCGGGGAATAAAGTGTCTTATGTATCAATATTGTTATTGTTGTGAAATTACACCAGCAGTAGTCTTTGAGTAAAGAAAAAAAAAAAAAAAAAAAAAAAATCATGTGTCACCTGCTGAGTTCCAGACTGCAGACAGTTAAAGTCGGTGGGTGAAGACAGAACAACATTTAACGACTTCGGTGAAGAGCAAATCAGAGCTAAAAGCTTAACGGGAGTAAGTGGCGGCTTGTTTTTTTTTTTCCCCTTCCTCGGGTGGCTCCAGCTGAATCCTAATGCTAGGCTGGAGGTGTACGTACTGAGCTGTTTCTTTACATGCCGCTCATGAATATTTTATGAGGTGATTATAAACAAAACTTCCAGCAGCGTTGGGGAAGCGCAGCCGGCATGGCACGCGTTCCCTCCCCCCGCGTCGGGTTTTCCGGGGGAGGAGATGGGAAGTCCTCCGCAGACGCAGGAGGACTTTTCTTTTTTCTGCGCGTGTTCCGTTACTCCAGGTTTAGTGAGCGTGAAGCGACCGACGCCGACAAACCAGTCGGGAGGGTTCAGGAGTCGGGACAGGAAGTGCTGAGGGGATTGCTCAACATGCAACAGTGCGCATATCCTTCGCCTCGTGTGTGTAGGACATCAGCGCCTGAGCGTCTGTGGGCGCAGGAGTGAACACAGCAGGGCACCCCCCACGGACTGTTAGTGTCTATAACCGCTCCACTTCCTGGAAGCAGGATCGTGGAAACATTTCACCCTGCAGCCATCGCCGACTTCCAGAAGGTTTCACAGATTCCTGACCTCCCGGCCGGTCAAACGTCACCACAGCACCTCCCTACTCTGATTATACAGCTCTACTTAGTTAGTTTTTTCCTCTCCAACGGAGGGGGCTTGTGTGACACACTACCTTTCCCGCAGGAGACACAGATTCACACGAACATCACTCAGACTTTCGTGTAAATATCCATCCGATGGAAAATGTAACTATCGGTAAAAAAAAAAAGGCGTGAACCGCTTAAAATGTTTCAAGTTCGGTGTCTTCTCTTGGCTGAACTCTGACCAATGTCCACTGCAGGCAATCCTTTGTAAAATACATGTAATGAAACCTGCAACTCAGATTAGGGACATGCAGAAACAAGAAAGAGATCTCGTGATCGTAAGACATCACGGGATTTCTCGTCCAGGTAAAAGCTTTTTAAAGAATCACCATCAAGTTTCCTCTAAACAGAATCGCTTACCTAACATTAACTAAGATCACGTGAGTTGTAAAGCTAACAGTAAGCTGAAGCCAGCAGGATGTGTCCACAATGAGACTCTGTTAGAGTCCCACGGGGCGAGCATCTCGCCCCTGGCTCCCTGCCATCGGATCGTCTTCAGACTCTGCCTCCTCACAGGCGGGGGGGCACGGTAGCCGGATTAAGGAGATCTATACAGTATTCCCTGCACCGTCCAATAATTTGTTTTGAGGCCCCTAAGATTAGTTTGCCATCAGGAGACCCTACCAGGGGCTGATGCCCAACATCGCCTCCAGGATCACGGAGGAACGTGCGGGACGAGCCGCAGCACAACCTGCCGTGTCCCACAGTGGAGATTTTCTGTTTGAAAATCCATTTAGGAGACTAAATTTTCAAGACAAATTGGCAGCTTGGAGCAGACAGACCTGACATGAAGCGAGCACGGAAAACTAAAGACAGAGGAGGGACATTTTCTCCGACACGGCGCCCTCATTTTCTCTCTTTCTACGCTTAGATTAACCACAGGTGGCTCTTATTTAACTAATTAGGTGGCTTCTGAAGATAATGGTGGGCTGTCAAAGCAAAGGGTTTTGAAATATACGCACCCACCACTTCTTCAGTTTCAAAAGTTTAAAAAAATTTTTTTATCCCCTATTCACGTTTGTCAATTTGACGTATTAGTGCAGAATTATTACTTGAAATCAAATTAGACTTTATTTTACGCAGTTAAAGTAAAAAAAAAAAAAAAAAAGATACTGCGGGGGGAGGTGTCCGCCTCTCCGGTGTAATTATCACACCAGACTCTTTTCACAAGACACAACTTCATACCGGGAGAGAGGGGGCAGAAAAGGCAACAACTTTGTGCACGAAAAAAAACAAAGGACATTAAATTACATCTTTTTTTTTTTTAGAGGAAAAGGCCAGTTGTAAGATCATTCAGAACATGAAAATAAGGTCTGCCCCACTAATATTTAAGCTCAGAAGCCACTACTCCTGTTAATGGTAAAAAAAAACAAAACAAAAAACATTTGTTTTGCAAAAACGCCCATAAACTGTTGATCGACTTGACCCGCTGTACGATGAGCTGACCTGCTCCCACCCAGGTTAGTACGAGTAGACCAGCCTTATTATCTTTATAAAAACCACCAGCCAAAACAAGACATATTGAGGTTAAACTGAATTCACATGTCTGTATGAATGTTTTGACCCATGAATCCGGAAAAACGTGGCAAATTTCCTTACTACGTTTTCGAGAAAAAAAAAAAACATTTTCAGGGTTTTAATCTCGACTCATTTGTGAAAATAAGTCCTGTCGTGTGGAGCTAAAAGCACCGTTCTGAGGCCTGAAGAGACAGGCAGGAGAGATGCTGCAACATTTTGAAGGAAACGTTAAAGATGACATTTTAGCATAAAGCTGAAGGTGTTCCACCACCCTAACCCTTATAACCACTCCTGACAGCTCTTAGAAGCTGATAAAGGCAGATAATCAATAATGTTCTACGGGGATTTACTCCTCCCTAATATGAGCCCTTCAGAACCTTTACTTGTCGCTGGAGCTCCCCAGTGCGTTCCGTCTGTTTAGCTTCCAGCCTGTCCATTCAGCAATACGGTCTCTACAATAGACGACAATTAGGCGCCAACAATATTGCAGGCAGACTTTGATTTGTGCTGAATTAGAGCCTAATACCAGTGTGAATAACTTCAACGTGGCAATAAATAATTAGCCTTTGTTCCGAACAGACAGAAGCAGCGGGGAGGTGGCTCTAAGTGTCACTTCCCTTGTTACGAGACATTTGCGTGCCACATTGTTTTGCGTTTCCTCACTCTTGAGTTGGTTTTGGCATTTAATGACAGTATTGTTGTAGTTGGCACGGAACAACCTCCGGCGCTGTTAATAGCGCCCATAAATGACCCCGTGGCTATACGCTCTGAAAGCGTAAATAGGAAAGCCATTTGTCACAGCTGATTATTAACAGCAGCTGACTTTTTTTTTTTTTGTCAAATCTGATTATTTCAAACGCATGTGCTGCGAGCTTCGTCCATCACAGCTAATTACAGATCCTACAAACTCGGATGTAACGTCTTCAGATAAATCTTAATTTAAAGTCCACCTAATAGGATGGATAGATTGTTACTGCTGGAGTATAAGACCTATTGTACCTAATTAGTCCCTATAATTTCACTTTATGGACCAAAAAGCCCTTTATCAACCCCACATACGATTGGACAGTTGAGGTGAATAAATCGTGTTTGCGCAGATTATGGGCATCGTTTATCATTTCTGACAAACTGGTCAGCAACAGCGCCAAGCAGACGAAGATCGGGTTAAAACAACTACTAGCCTCATCTGTAAACTTGAACAGAAGGGAACTGAACATTTATTTGGCTTCTTCACTCAAGCCCTCCCTGATGGATCCCCTCAGCACAGCTTTGGACTGGAACAACCAGAAGATGACCTCCTCGGAGGAGACCCCATCCGACCACGGTGACGAGCTCAACGCGCTAACGACAAGGCTGCAAGGGCTGGAAAAGATGGAACTGAGAACCTGGCGGGCGTTCTTTTTCACATGGGCATTTTAGAGAGACACGAGAAACTGTGGCGCTGAACTCCTAGGAAACCCCTCCGTCCTCCCACAGTGCCGGAATGGATTTCTTCTCGCCAGCTTCTTCACTCTTTCGACTTTTGCTTCCATTACTGCGACTGGAAGTTTCCTTACACAGACTGAGACAGTACACGCCGTTTGGCTTTTTGTTAATTTGCCACGAAGAGACCAAAGAGGGGGATATATGGCTGCAGTTAGAGAGGACATGGAGGTAGTTGGGAGTGAGGACAGAGTTAGATGGAGGAGGACGACTAGCTGTGGAGATCCCTGAACAGGGAACAGCCGAAAGAAAAAGAAGATCAGTGGGGTTTTCAGATGTGGACATCTGGGGCTGTAGCCTTGCAGGTGTCAAAATGCAGCTTTAACTAAACTCTGCAACTATCTTGGGAGAAAATTTACTCCCCTCCAACAGTCACAGCCTCATGAGATACGAGCTTAAAGAACTGCCGCTCACCTCCAAGGATCGACAACCATATGATTTATTTGTTTGATCATCGGTCATATGCTGCTGAATGGGTTCTCCCTTTTTTTCTTACCTTCATTAATTGGAGGTGGGGACAGTTGTTGGAGGTCCCCTCTCCCACGGGGAGCCTAAATAATGCCTTTGTTATGTACAGCTTAGCGAAGGCTCTTTCTTTGAGTCAGTGCATAATACTAAGAGACGAGAGAGACGGAGAGCGCCTCATGACTGATTCCTGGAATAATGGGATCAGAGGTGCATGGGGGAAAGGTAATTTCTTGGAATGGGAGAGGTTTAGTGATCCTGTTTAGGAGAGCAAAAGTGTTTAAACACCTTAAACTTCTGAGGGCTGATATATCTGAAGGAAACAGTCGAATAGGTTTTCCATCCTTGTTATTCCTCCAAAAATCTTCTGATAGAGTCCATTCTGATGGTCGATTGCCTTTGTACCTGGTAGGTTCTAGGTTTATGGCTACACTATGTCCTACATTCCTAACCTAACCTAACTGGATCATGAATAGTAAACTGGACTGCTCCAACCCTAACCCCACTACTTTTTCTAAAATGGCCGGTCAGTATTTTGAAGATCCTTGTTCATCCCATAAAAAAAGAACTTCAATTTTCTCACAGTCCTCTGGTCCACATAAAAATGCTTTCCTCAAAGCTTTTGGTAACCCTAGGGACTAAAACCATTACTGTCTTGAGTCCAGCCTGTGTGTGTGTGACTCTGGAGTTTCCTGAGAACTGAAGGTTTCTATCGACTAACAACATCTTATCAGACAAAGGTGCAATACAACCGGAGCAGTCTTTAAAATAAGTATTTTCCTTTTATTTTTTCATCACGTTCTATGAACGACAGAAGCACCAATCTTCCAACCCCACATAAAGAAAGAGATCATCTCGTTCAGGTTAAACCAAAAAGCCTTCAGCCTTCAGGAAACAAAGATAAACTATTGTCTTGGTTCCTACAGCATATACTCATCCACATATATGGGTTAAACCAGATGTTTACATACACTTTATAAAAAGACATCATTTTTTTCGCCTCACTGTCTAAAATGAAACCAGACTCAGGATTCCTAAAATTATTTCTATTTGTTGAATACCCGAATATGGGAGAGAGAATTATTTAGAGAAATTTGTCTGCTTTCTTCAAAGTGACAAGCTTTCTTCCATTTTTTAATATTTGGTAGCATTGCCTTTAAACTGTACGACCTTTGTCAAACGTTTTGGGTTTCCGTTGGGCTTCTCACAATAGTTTGGTGGATTTTTGTCCCGTTCCTCCTGACAGAACTAGTGGAACCGAGTCAGGTTTGAGTCTTTTCAGCTCTGCCTATAAATCTTCTATGAGACTGAGATCAGGGCTTTGTGACGGTCACTCCAAAACATTAACTTTGTTGTCTTTAAGCCACTTTGTAACTATTTTTTTTCAGAATGCAGAGGGTCATTGTCCATTTGAAGACCCATTTGTTCCCAAGCTTTAACTTTCTGGCTGATGTCTTGCTTCAATACTTCCACATAATGTTCTTTCCTCATGATGCCGCCTATTTCCCTTCGGCAGCAAAGCACGATGCTGAGGCTCAGGTTTGCCCTTTTTTCCTTTAAATATAAAAATGGTTATGGCCAAACGGTTCAATTTTAGTTTCATGAAACCGCAGGACATGTCTCCAAACATTAAGGTCTTTGTCCCTGTGTTCATTTACAAATGGACTTTATGTTGCTTTGGGAGTAATGGCTTCTTCCCCACTGAGTGACCTTTCAGTCCATGTTGGTACATACAGGACTGGTTTCTGTGTGGATAATGACCCTCTGACCAGCTTCAGCAGCATCTTCACAAGGTCTTTCCCTTTTATTTTGGGGTTGATTTGCACATTTCACAGCAAAACATGTCCATCTCATGGAAAAAGAACCTGTCAACTCTGAGTGGAATGATGGCAGGACGTTCCTGTAGTGTTTATACTTGCATATAAATGTTTGAACAGATGAGCCTTCAGGCAGCTGGAAATTGTACCCAAGGTTGAACCAGTGTTGAGGTCAACAGTTCTCTTCCTGATATCTGGGCTGATTTCTCCTGATTTTCCCATGATGCCCCACAAAGAAGCAGAGTGTTTGAGGTGAACCTTAAAATGTTCCCACAGCTGTGCCTCCAATTAACTCAAATGTTGTCAACTAACCAATCAAAAGCTCCCAAAGCCATGATATCGTCATCTGGGCTTTCCTAAACTGTTTAAAGGCAAAATAGTAATCTTATTGTATGTAAACCTGTGACTTTGAAGAAAGGAAAAAAAAAAAAAATTGAATCCTGTTTCAATATTCATTCATTTAACAAACATAATTAATTTCGGGGATCCTAACTAACTTAAAACAGACAGTGAAAAAAAAAGGTCTTGTCTTTTTATACAGTGTATGTACAAATCTGGTTTCACTGACATTTACACAAAGATTGGATTTTAAACAAGATGCTCCTTTTTCCCCCGGAACAAGCAGAAACCCCCCGCCCCCACAGATCTGAGTGGACTGGTTTGTTTGGAGGCAGAGGCATCAGGGTGTGAATGTTCTAGTAGATATTATTGTTCCTGCTAAGTGCTGAACAGCTCAATAATGCCCACATTTTAGTATCGAAGGTTTACGCCAGCTGTTTTTGTTTCGTTTTAAGGGTCAATATTGTTTGTCGAAAAGGTCCGTTTGTCATCGGCGTATTCTTGAGCTTTAGCTGCTGATTTTTTGAAAAACTTCCAATGGTTTTCCATAATATATGACCAATGTTAAGCTCTTGAACATAAAAAAACCAATCACATGTTGGTCATCACATCCAAACTGGCACAGTTTCTTTAAATTTAAGGGTGAATCTCATGAGTTCCATGTCGGCGTGAGTTAATAAAAGCGCGTCGCTCTCCGGGCGGAAACGTTCAGGCGTGCCGTGTCTCAGGACACCCCCAATCAGTGATTTAACAGTGTGGAAAAAAAAACAGTCGCACTACATTTGTTTGCAGCCCCCTCTCCCCAAACAATCGCCTTCTTTTGCTTCCCCGTGCAGTATTTTTTTTTTTATTCCCCCCTGGGCTATGGGCACAGTAAAGTGTGAAGGACCAGTCCTCCTGGAGTTCACAGAGACAGCGCCGCCAATGCTCGAGAGGCAAATTCTCAGCCAGGAAAAAAATAAATAAAACAGACGTGACTGTTTGTTTGTTTTTTTTTCCCCAGTCCCCTCTCATCCGCCGAGACATTAGCTGTGACGGAAACGAGACGAGAAACAACATTAGTCTGGCTAAGCTCGGGAAGCGAAGCGTCTCCTCTATCATTCTGTCTCCTCCTATAGAGCGTCTCTTCGCCCACCGACGCAGCAGACTGGCAGAACTGTTGTGTTCGCGCCTCCTCCGACTGAGAACAATGTGGGCTAAGAAAGCAGGCGCTCTGAAACCTGACAGAGGCGCCATTCTCTCCTCCCCACGCGACAGAGAGTGGCAGTTTGCATGTTGTGCCTCGTCCCTCTAAATGTTCCCCTCGCGCGCGCAGACATTTACGGGGCGCCTCGTAGGTTCTGCCGGGGCCCCCACAGCTGTGCAGGATAATGAGGGGAGAGCGCGCGGCGCAGGACAGTGGGGAGCGGCTTGTTAGCATAGCGCTCTGCCAAAAGAAGGTGCCGGCGTGTTTTCTCCCGCCGCTTTAATTGGAGGATCCAGTCGGCTTGTTTGCCTTGACAGGACAGAATGTCAGCAACTCCCCCGGCTGCGCCGCAGACAACACGCCGCCATCCGCAAATGATCGGCGAGGGGAAGCGAGCGGGCTCTGCGCTTGCCAGCCCACGTAGGGGCTCGACACTCCGCCATCAGCCGGGCGGAGGTTCCTGTCAGCCCTCGGCGAGAGAAGCCGTCCTCCTAATTAATCAAAGCGGGGGGAAAAAAAAAAGAAAAAGGGAAGTCTGCTCCTTTACCTGTCCTTCATGTTGCACGTGTCAAACTGGAGCTCGTTATAGTTTCCCAGCAGTCCTTGCTGCACGTGAGTGAGATTCAGCAGCTGGTCGTTGATGGAGATGAGCTGCATGCAGCCCTGGAAGGAAGGAGCCTGACAGTCCATGGGTGGACAGCCTGGACAGAAGAGACACCGAAAACAAGCCTCAGTTTTGCTCTTCTTTAGTCCCAGAAAGAAGCAGGCGACGGGAGAATAACGTCACTCACCTCCGAAGTAGAAGCTGCCCCTGGACTCCACTTGGTCCCAGAGTTCGATTTTGGAGGAAGGCTCTCCGTCCACGGTCAGACCGATTTGTAGGTTCCTGCTGGTAAGGCTCACGGAGTGCCACAGTCCATCGCTGACTCTGCGACCTGCACGACAATACGCACCGGTTTGTACATCAGGACATCAGGACGATGTCAGCACAGGACGGGAGGACAAACACCAAATGTCCTCTTCAGCAGCTCCTAAAATCTAGAAACGTCCTCAACCTGTCTGTCAGGAGTTTAAACTACATGTAAAAAACATGTTAAAATGCGTGAACACACATATTTTGCATGTTTCTTGTGTGCATTTAACACAAAAAAATGTAAAAAAAAAAAATCACGTTTTCCTTTGAGAAAACGTGTTAAATTAAGATGTGACGTCCTATTTGCAAAACACATTTGGTAAACGTCACACGTGAAAACAGGTTCAAACGACACGTGCCACGCGCCGCGCCCGTTTCCTGTCGGAGTTTGGACGCCAATGGGAACTTCACGTGTGGGAAAAAACACACGCCTAAATCGCATTTTTCGCCTAAGCTAAAACTGTTCAATTTCCGTGCGAAACCCATGCTCTGCTCTCGTTTCCCAGTCGAATTTGAAACATTTTCAAACGATTCATGTGCTCCCGTGTTTTCCCACATGTGGAAAAAAGGTGTATTTATGTGGTTGATGAATGTGTGAATCATGGGCTCATTCTACTGAACGACACTGATTTTAAAACCTACTTTTCCTAACATTACAATAACACTTTTTTTATACTTTACCGTAGAAAAAGTTACTCATGTGTTCATGACTAAGGACCCTTTTACAATGGACGACCCCGCTACGATATAAAAACGCACATAAGAAAGCGTTCACACCTTTGTGCGCCACCACATTTCCCTGTCAGCCACCACAATGACAGGAAACACGGTCCACGAGAGGCAGACCTCCGATCGACAGGCGGATGAAAGACGTCGTATTAAAACCGAATGTTAAATCCTGACAGCCGTTTTGAGAATGCGTGGACTAGAAATTTATACTCCAACCTGATCGTGAGGTTCGTGGCACGTTCTAATCTAACAACTGCAAACTGGAGGAGTTCAGGTGAAAATCCAAACCAAGCTAGGTCAAAATATCTCAGTCAGTGTGTTCGAACTGAAATATAACTCGTAACAAACACCATTTGCCTCCGATCTTTGCCTTTGCCTGGACTTTTCATATAAACCAAACAAACATATAAGACTTTTGTTTTTGCTCCCATTTTTCATGAGCTGAACTCAAAGATCCAAGACTTCCTCTCTGCACACAATAGGCCTTTTTCTCTCTAATGTTTTTTCCCAAATTTGCGTAAATCTGCGTCGGTGAGCGCTTTTCCTTTTGCCGAGATAATCCATCCACCTCGCAGGTGTGGCGTATCAAGGTGCTGATCAGACAGCGTGAGTATTGCACAGGTAACAGGGCTAATGTGGTGTACGATTCCACATGTCACTACTTTTCATTTGGGTCTATGTATAAAGGGGGAAACAGCGCCCTCTGTGGTTAGTGACAACATTGCCGGTCACAAGGTGTGTTCATTAATATAAGCACTGTGGTAAAATATGGCACATTATTGATCATTGTCCATTATATGATCACTGAATCACTGTTAGATGTACTTATATGTCAATCAGGACGATAAGGAGTTTCATATTGTGCATTTTATTAGTTGATATTATTGTAATTGACAAGTGCACACCAGAAAATAGCCCGGGATTTCTGACCAGTACATATCTTGTTTCATTCAGGTTAAGCAGCATTCAGTTCTACGCTCGTCTCCTGGTTATCATTCGAACACAACCATACGAAGAAGGAAAGGCGAACTGAACGGGTTGACATCTATTTGGACCGAGCTGGACTAATACCTGGGCCAAGTTCAGCACGGTTACACACAGGTGGGCCTCAGGTTGGCCACAATAAAAAGGTCACTCTAAAATGTTGCAGTTTAGTTTTGCTGTATGGCGGGGGTCAGTATCTGGTGTGACTGCTATTTGCCTCACGCAGTGCAACCCATTTCCTTCACGTCGGGTTGATCGGGTTAACATGTGCCCTGTGGAATGTTGGGTACGGGAACAGCGGGAACAGTTCCTGTTGTGTCGATTGAAAACCCTCAGAGTCTGATGGCAAGAGACCAACACAAGACGGGAGAGCAGCAGCCACAGCTCAGTGACAACTCCATTCCTCCAGGAAACTCGAGGGCGCTTCAAGCACAAAGGAAGGCCAAAGGTCGGGACGTGACAGCTTTAATCCCTGTATGAATGGGCGCCACTCACATCTCTTTATGCTGTATAATTCGTTGAAAAAATGATGACACGAGTAAGATGTGTTAAAAACAGTGTGGTGGCAGAAGCTTTCTGTAATGACTGAACAAGCAGAGAATAATAAAGTCAATTTACTCACTTTTACTTTAAGATTTCCTTCAATCTTAAGCAGTTGAAGACCAAAATAACTCTGTATATTGAAATAGTTTATAATCTACTCCTTATTGTTTGAAAGCTGATGCAGAAACCATCTTCAGCCCTGCTCTGGTGGATAATTATATCTACAGTGAGTCACTTTAGGCTTGGAGCTCAGAGTCTCTGTCTAAAAGCTGTTTATTTACAGCTACAAGTCAGGCGACCTGTTTCTGCGTTCGGGGAAAAAAAAAAAGTGTTGCTTTGTTAAAGTAAATTTCAGTCGCAAACAGTTAAATCTGTTCTGTCATTTATTTTGTTTGAATTCATTTTTTAAAAAAAAATTCAGGCGCGACTGGCCATTCAGAAGCCACGGAGGGAGAAATTAGCGTTCAGAAATGACGCGAGCGCCGCGGAACCTAGAGACTGCGCGGAGCAGAACTCAGCTGCTTTGACGCGGAGCGCAACGCGTTAAATTTTATGCCTCGTCTGCCTCGTACCGTTTTCAAAAACATGATGAATTAGCTTACTTTAGCCGTTCTCTTTGCGGCTAACCGTGTTTTTTGTTTTTATTTAATTAAATGCAAAGCTGCCGTGCGTCATCGTCAAACTTCCCCACATAATAAATCTGTTGGTTGTTTAATCCCATTGTGGGCGGTCACACAGATCATATGTCATCACCTCTTCACATTATTGAGCCGTAAAGCCGGCTACCCGTTTCGGCTCTGTTGCTACCTCACTTCATGGCACAAAGGTACATCAGGGGTAGGTTGGTTAGCTTCGACCCCCACAGCTGCCTCGGTCCATTCAGAAATCCCACCGAGGCGACCAGAGGGCGTCCAAGTCCCGACTTGGAGTGCTTCCTCTCACATGAAGTCATCCTGGAGCTTCAGAAAATTTCCAAAATTCTAAGAGACGCAGCCTTGAAGAGAACAATCCCTTCGGCCGGGAGTTCAGATGACGACGCCACGCCTCCGTTCGGATTCGATCAGCACCCGGACGGATCTGCGCCGTGCCCCCTCCGCGGCTCTGAGGGGACAGGCGGGTGTCCCGGTGCACCCTGGGAAGTTGTTTCAGTCTCATCTCAAGCAAACGGAAGAATTTCCAGAGATGCCTGTCGCTACCGGCGCACCTTTTATTCTAAAAGCCTAAGTGCCCGAGGCGGTTTTTTTTTTTTTTTTTCCCTCCCTTCCCTTCTCTCTGCTATGCCACGTTTCAGGGAATCAGCCGTGCAGCCATGAGGGATTGCTGCAGAGCATTAATCCAGACGTCCTGTCACACTTTCGGGTCAGATACATCTCATTTGCTGCTGACCAGCCCCGAAGGGTCGGCCGAAGGCACACATCCAATCAGACAGGCTGCTCGCTCAATAAGGAGAGTGGGACCATTTGCATTTTTTTTTTTCCTTGTCTGAGCAGATGTTTTCAAATCATCCTTCTGTCAGAAAATAAAGTCACTTTCACGTCACTAAAGCTCCGGAGCTGCGGAGGCAGCGGCTGCACGTCCTTCCCAACAGATGCGGAGAGGTGAAGGAAGCCCAAACTCATACCGGATCTCGTTACCTTACCACTCCGGCCCTGTGCTTTCAAACGGCGCCCATCAGAGCAGCTGTTTTACTGTCGGAGTGAAAACTGAGGGGACAATTTTTAGAAAAGTGCATGGATGAAATGTGACGGAGCCCCCGAGGCTCACTTTAATCGTCTCCACTCAGACTGACGTTCAGGGCTCTGTTCAGAACTTTACACAAAAAGTGGTGGGGAAAAAAAAAAGGTGGGGATGACATTTTTCACAACTCTCCTGTTTTCAGAGATCCAGAGGTGAAAGGAAGAAAAAAACAAAAACAATTCAGTTCGAAATGAGCACAACTGCAGCGTGAGTTTTATAAACTCAAGTTAAAACAAGCAGGACAGAGGTTAAAATGAGCTAAACACAAGCTAAAAGCATTTGAACAGAAGCTAAATGGAGCAGGACAGTAGCTAGAAGCTAAAAATGCAGAACAAAGGCTAAAAGCAGCAAATCAAGCTAAAAGCAGCAAAACACAAGATAAAAGCAGCAGAACACAAGCTAAAAGCAACAAAACACAAGCTAAAAGCAGCAAAACACAAGCCAAAAGCAGCAAAACAAAAGCTAAAAGCAGCAAAACAAAAGCTAAAAGCAGCAAAACACAAGCTAAAAGCAGCAAAACA
>NC_051435.1:18917381-18946953 GCF_001649575.2 Kryptolebias marmoratus | reverse complement strand
AAAACAAGCTAAAAGCAGCAGAACACAAGCTAAAAGCAACAAAACACAAGCTAAAAGCAGCTAAACAAGCTAAAAGCAGCAAAAGACCAGCTAAAAGCAGCAAAACAAGCTAAAAGCAGCAGAACACAAGCTAAAAGCAGCAAAACACAAGCTAAAAGCAGCAGAACACTTATTTTGTTAATGTGACATGTGGGACTGCTCTGTATTTAGGAGCTGCAGCTTCAGCCTTTACCTGACTGCTTCCATCTTAGACTTTAGTACATGTTTTTTTAATAATAAAAAGAGCTATGGCAACATCAGCCTCCAACGAGCAGCACCAGGAACGACCCCGAGCCGACCGGCGTTCTCAGACGCCGTGGGATTTTGGGGTTTATCAGCCCTAAGCTCCCCCCCCGCGTGCCCCGCCTCTTGTCTCGAGGTGAGGTCACGATCCAGGACATCCATCGTGGGGGGAAGGAAAGATTTTCCAGTCGCCGAAGGTGGCATCACCCATTCCTCTCACAGCAGCCAGGAACGTCGATATCCCGCCGTAATTAAGGAATTTACCCCCACTGCGCGGGTGCTGCACGTTTTCACACACAGATCCCCCCCCCCCCCGGACCAGTCTCGGGGATTCTCTCCCGCTCTTTGATGTGATAATGCTCGCCTTAGCCGCTCGAATTTGTAGCCACGACGCTATCGCAGCTTTAGCTCCATAATAATAATTTCAGCATGACCTCCAAATAAAACGAACAAAAAATCTACTGCAGGAATCCCAATGAAAGTGTTTTTTTTTCTCTCTTCTTCTCCTGTCAGATAACTTCTCGACTGGATTTCTTTGCCGGCTGTGAGAAGACTCCGGGTCCTCGAGGCGGATGTGTCCCAGCGCAGACAGGTAATCTAATGCCGCTTCAGGTAAATGATATAAAGTGGGGGGAGTGGGGGGGGATCTCTCCCTCAGCGCTCGTCCTTTCCGTCAATATTTCCCCGCCTGACCTCGGCAAACAATAACACTTATCTGCTCCTGGAAGATTGGATCCTTTTTCTTTTTTTTCGTGTAAAATAATCGAGAAGAAATCCAGTTTGTCGGGAGCAAAGCTGATAAAAGGAAGTTGGGAGAAGTTACATGATTCAGAGTTTGGTCTGCAGATGTTGACTCGGAGGGGAGGTGACGGGAGTCTCCTGTTTCGCCTCCTCACGAACAAACAAGCAGCCTGACTGAGCGAGAGCGGCCACGACGCGGGGGTTTGCTTTTAGGAAGAAAAACACAATTTTATTGGATGTTATTTTTGGTTTCTGGGGACCTTCTGTCTCCTTTCTCTGCAAATGACACGCTAATTGGGTCGTGAATGAAATGACACGTCAACCACATGTCACACGTTTTGTCGAGAGACAGGAAATCAGACAGCGCCTCTGACCGAAACTCAGCTGCATCACTGTTAAATCCTGGTCCTGGAGGGGCCGCCATCCTGCAGGTTTTAGTTGTCTCTCTGCTGGGACACAGGACATATTCTGCGAACACACGGACCGATAACGGCCCAGGTTTGGGGTGAAGATGTCAGCAGAAAGTCTGCCTCCCGGGGGACGACTCTCAGCTCCTGCCACACCACATTTCGGCTCATCATCTGTAAAACCGGCCACTTCTGTGTTTGCAGTAGACAGCTAGCTGCGGCGGCCATCTTGAATCACATAAACTCCAAAGGTTAATCAGTTGTAGATAGGCTACCAAAAACACGATCAAATGTTTTAGTACCCTTGATAAAATGTCAACGTTTTGTTCGTTTCCATACTTTGTAGTCGGCTAAATGACAGATTTTCTGGACTCTCCGCAGAGGTGAGTCCGTCTGCAGATGCAACAGATGTTGTCCAAGTCAGACGACAAGAAACGAGATTGCGTGTCTTCCCCCTTCGCGCCGTTTCTCCGGTGAAACTGAAACAGCTGAAAGAGGCTCATTAGCTCGTCTCGTGTTCGTTCGGCTTCTAACGAGCAGGAAGAAACAAAAAGGCAGACAGCTCGCCGCAGCCTCTCAGACAGGGTTAAAAAAACCACTTCCATTTCCAAACTCAACACGACGAGCTCAAATCTACTCCCGTCTTTTCCCTTCGCTTCTTTAGCAGCGATCAGGAAAAAACCCAAACCGAATCCAGCTTTAAGAAGTCAGGATTAAGGTCCTCGATGGAATATTTTGCTCGACTCCAACTTTTAGCGTTCCGAGTATGTGTTGGGAATGACTCTTAGCTACAAGCTCGCCAGATTTTAGCTCAATAGCTATAAAACCGACTGAATTGTAGCCATTTTTTTTGGTGTGTTTTCTAAGGTCAGTTGGCTGTGGCGGCCACCTTGACGTGGCCAAAAAGGTAATCAGCTGTAGATGTCTGTCCAATGATTGCTCCCCGAGAGGATCACAGGACGTGTTGCTGATTTTATATGTTACAGCGAGGCCGTCGCTCGGAGCCAAGGGCGCCTAATTTATTCCTTATTGTTGGTGACAATTATTTTTGATTAATTGCAAACCCAAATCAAGACAAAAACAAAAAAAAGGTGGAAAACAGTGAACAATTCTAATTAACAGCAACAAAAAAAAAAAAAACATTTCTCTCATTTAGTCTGAATATGTCATCATTCCAGACAGTATGAGTCCAATAAATGCAATTTGGTCTGATTAGCTCCACTTCATTCGGTGATTTACGTCCGTTCCTGCGCATCTGAGAAGGGGCAGGAAATGGGGGAAAAAAATTGTTTGTTTTTGTTTTGTTATTTAAAGGAGGTGTCAAAAAACGCTGGGATGGATTTGCAGGTTTTTAATCGCTGCAGTGCACGTTCAGGAACCGAAACTAGACGCTAATTAGGGATGGGAAGTGATTTTAGAACATCCAAAGACGGAATAAAAATAGGTGAATTTAAAGACTTGACGCGACCATCACAACCGTATTCTGGCTCCCGAAAAAAAAAGGAACTCCGAATCACAGTGTGTCTTTATCATTGTAGTTTATTTTGAAAGGATTATAAAGTGGAAACCACAGTCACGGGGTGAGTCATGCTCACCCTGTCCACGCTGATCTGGTGAAAATTAAAGAATGTAAAAAAAAAACATCCCTGCCTGCCTAGCAGAACTAGCAGCAGCATATGTCTATGCACCTGAAGCCCTTGTTTCATTCCAGGTTTGTTTTTTGTTTTTTTGTTTTCAGCTGAAGGATTCGGGGTGATTAAAGTGCCTATCCCTCACGCCACCAAGCTCCAGTCCCTCAGAAACGTCCGCATCGCACGTTGTCGTTCATCGCTGACGGATATTATCAGCGAAAAAAATCCACAACTGTGTGTGCAGCAACACCTGCTGCCTTCAGGAGCACATCTTTACCAAGGACATCCGTGAAGAAGAAAAAAAGCATGGCTGAGGAAAAGGGGGGGGGGGGAGTATATCCTTTGTTGTTGAAAACATCATCGTGCGAGCGCTGAGTCAGCGTTCATGTGACTGTTTCCTTCAGGACATTCTCACTATGACTTCAACTTTCGTACTTTTTGAATCATTTAACTTTATTCACGGTATCTGTTCTTACAGAAATGCACAGAGCTCGTCAAATACTTTATGAAACCTACTTAAGTACGCTTGCTTCATGTTTACCTTTTAGCTACTGTTTTGCTCATTTGAGCTTTTAGCTTACGTTTTCCTAATTCTAGTCTTTGTTTGCATGTTTAGCTTGTTTTAGCTTGTTTTAGCTTCTGTCTTGCTAACTTTTGTTTTTACTCCCTGATTCTCTAGTTGTATCTTTCCCATATGGTTTTACTCATTTTAGCTTCTAGCTGTCTCTTGCTGGCTTAGCTTTTAGCTTATGTTTTGCTACTTTTGGGTTTTGGTAATGTTAGCTTTCAACTTCTGCTGATTTTAGCTATTAGTTACTGTTCTACTTGTTGTAGCTTTTATCTACAGTTTTGCTAGTTGTACCTTATAGGTACTACTTTGGTAGGTTTAGCTTATTTTTGCTACTTTTAGCTTTTGTTAATTTAACTTTGCTGAATTTAGCTCCTAGTTAATGTTTCACCTGTTTTACCTTTCCTTAATGTTTTGCTAATTTTAGCTTCTAGCTACTTTTTTGATGGTTTAGCTTTTAGTTTATATTTTCATACTTTTAGCTTTTGTTATTGTTAGCATTTCACTTAGCTGATTTTAACTATTAGTTAGTTTCACTGGTTTTAGCTTCTAGCAACACTTTTGTCATTTTCAGCTTCTAGGTACCTTTTTGTTAACTTTAGCTTTAAGCGACTTTGTAGCTGTTTTCCTTTCATTAATTCATTTTTGCTACCTTAGAATTTTTGATTTGCAAGTTTTACATTTTATTCTGATGTTTTCAGCTCCGCAGCCCTTCGGCGCTCAGCGTTCTCACTGCATCACTTAAATGCAGTTCTTCATAGATGACAACGTTCAAACATAGTTCCACGTAAAAATCCGGGCGGCGTCTCCGGACTCACCTGCAGACACCTCTGACCTCTGCCGCCCGGCGCTGTGGAGGCTCAGGTGGAGCCAGCTGCCGCTGATCTGCAACTCCAGCTTCTGCGGGCTCGGGTTGAGCTGCACGGAGAGCAGGATCCCCTCGGGGTTCCAGGTCCGGAACTGGAAGCGGACGGAGAACTCCTCGGCGGCGGGAGCGGCAGACGGGAGCGACAGGACGCTGCTGCTGGAGCTCAGGAAGGTGCAGGCCACCATCTGGGGCGGCGAACACGAGAAGGTCACGTTTCCCTGCAGGGTTCAGAGAAACAAGAACGAGAGGAGGAAACGCAGATTTAGGAGGAGAGGCTGGTCTGGTGGGGAAAACTCCCCGTGGAACGTCTGGAGAACGGGACCTTATTTTAACCTGTTCTAGCCATGTTTGTAAAGGCTACGGTCCATCAACTGTGGCGTCCATTTTGAATTGGTTTGAGTTTTGTTAAAATCTCTCCTGTGGTTCATAAGGAAACTCCAGAAATTTATACATTCATTGATTACTTTATGGAAGGTTTTGTTTAAATTCAGCCAGAGGGACGCAACATATTTAGCTAACAATCAGGCAGAGTTGACTCTAACATCCATCCATCCATCCATCCATCCATCGTCTTTATCTGCTTTTCCCTTCCAAGTAACAAAACCACAAATACACACACAGACAGGCAAAAACATTATCACCTTCACTGGGGGAGAGATAGTAATCAGGTGATTGTGTGATATTTTGACCACGTAGCCAGTCCTAAACAAATTGTTTCAGTATTGGAGAATTCCACACATTTTATTGGACGAATCAGATCTTGGCGTTAGCTGGTAATATACGAAACTAGGCAGAAGAAAATGGCGGAAACCTAACCTAGAATGATGATAATAAAACTCTAAAAACAACTTTATTTACTTTTAAATGAATTCTGAGTAGTTTTTTTTTTTTTTTTTTCATTGACAGACAAAGCCAAAGAAGCGAGAGCCAGACTTTTTCTCCCCTAATGGTATCATTTTGGTGAACGTTTGAACTGTGGAAACAAAAACATCGCCTTCGGCTGCAGCGTTTCATTCCACGCAACATTTACATTTAATCTTAATTGGGTGTCGTCTGCAGTCAGACCCGAGCGGTTCTGCCTGCTGAGGTCAGACTCGTATCAGCCCCGCAGCCTGGGGGCCGGCGGCGGCAATCACAGCTCTCCAACTCTCAGCGTGATTTTCCCCGCCATTGACATTCCATTACAGCTTCCGTCATTCCCGTCTCCTCCGCCTCTGCCTCTGTTGTCAGTAAAGGGCCTTTTAATGCGGGCGGTTAGCGGCAGCGGGCGTCTCAGATGAGATGTGGCTTGTGGCTTCTCGGCGGAGCCACCTGATTGGTGTGGGGGGAGGAGGCCCTCCAAATGCACTCAGACTTGATCATACGGCAGCTCATGACGCAAGGAGAGAGCGCTTGTTTGTTCCCATTCCCACCTCTGACAATCTTCATTTAAATCGGGACAATCAAAAGTCATCGAAAATTTCAGAAAATTAGAAAAAAGGAACCAGCAGTCTGAGTTTAGGTCCACATTTCACCTGCCGGTCCACATTCTTGTCAGCCGCAGCTTTGAGTTTCACGTTAAGCTGCTAATATAAGAAAGGAAAATGGCGGACAATCATACTGTGTGTCTTCATTTACATCTACCGCTTTTAGTGACTCTTACTGAAAGAAATCCATATGGATGCACCTCTACAAGTGATCCAAGATGGCCGTCGCAGGCAACTGACTTTAGGGAGGACAATAAATGGCTATGCTCAACTAGTTTTAAAGAAAACGAGCTAAGATTTGGTGTGGTAGCAGCTGGTTGTCATCCCCGACACATACTCCAAGTACTACAAACTGACTGTTAGCAAAATATCTCACGAGCCACTTTACAGGTTTTAATGAAACTATCATCTACAAATCTTTTTTTGGCCTTTTCTTCCTTTCAGCGAATAATTTCGCTACTTCTAACCAACCTTTCGTGTCTTGGCTTTTCCCCAACCTTTTACCACTTTTAGGTTGATTTGAACTAAATAGAAGTACAAACATTCAGTTTTCCCGTTTGTCAGTGAACGTGCGTTAGGACACTTCGTTCCTTCAGATTAGCCTTTAAAAAAAAAAGAGGTGGGGTGAATTTAAAGCCCTGGGTTGATGGAGCCAATATGTGATCAATAAATTTCAAAGCGACTGCGACAGTTTTCAATCCGTGAGGCGGCGGGCTGTGCGGAGGGATGAGGCTTGATGAGGCAGGAAGATTTCTTCAAAAAGCCGATTCTTGTGACGCGCACCTTTCGCGCTTAAAAAAGGGACGTTAGAATAAACGTCAAAGTCCTTGGAAGTGACAGAGGTGATGGAGTTTTCGTCATCATAAATGGATGTATTGAAGTGAGTAAATACTTAGGAGGAGTGGCTGTGGGAGGTATATTTAATCACTGGCAGCCTGAACGATTTATTCCGGGATGTGTCAGGTGTTGAAAAAGTCGGGCTGATCCCTTTTAGCTTTCGGTGCGACTGTTAGAATAAGAAGAAAGCAGAACATGTCTGAAAAAGATCGTGCACAACGAGTAGCACTCACGGATGTGCTGTGAATGACAACAAAATTCAGCCCAATAGCTGTAAAAAAATGGCCGCGTTATCGTCATTTTTGTGTTGGCAGCCATCTTGAAATGAATTGGCTCCAAAAGGAACAGGTAAGCAGTTGTAGATGGATATCCAACAACTACTTCCTGATAGCTTCATTCAAATCTGTCCATTCGTCCGTGCCTTTGTCTCCTTCAGGCTCGACCACTGCGACTGTCTGTTTGTTGGAATCTCCAGAAAAAAAACTTTCAGAAGCTTCAGTAAAATCAAAACAGTGCAGCCAGGATTCTATCGAGAGCTCGTAAATTTGAACATTTGAACACCCGTTCTCCATAACCTTCACTGGCTTCCTGTCACCTACAGAATTCAGTACAAAATTGCTCTCATTACCCATCAGTGTTTAAACGGAACCTCACCGGACTATCTGAAGGACCTTCTCGTTCCATATTTATCCACCCGATCTCTACGATCACAGAACTGGAACCTGGAACTGGAAAAAGCTTTAAAGACTTTTTTTTTTGGAAGCAGGCCTAATCTGCCTCCACGTAATTTCATGATGATGATTTTATCACTGATTTTAGTTGCACGTTGTAGCACTTGGAGATTTTTGTTAATGAAAAGCGTTTTTTTTTGGCGTTTTGGAGCTTGCTCTGGCAGCCATCTTTTGCATTGTGTCGAGTCCAAAAGTTAGTCAGCTGCTCTGCAAAGTTTCGTTAAAAGCTGCTCATTGTTTCACGACGTACTTTGGCAACAGACGAGCAGGCAGACACAGACACGGTCCAAAACCGTCAAGCGCTCAGCTTTCACCTTCGGGCGGCGAGCGATGGAAAAAGTTAAAAGATCTTCTCCCTGAACTGAAACGAAACCGGCGAGCCCAGAGGTTAGCGTGCCACTCCACGAGGCCACACGCTTCTCCACACTGTTAGGCTCCCGTCGGGTTCGTCTCCGCGGAGACTCCGGCCCCGTTACAGAACGACACGCGTTACTGAAACACCCTCCCCTGGAATTACACTCAGCCGCAGTATACGACTGCCGAATTAAATCGTTAACAGTGTGATTTTTCTCCTCCAGCATCCGTCGCCCACTCCCTCCCGCTCGCCCACACATGAGCTCATTCGGCATTTTTCTCTCTTCTCATATCATTACATCAGTTTCCCTTCGTAGAAGACGTGTGCTGCGCCGAGAGATAAGCAGCGCCAGGCTTAAGGGAAGGGGGGGCTGCCTCACATCTCTGAGCTTTTAAGGGCGTTAAATGACTTCGGGAAGAGAAGCAACAGCCAGTGACACGATTTAGACCGAGTTAAAAAGTCATTTGGACTGACTCCTCCTGGATCTGAACCTCCTTCACCAGCAGCACCCGAGCGACAGCTCCACGTGTTAGCGCTAATATCACTTTATCACACGTATTAGTCGACGAGTTACAAGTCCTGTTATTCAATTTAGAAGAAAATGGCATTTTGGAAAAAGTAAAATCACTAAGGATTTTGTCAGAAACACGGCTCCGCTGGAGTTTCTCTTGAGCGTGGATCCATTTTAGTTCTTTTACCCTTCGTCGGGTCCAACTAATCGTTTACAAAGATCAGTCCCTCCAGGATTTCGCGGGCATTTTTTGTGATCGTTGCGGGCTAAAATGCCTGATTTCGCGGGGCATTTTCCTAAAAGTTGCGTTTTTTTTTTTTTTACCAAAATCAATAAAAAAAAACATAACTTTTAATATATAAACCCAAAATACTTCCTAGTTTTGTAAGATAATTACCAACAAACATTGACATTCTCAAAAGGTGCTTTATTTGAGAACTTTGATAGCTTATAAACTGACATTCGTGACCATTTCTGGATTGTCCCTGGTCTGCAGCTCTCCTCACGTGTTTTGCAGACACACAGTGTTTGTCGATGCATTTATGTTTGATGATTACACTACAGGACGTGCAATACAGCTTCCCCCCACTCTCGTGCAGCTGGGTAGGAAACTGGTTTGCGACCGCAGTGAAGTTAGTTTTAAGTTGGATATTGGATATTCGCCCTCCACGGCGTCTAGCTCACGGCTGACCCGAAACAGGAACGCTAATGGTTCTGCCATAAGGTTCCATTGAATTAACAACAAAATAAAAGATTGTCTTTGGTTTAACCATTGCAGTTAAAAAAACAAACAAAAACGTACCCCCTTTTTTATTTTTGCAATTGTCGTTTTTCTAATTTTGTTTTAAAAACGGAAAAACAAAAAAACATTCTTGTTTTGTTTATGCAATTTTATTTTGAAACAAAAAGAAACAAACAAAGAACGAACCATACATGGATTAGAATTGGCTAAGTTTTTTCAATTTTTGTATTCTTTAAGACTGACTCCTAAAGTTACTTGTAGATATTAATCCAATGATTACTTTCTGAAAACTATTATTATCGCCCACCGCCATTGAAGGCAGTGGTCGATAATAAACGGTGACTATCAGGATTGGTGGTAATGGAGACGAACCCAGAACGCAGACTCATATTAAAAAAGAAACTAATTTATGAAACAAATACGATAAGCAAAGCAAAGGGCTGTCGAGGCAGCAACACAAAAACAAAAACTAACTCTAAGAACTCAAATAGGAACCAAACAACCAAGACAGGACCGGGAACATACAGAAACGCACAATGAGCCAGCAGAGAAGTGGAGTAAATGACCGGGTTTTAAACACAGTGGGCACAGGTGTGGGGTAATCATTGCTGACAGGTGGAGGTGGGCGTGGCAGACAACCAAGTGTCGACTGAGGGGGAGAATGGAAAAACACAGGAAACAGAGAAAGCACTAAAATAAAGATATCAAACAAAAACCAAGAAAAACACAAAGAAAACCCCAAAAACCTCACAATGACATGAACAAGAATGAGAAAATTTGGAAAATACATTTCTGAATTTTACAGTAGAGCATGTTCGCAGAGTTCAGATGACTACAAAAGCGAACCGACACAAAATTGTCTACGAGTGGAACAAAATGGGGGTAACTCACCACGCTGTGTATCTGTGGCTTGCGTCTCTTTGCCAGGTCTATGACGTTGATCCCGTTGTAGTAGAGGTTCTCCATGCAGCCCAGGAAGTTCTTCCTCAGGAAGGTTCCAGGTTTACCAGGAAGAGGGATGCCTCCAAAACTCAGCTGGGATGACGGGAGAGCAAAGGATCGTCACCACGAGCAGGGGGAGTGATCTTTCCTTTTCATGCCAGATGAATGAACACTCAGGCCCAGATTCACTATTGGTCTGCGTGGCTTTTTTTTTGCGGACGCGATTTAGAGCTTTCCGCGTCCGTCTAATTCCCAAAGCTCTCGCCGGGTGACCTTTGTGCCTCCACTTTGGCTGTCAACCACACACCATCAGCGCACATTTACCGTCAAATATTGATCGGTCTCCTGAGAGCTGGTGGACACCGTCTCTGCACGGCTGCTTTCACGAGAAGACCAGAGATGTTTGGATCCATCCACCGATGGACGTCAGACATTATTGTATCTACAAATGAATGATTTGGACTTAACGAACTGAAATGGAAGCCACTGTAGTTCATACAGTCCTTCATCTGATCAGAAGGGGAGATCGCCAAGACGGAACATTTTTCTCTTCCTGTCACTTTTGTTGCCGATGTGTTTGTGACAGACATTGAAAGTGTGCAGCAAGAACAACAGAATTCTGCTGCAAGACTGGTGTATACTGACGTATAATTAGAGCTACTTTCTTTATAAACATGACAGAGCACATTTATGAAGAAATAACGACCTGCAGATCAATAAAAATGACTCTCTGTTATTATTTATTGTGATAAAAGTGGCTGTAGTTAAATTTAAAGCTTGTTTCTTGTATCTCAGGTATGGTGCTTCTGTTGTGAAAGTGCTACAAGTAGGATGTTTTATTTTATTTGTTAGCCCACCCACCCAGTGTCCCCGCCAGCCGCCACTGATAGTGAATCTGAGCTTGCGAGTTTTTCTGTAATGGAAAAGCAGCGCTACTGTGACCTGGATGCCGAATGCGGGCGTACGTTCGTTTCTGCATGAGGAGCCGAGCCAGTTACTCAGCAAAGTGAGAGAACGTTGCCGACTCGCCGCCGCACCCGAAGCCGGGGGACTCCACCGCCGCTGTGAAGTTGATTACATGGTTCAGTGTGCATCTGCTCGATCAGACTGCATCCGAGATGCCCACCGTCACACGCCGGGCCACCGCCGCTGTCCTCCATCGACAGCAGTTTCTAAAACCCCGTTAACCAGACGCGCCGTAGTTCTGCGTCCTGGGCTGTGGGGAGTCCCGACCTCAGCCCCCAAAAAACAGCCGGACTCGACCTGGATTGCCGGGAGCAAACCTCAGCAGCGATCAGCAGCCGGTTTTATTACAATAACAGGTTTTTAACAGTTGTGTCCAAACCAAAAAAAAAAAAAAAAAAACATTAACAGAGACTTGAAACTCAACCACTGATGTACCTAAACAGCTAAAAAACAATTAAATGAGGAAAACCCACCGAGAACATCTCTGACTGCTACGTGGAGCGCGCAGAGACAAGCTGCTCTGCTGTGAAAACAAATCCCAAATCTCAACAGTACTTAGACCCATCGATGAATATTAAAACGACTTGGAGCAAAACTTTCCTCGCAAAAACATTAAAAGCTTCATTTTGTGTTTTGAAACTGCAGTGAATTTCCTGTACAACAGAAACATGCTCTGTTGTTGTTATAATGAGTAGTAGTCTATAATAATCAGTGAAGATAAGGCGTAATTAAAGGTCCAGCATTCCTTAAATGATCACTTATCTCCAATGAAATCAATCCATTCGACTTCACAGATGTTGCTGAAGTTTCAAACCGCATCAACAAATCACTAAGCACAAGAACAGATTAAAAAAAAACACACCGACATGAACCTACTGGAAGAGGTTAGGTACCGGTGGGGAAACGCGGGACGTCGGCGCCGTTTGGCTCTTGTAGTGCGTTTCTGAAATGTTAGCGGTGACCCAAACGTAGCTGCAGCTGCCGCTATCCAAGAATATTTTGAGTCACGACGTACGTATAAGGTGTCACTGGACACGCTCAGGATTAATCACGAAATTTGAGGTTTTCTTTGACCACCCGTTGGAAGGTGGGGTCCAGCAGTGGCCAGAATTCTTTACAGAATTCTGCAGGGAAGCCATCGGGTCCTGGAGCTTTTAGCTGCTTCGTGGAGTTCACTAGCTGCTAAAGGTAGCTCCAAAACCTGTTGCTGTTGCTCGTTTAATGTAAGAAGATGAACTTCATTTAGAAATCCATCTGTCGATATTGGAAGGATCAGTATCTTTTGAATATAGATTTTTATAAAAATTGAATTGATTTCTTTAGACCAGGGGTGTCAAACCCAGTGACGCAAGGGGGCCAAAATAAAAAATTTGGTCCTAGCCAAGGGCCAATCACGATCAATATTTATTAATAATTACATAAACTAACCTTGGTTTTAGATGTATTATGTCAAATCATTCCTATAGAAATATCAATGACCTTTTCCCAGTTACAGATTATACAGAATTTAGAGCAAACATACTTTAATGATCACAGACAAATAGATCAAACTTCAAAAAGCACATCATTAGCAGTCATTTCTTACGCCTCACTCAGCTTTTAAATTAATTTTTTTACATTAAAACAGACAAACACCTGATCATACAGAAATTAAAACTATATATTGTTGGCTTCTAAGTCACTGTCAAGAGAAAACTTCACTAATTAGGCTCAGTTTTTTTAAGCAAAATAAGAATCAGAGACTCAATCTGTCCTAGACTAGAGGGCCGGGCCTAATGAAATCTAAACGTTATCTTGGGGGCCGGATGAAATGTTACAGAGGGCCAGATCTGGCCCGCGGGCCTTGAGTTTGACATGTGTGCTTTTGGGTCATTAGTTGGTTTGGCATTATTGTTGAAATTGTTACCTTTTCTTTATTTGTTTTCAACTGATTTGCAAGACGTTTGCTAGCTTTATTACAATGATCAAAGTTCTCCAAAAGCAATTTCTGTATTTGAAATTGTTTTCTTCCTTCTAGTATATTATTAAGTTCTTTTTTTAGTTTTCCTATTTCATTTAGCAGATTATCTTTTTGGGATGTAGCATAAGTAGTTTCTAAGTTAATTTTTTCCTGTTCTGGTTCTAATTCAGTTACTTTCTCTTTTCACCGAGTGATTTGTCGATGCGGTTTGCACTTCAGGGCCACCGTACTCGACCCGAGATGTGGTCGTTTAAAAGCTCCGGCATAAAAGGCAACAGGCAATCTCCTTTAAGGAACGCTAGGCCTTTAAATTATTTCCAATTTAATACACAGCTGGCCAGAAAGGAGGAGTTCACAGGCCCAGATCTGGCCCAGGGACCAGCGGTTCACGGCTACCGCCTCCCTGGAATCAAAACGACCTTATTTGCCGTTTCTCTCTTTTTCCTAATTTCTCATTTAAAGGCGGCAGTCGCCCAAAGTCTATTCTCTGCAGAGCTGCTAGGCATTCATGATAAGGTTCGTCTGCGCCTCTGCAGATAAATATTTACAGAGCAATCCTAGCCCACCTTCATGTCCCCCCCGTCCCCAATCTCACCTCGTAGTCCACCTCCAGAGAGTGTCCCTCGCCTTTGGTTTGGAAGTGCTGCGTGTGCGAGTCCACGGTGAGGTTGACCTGCCTGTTGAAGCGCTCGATGTGGACCGAGTGCCAGTGCTGGTCGTCCAGCAGGCTGCCCACGGTGACGGGAACGCGGCGGCTGCTGAACTTCGGACGGTTGTCGTCTGCGCAAACACACACAAACACACACACGTAAAAAGAGACTCAAAAACGAAAATTTGCTCTCGAAACCGGTCAGCTGCTGGTGGTCGCGCCACGAAAACGAACCGACTGTCTCTTTCGCAATCTGTTCTGGTGAATTGCCCCCCCCCCACCCGTCCGAAGAAGCACATTTCTACAATCTTTAGCACTTTCGTCTTCAAGTTTAGCAATTCCAAGGGATAACGTTTCAACTCGGCGCTGGAGCAGAGCCGGGCAACAAAATGTCAACTCAATCACGAAAGCGTCCTCCAAACGCAGCTTTCACATCCTCTCAATCGCCCCAGTCCCCAATCTCGGGCTCGATCTCAGGTGATGATTCTCACAATCAGGCGCAGGAGAGAAGAAAAAAAAGGCGGGGCGAACGTAGTAACTAAAAAACAAACAAACAAACAAAAAAAAATGACGACTGATTTTTTTTTTACCGAGAGACGTGAGGAAAGCACGGCTCACCCAGGTTCAGGTAGAGGTCCAGCCGTCCTCGGTGCAGCTCCAGGGTGATGTAATCTCCTCGCTGGCCCTCTCCGTGCAGCAGGACGCCCTCGGCCTGGTGGCTCTTGAAGCGCAGCGAGATCACGTCCTTCACCGTCGACATGGACTTCTGGTTGAACCGGTACAGCAGAGAGCTTCTGCCGTCGAAATCAGCCACGTATGACTCTGCAGGGAGAAACCACAGACGCGCTTGGGTTGCTTTGGACCCGAGCTTAAGTGTTTACAACATTTTGTATGCTTTCGTAACCAAACCGACGCATGCTTTAAATGTGCGCTGGCGTACGGAGAGCCAAGAGGGCCAAAAACGCGCGACTTTTCGATGCGTCCGCGATGCTCAAACGTCAGACAACGCAGAGGAGGCCAAAAACGAGACTTTGACCTATTCTTGACATCAAATATGTCCAATGTTCACATATAACTGATGAGCAAACACTGCGTCAGCACAAAAACATGTCAGCAGCATGGTAACAAATCAACAAAGTGTCAGTGACACGCAAACAACTTTCAGATCTGGAGAGCTTCCACGCAGGCGTCCTAAATCTAGCTCTCGCTTGCTTTTCTGAGACAGGCTGGACACACCCATACTTGGAGAAATTTGCCGCTTTGGAGCACGTTCGAAAGCTAAACTCAGGACTCCGAGCCTCTTGGGCTCATGAGCTGAGAAGCCCAGGGAAACGCTTGGAGACTTTTTAGAGACTCTCCCGCGAACGCTCTAGCAATGCAAATGCGGCTTTAACGTTACAGAAACGGGAAGGTTGTTGACTTTGCTCAGCCAGTCGACGCGTGTTCACATACAGACTTAACGGCGTCACTCGAGAGGCCCAGTTTGAGACAAGAAACCTAAAAGACAAAGACCTGATAAATGTGGTATTAGGGGCTAAAAACTGGTTAAGAGGACTGTGGAGTGGACCATAATGGTTTGAATGTTAATGTGGTTCATTTGTACCTACAGGTGCTGGTCATAAAATTAGAATATCATGAAAAAGTAGATTGATTTCAGTAATTCCATTTAAAAAGTGGAACTTGTATATTATATTCATACATTACATACAAACTCATATATTTCAAATGTTTATTTCGTTTAATTTTGATGATTACAAATGACAACAAATGAAAATCTCAAATTCATCATATCAGAAAATTAGAATCTTGTGAAAAGGTTCAAAATTGATGGCACCTGGTACCACACTCTAATCAGCTAATTAACTCAAACCACCTGCAAAGGCCTTTAAATGGTCTTTCAGTCTAGTTCTATAGGCTACACAATCATGGGGAAGACTGCTGACTTGACAGTTGTCCAAAAGACGACCATCGACACCTTGCACAAGGAGGGCAAGACACAAAAGGTCATCGCTAAAGAGGCTGGCTGTTCACAGAGCTCAGTGTCCAAGCACATTAATAGAGAGGCGAAGGGAAGGAAAAGATGTGGTCGAAAAAAGTGTACAAGCAAGAGAGATAACTGCATTCTGGAGAGGATTGTGAAACAAAACCCATTCAAAAATGTGGGGGAGATTCACAAAGAGTGGACTGCAGCTGGAGTGAGTGCTTCAAGAACCACCACACACAGACGTATGAAAGACATGGGTTTCTGCTGTCGCATTCCTTGTGTCAAGCCACTCTTGAACCACAGACAGCGTCAGAAGCGTCTTGCCTGGGCTAAAGAGAAACAGGACTGGACTGCTGGTGAGTGGTCCAAAGTCATGTTCTTTTTGAAATTTGAAATATATGAGTTTGTATGTAATGTATGAATATAATATACAAGTTTCACTTTTTAAATGGAATTACTGAAATCAATCTACTTTTTCATGATATTCTAATTTTATGACCAGCACCTGTATGTATGAAACATTTTTTACCATTTTAATCAATGTTTTTCATGCGTTCCAGTTTGGGCTGCAGACGGGGCCTGGTGTGACATCCCAGCCGGGGTCTTCCTGCTTGGCGTTCACATGTTTCCGTACGGCGCACGCGTGGGTTTTCTCGGAGCACTCCGGTGTTTTCACACCCCCCACTTCTCCATCACCGCCCCCCCCCACACACACAGGACAAAGCAGGCACGCAGAATCTGTGTCACCGACCCTGGGGTCGAAAATGATCTGATTTTGCAAAACACTGAACGTTACACGTAACAAAATCCCACCTTCACTCATACTGATCTCTGCAATATTGTTGTCTGTTACCAGAATAACTCGTGAAGCCAATTTAAAATGGCCGCCCCAACTAACTGACCCTAACCAGAACAAAAATGGCAATAACACAACTTAAAACTTGGGCTTTATTCACTGAGATCAACCCTGTCTGTTTGGCTGGCTAAACGTAGCACTAGGCTAGCTAAAAGCTGCAAGTCCCAAAAGACTAGATAAACGTAACAAAACAGTAGCTAAAAACTAAAGCAAAATGCTAGCCTAAAATAGCAAAAGGCTGGTTCAAAACTAAAAGCAGCAAAAAAGTAGCTAAAAGTGTCAAAAGGCTAGTAAGAAGCTGAACATAGCAAAAGGCTAAATGCAGGAAAAGGCTAGCTGGAAGCTAAAATATTAAAAATGTCTGTCTAAAAGCTGAAAGTAGCAAAAAGGCTAGTTAAAAGCAGCAAAAAAAAAGAAAAAAGCTAAATATAGCAATAGCCTAGCTAAAAACTAGCAAAAATGCTAGCTAAAAGTAGCAAAAGGTGGTTTAAAGCTTAAGGTTGCGAAAGAGTAGCTAAAAGCTTTCTAATATATCAAAAGGCTCAATGTAGCTAAAAGCTAACAGCTAAAAGCTAAAATATATATTTAGATAAAAAGGCTGGCTAAACGCTAAAGTTGGCTAAAAGACAAACCGTCAAACATGATGAAAAAAAAAATTAGGAAAACCTTGTGAGACGGCTCAATAACAAAACTACTATTTCATCCAGTGTATAAAAAACTGAAACTTTATTAGTTTTTTTTGTTTTTCTTTTAATTTTAAGGGTCGAGCAAATTCAGTGGCTCTTTTGAACTTTTCCTTGGTGGGAGAGATGAGGTGAAAATGGCTCCTGCAGCTGTGAAGGTTGCAGGCCTCGGCTGATTCGCATCAAATCCTAGTAAAAAAAAAAAAAATCTTGTAAGTCTGTGGCTGGAATGTGACAAAATGGCAGCATAAACGCTCTAACAAGACGGCAGCTGCTTATCCAGCCTTAACTCGGTTAATTTCCGAGTATAAACCGCGGGACACCCCATCTCCTCGTTGTTCCAGATAAATGTTAGATTACGAGGAGGCGGCCGGGATTGGCTGGGACGGGCATCGGAGCAGCGGGAATGTCAGCCGGAATCACACTCCCGAGAGCGGCCGTCAGCTCCAACAACTGCTCTGCAGTCCTGCGCCGCTGGCCGGCTCTCGTAAAAACCGCCCAGTGTGGCGTGTTTCCGACGCCGTTACCACAGAGCAGTAATTCTCCGGCTCATCTAGTTAGTGCTCCCTCAGAACGGGGAGGTGGTGTGTGTGTGTGTGTGTGTGTGTGTGTGTGTGTGTGTGTGTGTGTGTGTGTGTGTGTGTGTGTGTGTGACGCGTGCCAGTAAATCCCCGTTACATGTCTTATTTGAGGGCTGCTCGGAATACAAACGATGCCGGGTTTGGCCTTTGACAGACCGCTCTGCTTCTGGCCCCGCTGCAGTCGAAGCCTTGGGCTTGTTGGTGGTTTTGTCTGTTAGCGAAATATCTCACGAACCACTGGATGCAGTTTAAGGAAACTTTGAGAAAGTAATCACTGGATACACATGTCCAACTGATTGCCTTTTGGAGTTGATCGCATTCAAGATGGCCGCCACAGCTAAGCAAATTTATTAAACACATAATGTGCTACAAATCAGACATTTTTACGAATACTGAACTATAATTTAGTGTGTTAGTAGCTGAAAGTCATCCCCAACACATACTCTGAGCGCTAACTGATTGTGCAAGATCTGTTTTTAAAACACTGCCATTAACTATTGCAGTCAACTGTGTGTGTCTGTTAGCAACATATCTTGTGAACCACCAAACGGATTATAATGAAACGGTCAGAAAGTAATAACTGTGTGAACGTCTACAACTGATTAACTTTTGGAGGTGACGCTATTCAAGATGGCCGCCACAGCCAACTAATCTTAGAAAACACAAAATTGGTCATAACTCAGCCAGTTTTGAATAAACCGAGCCTATTTTTCGCGTGGTGGTAGCTGAGAGTCATCCTCAACACACACTCTGGGCACTAATACAACTGGCAAAGTCTTGCAATAAAAAATAAAAATCACACATGACATAATTTACAAGTTTGACCAAAACTGTGCTAATCATAAGATGATCTTCGCCCAAAGCTGTGGCGTGAAAGGCAGCAGGTCATGTGCGCTCCTTTAGGAAACTCACGACTTTTAATTTCAGCAACTTGTGTTGATTTTTTTAAGCGGTATTTCTCTAACAAGTGTTACCGTGTGATTGCAGCAACTTTCATCATGTAGATAGTTACATAAAGCCGAGTATTAAGGCCAACAGTATTAGCAGCACTTCCAAACACACACACACACACACACACACGCTGCTTCCGTCGTGCTGGCAGAGTCACTACAGGCTGATGCACAGGAGAAGCACCAATTTGCATATTAGCTGCTGGGCGCCGCGCTACTGTACTACCACTGCTCCGCTCCCCGTGAGGAGCACTTTATACGACGTTCATCAACCCGGGAGGGAGAGGAATCTCTATTTGTCGTGCGGGTAAAGGCGGCACACTGTGAAAGTTTTTCATGTTTTGTTTTGGTTTCTGAGTTCAAAACCCAGAAAGTTCAGAAGGAAAGGCAGCTCCTCTCTTCTACGGATATTCAGCTTCTACGTCTGGTGCAAATTGACCGACTGAGCTCTGTTTAAAACTTCAGCAGCAAGGCCTCAGCGTGGTTAAAGAAATACTGCCGTCTGGATTAGAATCTGGATCAGAACCAAAAGTTAAATCCATTGTTTTTTGGGACGACCCCAACATTTCTTCCGAATCTGTTCATCAGTTTTTTACCCGATCTTTGCTAACAGACGGACAAACAAATCAATGGACACAATCAGAAACAGAACTTCCTTAGGTAAAGGGTGATCACCATTGATTTCAAGGTCATGGCAAAAAAAGGTCAACATCACAGCTGACCTAGTGCTCTAATTCTGCAACAGTGTAATGTAGGAAGGTCAAACTGCACAGCTGGACGCCTCATGGGTCAAAGATGATGCCTGTTGGTTTCAAAGTTCATGGGGTCAAAGGTCAAGGTCACAGGTAACGCCTTTGTTATAACCTTCTCTCTGCTCCTACATGTGACCCTTTTGTTTCCTCCACCAAGTCCAGCTGTGCAGTTTATTTTTCCTCCGTTACATGGTTGCATAGTCAGAGCACAAGGCCATCTGTGGCCTTGACCTTTGATCCCCCTTCATGACCATGAAATCAATGGTGATCACCCCTAACCCATGAGGTGTCCAGCTGCCCAGCTTAACATTCCTGTTACACAGCTGCAGAGTTAGAGCACGGGCTGATCTGTGACCGAATCATCGGATTATTATGAAAATCCGCTCATAACTTTTTGAGTAATCTTGTGCACAGACGGACAGACAGACAGACACACAGACAGACAGACACACAGACGGACAGACACACAGACAGACAGACACACAGACAAACGCTACTGAAAACATAACCTCCTTGGTGGAGGTAATAATCTGAGTCAACTCTGGTTGCCTGTTAGCAAAATCTCTCATGACATTGACAATAAAACTAGAAAAAAAAATTTGTTTCACGTCATCCTGCTGCCTGACTGCGATCGGATCCAAACACCCATCCAGTCTGACCTGCGTGTCTCTTTCCAGGCCGGCGAAGCAAACGCCGGAGCGAACCGCCCACACAGGCGCAGAGCGAAGCCGAGGAAACCACAAACGTGAATCCCGGGCATCCAGGCACGCCGTTCCGCTCCAGTTTGGAGCTCCGGTGACATTTCTCCCCAGATCGTTTAAACAGCCCGTACATGACAGACAGCAGTGCAGTACAAACTGCTGAAAGTCTGCGATGGCTTTCAGGTTTGATGCCACACAAATTGAAGTTAATAGCCGGTAAATAACGCTCTTAATTAAAAAGGAAGACAGGCTGATAAATGATGACAAACTTGGTAAAAAAAAAGAGTCTAAAATGGTATTTGTTGTTAAACAAATCCTGACATAATCCAATAATAATAATAAAATCATAAAGTTGAATGAAGTTTTGGTTTGAAACTATATGTTTCAAATGAAAAACTATTTATTTTAGCATTTCTTTAGCATCCAGCCTATTTAAGGTCAAGCATAAAATATATTTATTGTAAAGTTTATATATATATATATATTTTATACTGAACATTGAAGAAACCACTCGGGTGTTTGCAGCGTTTTCCGTGACCCCCCTGATGTGTGACATCCTCAGAGCTGCTGAGATTCACAGCATTCAGCCATTCATCAGTGAGTGAATGAATACTGGTACAACATAGTTCAGTTTCATGAAGTTAATTGTTTGAACCGGCCAGAAAATGCCACTGGAGTTTCATTTTTTGGCTTCTTGAAAGATAAAACCCTTCCTCAGATTTGGATCCATAAGCTCCGATGTGGGAATTACTGTCAGAACTCGGTTCGGACCACTTCATAGTGAAGCACCGCTCCGACCCTTGTTAATGTGGTGGACTGGCTTCATGCCAAAGAAACAGGACCTTTTGACAATTATTCAAATTTTAAAAGAGTTGAGCAACAGGAAGTTTTACTTCAAACAAGACAAGAACGAGTGGTGTCATTAAAAGGTCTGAGATCAGTTTGGGATTCAGAGTTTGTTATTGAGGAAAAAATATAAACAATCCATGTGTGATTAATCAAATGTCATAGTGTGAGCTGCTGTTGATTAGTTTATTCTGGTGTGAGAGTTCACAAATGCTACTACGACGCGCGGTCACGTTGTTTACGAGTTAGCATTGTTAGCATTGGGTTAGCTTCAAGTTAGCAACGTTAGCTCTCTCCTGTTGATTTTTTTAGTGTCATGTGCTGATGTCATGACAACGATCTGGGGGTAATCAGTTCTCACCGTTTCACGTTCCGCAACTCTGTCATTATGCGCATCTTTTTGTCGGCCATGACAGTCCTGGCGATCATCAGAATCCGAATCTGAAGAGTTATCATCTGATTCCGGAGATCCAGGTGTCGGTTCAGGTTTGTACTGGTATGGTTGTATATCCTTTACTCCGGGAAGTCTTCCAGCATTTCTTTGTGTTCAAAACAGACTTCTTCGTCCATTTCCAGTAGTAAACAATAGGACAGTAGCGGCGTTCATCATGAACCCAGGACGGCAACTCCGCCCCACAAAACACCCACTTCGGAAATTACTGACTTAAACGCTAAAAACAATTTATTTAAGTTTTAGGTCGGAAAAATGGGGCTCTGCAATGTTGTGTGGATGTGATTAACTAAATAACACGCATGAAATGTCAATTTTTTTAGATTTGATTTCAGTTCAGCTTTAAACCAACAAACAAACAAACAAAATCCTCTCAGAACACAGGTTATAAATAGGAAGTGTGACAGGTGTAAAGTGAAGTTGCGGTAAAAGCCGAACCTGAACAAAAAGCCTTTAGGAAACACGTTGTTGCTTTAAACTTCCCTTT
The DNA here is from genome assembly GCF_001649575.2 of Kryptolebias marmoratus. Classification (NCBI taxonomy): domain Eukaryota; kingdom Metazoa; phylum Chordata; class Actinopteri; order Cyprinodontiformes; family Rivulidae; genus Kryptolebias; species Kryptolebias marmoratus. The sequence goes on along the minus strand of NC_051435.1, from coordinate 18,925,006 downwards.
CTCTGAATGTTAAAACGAGCTCCTCTTCCTGAGATGTTTTTAATGTCTCTCTGAAGATGTCGAGGGGCTGAGTTTGGCTGAAATTGGGGATGTGACTGTGCATGTGATTCCCCACCTTAGCTGTCAGCCTTTTTTGATTTTTTTTCCCTCTCTCTCTCTTTTTTTTTCCCTTTTCCATTTTACCGCCGCCCGGAGAATCAAACAGTGCGTTAAAACCGAGTGAAGAGGAAATAGTCCTCATTACTCTCCATCAAGAGCGTGGCGGCGGTGCAGGTGAATAAATGGAGGAATCCACGCGGGAGGTGGAACTTCCAGAAAGGCTGAGTGCTTTCAGGCGGCGGCGAGAACGGGGGGGGGGTTACTCACTGTAGGAGCAGCCGAACACCTCCACCCTCAGGCCCATGTACCCGCTGGGGTTCCAGTCAAGGGGGACGAAGCGCAGGAAGCGAGTCTTCACCGGGTGGGACAGCTTGTTCTGGACCACGCTCTCCGAGTTGACGTTCCCGGCGAACCTCTGCAGGAACAAGGAGGAGAGAACGGGAGAACAGGTCAGCTCGGCTTCGGTTCCCTGAAAGCACCTCGTCGGATGCGGCGGAACAAAGCACGGCGTGAAATGGACCCGAGAACAGAAAAAGCACCACGTGTAGATGCACTTTACTCATGAAATGAAGGAAATGAAGGCCCATCCCCCCCCGCCCTCCGCCCTCCGCCCTTCACGTGTTTCGATCTAATAGCCGTGTTTTGGAACAGCTCGGAGGACACATAACATGTCCACTGCAACGTCGAGAATGATTTCTAATACACCCAATCGAACAGGGGGGTTGGGAGCTCTGGGCAAAATTACGAGAAATAGAAGAAGCCTGGAACCAGCCAAGCAGCTGACCATCAGATTCGGACCCCTCGCCTGCACCACCTACACCATCCATGCCTCCATTTTCTTTACCCCACAGGGAGCTGGTGTCTGTCTCCAGCAGTCACTGTGTGAGAGGTGGAGGGACATCCTGGACAGGTCTCCAGTCCATCACAGGGACAAACAGCCATTCACGCTCTCACTTCCACTCTCACCTTGGGACGATTTTACAGTTACCAGTGAACCCAACATGCATGTTTTTGGTCTGTGGGAGGAAACCGGAGTACCCAGAGTAACCCCATGTGTGCACGGGGAGAACATGGAAACTCCGCCCAGAAAGGCCAAAGGTCGGGAAGCGATCCTGCAACCTTCACGGTAAGAGGTGACCGCTCTAACAACTGTGACGCTGTTCCACCTGAGCGTAAACCAGTAGTGTCCAATCCTGGTCCTGGAGGGGCCGCCATCCCGCATGTTTTAGTTGTTTCTCAGCTTTTTACACACCTTGTCTGAACGACTGAGTGATTAACATTCTTCTGCAGAACTCGAAGACCTGCTGCAGAGCCGAGAAACAATTAAACCATGCATGACGGTGGCCCCTCCAGGGCCGGGATTGGACGCCACCGACGTGAACCTCCGCCAAGGGCACAGTGGGATTAAAACACAGGGCGACTCGCATCATAATCTGGATCACCAGCAAAATGTAATCCACTGTTCTTTTTTTGTGATAAACCCAACATTTCCTAAAAAAAAATTCCTTCTAAATCTGTTCATTAGTTTTTACCCGATCTTTGCTAACAGACAGATAAACAAACCAACGGACACAACCGGAAACAGAACTTCCTTGCTGGAGGAAACAAAAGGGTCACGTGTAGGAGCAGAGAGAAGGTTTTAACAAAGGGGTTACCTTCGACCATGACCTTTGACCCGACGAACCTTGAAACCAACAGACATCATCTTTGACCCATGAGGCGTCCAGCTGTGCAGTTTGACCTTCCTACATTACACTGTTAGAGTTAGAGCACAAGGTCAGCTGTGATGTTGACCTTTGACCCCATGAACCTTGAAATCAGTGGTGATCACCCTTGACCTAAGAGTTGTCCAACCGCGCAGGCTGATTTTCCTCTGTAGAGATCCCTAAGAGATCCTAGTCATTTTTTCAAATATATTGTTGTATTCATTTAAAAATAGGGTGAAAACTCTGACAACTGCGAACAGTTTGACCCCCCCTCCCCCCCTCCCTCGGTGCCTACTTCCCCCCGCTCTCTCACCTGCTCTAAAGGGCTTGATAGCGCTCACAACTCTGCTGGCCAGGAGGCGAATACTGCCTACCTGGAAATCTTCAGCTCCACCTACATATACAAGCTGGATTAGAGAGGTCCTTCGTTTGCTTAAACGGTAAGAAAATCAGATGGACTCTGGCTGGATCGTTTGGTGATCTGGTGCATGTAGACCTATGTGTAACGGGCCACGCGCCACGGTATGGAGGTCCTCCTAAGAGCAAGTCCTCTGTCTGTCAGCCAAACATTTTCGGCAAACGCAGTATCCACAGTTCCACGCTAGCTGATACCAATCCTGACATGATGTAAAAAAAAAACCAAAACGATGAGAACAGCAGCTCCATGAGAGGCGGAGGAGAAACGACCACTCATATGGCCCGGGGCATAATAAGCCTTCTCATATTGTGTATTTTTTTGTTGTTTTTTTTTTTCTCCCCGCAGAGCCCAAAACAAAGACCTCGGAGTAGAGCGGCGAAACGTCATTCTTCTTTCCCTCCTCTACCCCTCGCCGACTTCCCAGCACCTGCACCAGACAACGCCGGAGGACACCAACAGGAGCGACGGGAGGGGAAAACATGAAGGATGGAGGCCGACACGGAGACAAACAACCTCCCCTCTCAAATGACTGATCACCGGGGCCGCCGTCCGACTCTGGGCAGGTGACACATCAAATCAATAAGCGCGCCAGAAAGAACCCCGCCACGATGGATCTNATTTCACAAGATGTACAGATGAAGAAAAGACTACTGACCATTGATAAAATAAATGCCAAAGAGGGGAAGTAACATACATGACTAAAATAAGGAAAAAAAAAAGAAAAATAAAATCATTCGGCTTGCTTTTGGCAACGAGGAGCAGCACAAAACGACCATTGGAAGCTCGCGGACGGCTGCAGAACAGAGGCGTCATTAAATACGCCAGGAGGCTGCTTCTTGCTGGATAATCAAAGCGGCGGCGGAGTGCTGAGGCAGATTTATGCCGCCACTTTCACCGTTCTGAGGCGCTCACCAAGTGCAGGCTGGTGGTGGAGTGTTAAAACAGGACGTGGCGGGCTTATTAAAACATGCACAATAAGTCACATCAGCACAGGAGGGATTAACTAATGGCAACCGGGGTTCACCCGCGCGGTTAAAGCGCACACATTACTCCAGCTCTGCCGAGGAAACCGGGCGGGATGAAATTTAAACAAGGTCGGAGTGTGTTGGCGTTCACAACACTCCAGTTTCCAGCCAGACTCATCAAACGCTTTGGTAAAAAAAAAAAAACAACAACAAAAAAAATTAATAAAATCGCCTGTTGTTCCCGGTCCAACTGAGATGCAGCTGGAACAATTATAATATTCATTAGTCGTGTGAATCCTGAGTCAGCCCTCACGCTGTTGGCTTCCTGTTTTTATAAAAGTACGGTCTTTGCGGTCCAACTACTTCTGCTACTTAAGACATTCACATAACAAAACATTTAGCTCATTCAGATCAGAAGTCTTCATGATTTTTAGATAATATATAAATATGATACTAAATACAATATATATAAAATATTTAACTTTCTAAACATTTTCTTTTCAAAGCACTGTTCTTTTTGAAATCTGCATCTGCCAACTCTTTTTGCTACTTTTAGTTTGACTGTTAGCTTTTAGCTAGCCTTTTGCTACCATTACCTTCTAGTTAGCTTTTTAATGCTTTTTAATTTTTAGCTAGCATTTTGCTACGATTAGCTTTTATCTAGATAGTACCTGGTTTTTCACCACTTTTAGCCAACCTTTTGTCTCTTATTTTAGTTTTTAGCTAGCGCTTTGCTACTTTTAGCATTTGACTAGCATTTAGCATTTAGGCTAAATGCTAAAAGTAGCAAAGTGCTCGCTAAAAATTAAAGATAACCAAAGGTTAGCTAAATTTTAGCTAACCTTTTGCTGCTTTTAACTAGCCTTTTGCTCATTTTTGCTTTCCACCAACCTTTTTTTTTGTCTTGCCGCTATTGGCATTTTTGCTTTTCTTACCTATAGGCTAGGTGTTTTTTTTTGTTCTTTTTAGACTTTAGCGAGTGTGCAGCTTTTATTAGCTTTAACAACTCCATTTCAGCTTCTCCCACAAATTTTCATCAGTCATTAAACACTTAGCATTCATGCTGCATTTTTGGAAAAAGAGAAAAAAAGAAGCAATTTCTCTAGTTTTCGCTGCTGCTTGGTGCACAAAAACCTTCCTATTCAGCTCTGAAAAGTGAGAATTTAAATCGAAAGCATATTCCAATGAAATATTCATCAGTAACAATCAGTCAAGAAAGGAGAGTCAAAGGGGGGGGGAAGGACATTTAATAATTAATTAATGAAAACATCTGAAAGATGAGGTGGACCTTTTTAGGTGCGATTCAAACAACAGCGAAGTGAAAATGCTGCAACCATCCAGAAACAGAAGAGCCCAGAAAAACCTCCTCCACCATGACCGGTCCGGATCCTGATCACCTAAAAATTGAAAAATCGGAAATCTCCACAAGCCATTTTTAGCTGTTAAGTTTGCATAGTTGTTAAAATTAGGCTGAGGGCACAAATCCAACCAGAATTAGTCCAATTTTCATGATAGAAATGTTTTCCTTTACTACATTTGGACACAGAAGGATGACTCTTAATTTTTTTTCAGACGTTTGAGCAGGAAGTTGACATCGGAGGCGTGGGACCCAAATTGGACCCAAGCGTTCAGACTCGCGCCAGGACTCGAAGAACAAGCCGATTATCGTTTATAATGAAATAAAACCAAAAAAAAAGGCTCTAAAAATGACCGAGTTACAGCCAGTTTTGTGTTTTCCAAGTTGGCTGTGGCAGCCATCTTGCATTCCTCCCAGATTCCCCCACAAGTTACTCAGCTGTGGACGTGCGCCCACTGACTACTTCCTGGGAGTTTCATCCAGATAGGCTCTGTGGTTCGTGAAGTATTTTGCGAACAGACGCTTTCCATCAATAGTGAACAGCGAATCGCTAAACGAGAAACTGCAGGATCTGTTCGCCGTCACGTCACCGTGCTTTAAGGGTCACTCAGACCGGCCGTCACGCAAAACATTCAGCTCAACAGCTTTAAAATAAATGAGGGAATTGTCGATTTTGCGCTACACCAGGTAGCTGTGGCGGCCATCTTGAATCAGAATGACTTGATGACGTTCGTGTAAGCTTCATAAACATCCGCCTTGTGGTTCGGTGAGCATCCAATCAGCTGATTGATGGGGCTGCCATTTTGATTAGCAGGAGCTCTGCCATATTACCAGGTGCTCCTTCCGTAGGTTTTGCTTTTGTCGTGCAGTGCAGGTTCCTCGCCGTGAGCCGGCTGTAGCGATGGTTCAGTGACCTACGCAACCTCTGACTGACGCCCTCGCCCCCCCCCTCGGGCGTGCATGCGTGCGTCAGCCGGAGGGTGTTTTCGGCTTTCGGAAACAAACAAACAAAAAACCATTCCAGCGCGGTCGGCTGCTCTGAGGCCGTCCCGCTTGGTGACGTCTGCTCCGTGACGTCCGCTCCATGGAAAAATGCTTCCCGAGCGGCGGCCGAGGCTCGCTCCGTCACTGAAGGCCCGAGGGTACGGAAGCCGCTGTGAAGGGGGGCCGGAGGAGCGAGGTCGGCTCCTATCTAGGAGAAGGGCCTTCGGCCCCATGGTGACTTCATTACTTCTATTTATGCTGCTGTCACTGTGGAACAGTCTCCCTCCCTGTTAATTAAGACTCTTTATGCTTCCTCTCTGGTGATGAGCTCCCCCGTGTCACTTTTTCCTTTCTGTTGCATACAGAACAGGCACATACGTTTATTTTAATCAATTCACTAGGGGCGGGGGGAATCTTGCTGCTGGCGTCGAAGACGCTTCGCTGTGTTGCAGAAGGTTACCGGGAAGTTAAACAGCCTGAGGGATCGCTAAGTTCAGAAGAAGGAAAAAAAAAAAGTTACAAGCCGAGCGGGAAGATTCTGCCCGTGATCCCCGCCTGTCAGCGGCACGTCTCCCGACTCAACTTATCGTTTCAGATCGCCCCCCGTCCCCCGTCCCAACCTTTGCAAGTCGTGCTTTCGGCGAGGACGTCCGCAGCCGATGGCGGCCAGCGGAGAGCCGTCCTCAACCAGTTCGATTGCTCGTTCCCGCCGCAGCGCCATTTACGTCAGACGCTCCGTTTCCTTAAAACCGTTCCGAGTTTCAGAGCCGCTAAAGCCTAGATCTTACGACGTTATGGGGTTTGAGTTATAGCCGCGGTGGTCAAACCTCCTGCACAGCGTTGTGCCCAATCGGACGCGACGATTTCACGAGATGCGGTTTGTGCCAGGGATGACTCTCGACTACTACCACGCCAAATTTTAGCTCCATATTTGTAAAAATGACCAAATTAGAGCCATCTTTGGGTTCGCCAAGGCCGCTACGCTGTGGCAGCCATCTTGTTTTGGGTTGACTCTCTTGTAGATGAACAACCAATGACTTTCTTTGCTAACAGACAATAATAATAATAATAATAATTTAAAGTGAGGGACGGCGAGGTGAGGAAACTTTCAGTTTAATGACCTCACTCTCCTCTAACCCTATTGATCCGGGCTGAAAGGAATCCGTACCCGCCGCTCTGGAAAGCTGAACTTTGCTCTCCGCCGCTTGGCGAACGGCCAGGAGTCGTCTTGTCCTGTCAGGTTACGTGAAACCGTATAAGTCGCCCGCAGAGCTGCGCCGCGCTCAGAGGGTGGATCTGCTTTCGGGAAGGCAATTTCATTCATGAACAACAACAACAACGGAAAAAAAACACCAGCATTCTCAGCACTTTCTGACATTTACAGAACAAAAAAAACAAAACATTTATTTTTTTAATTTAATTTAATTTTTTTTAAAGAAATGAAACAGCTGCAATTTATTGGTTCAAATAAATGCCAAACTGGACTAAAAAGCTAACCGGGACGTCTTTATCTGATCACGATTGTCGGATCGGAGTACCGAGGAGGTTCGGTTTCCGGTTGTGTCCGTCGGTTCGTCCGTCTGTCTGTTAGCAAAGATCGGGTCAAAACTAATGAACAGATTAGAAATGTTCAGGAAATGTTGGGCACGTCTCCCCAAATAAAAACAATGGGTCACATTTTGGCGCTGATCCAAATTATGATTATTTTTTTAACGGAGGTCCGCGCTCTCTCGGGGCTCCTAGTTGTGTGATTTTCAAGCTGATACAAGAAAAGAGGACGAAAACCGGACAGCAGCGGAAAATCCGTCAAGGATCACGCAATGGCACCTACGAGGTAAAGAGCGTAGTGGTCACATCGGTACCACGACACCTCAGAAGGGAATAAATGTCTCCAATGAGCACGAAAGCAAAAACCCAACCGATGACCGGGGACTCTGACAGGACGGACCAAGGAGGCGCTCTCCGTCGAGCCAACATCTAACGGAATGCGGCGATGAACAGGGCAGATAAACTTCCCACCAGCTCAGGCCGCGCCGGTCTAAAGAGCTATTACCGGTGTGTTTGAAGAAAAAAAAAAAAAAAAAAAAAAAAAAAAA
>NC_051435.1:18911519-18916862 GCF_001649575.2 Kryptolebias marmoratus | reverse complement strand
TTTTTTTTTTTTTTTTTTAAATCTCCTCGTGTCGTTCGGCACAAAGACTTGGATTTGCATTTGAAAGGAGAAAGCTAAAAGTTTAATGTCTCAATAAAAGGCAGCACCTGCAGCACAAAAAAAAAAAAAAAATCCAATTAATAAATCAGGATAGTGGTTAGATCTGCTCGTGCTTTAATGATGATAATAAGGTTGTTAGTTTTGCGTATTTTCCCGATCCCCTTTCCCCCGCCCTTACCGGCTTCCCTTCCAGCGTCACGAATGGGATTGGTTCTCCTCCGGGTTCTACAAGAACGCCCCACAGATCCGGAGTCAGAAATCCTGGCTTCAGTTAACGAGTTAAAAAAAAACAGCTTTGTGGTTCGACTGGGTCAGGTCTCGAAAATAAAGCTTTAGGTGATCTCATACGACACTGCAAAGGTCTCCCCCTTAGAGTACGTGTCCAGTGGTTCATGAGATATTTTGCTAACAGACAAACAGGGTGGACTCCAACATTTAAAGCGAAATCTTTAAGCAACGATCTTATACAACAAGTAGCGCTCGGGGTATGTGATAAATACTCGTTTTTAAAATCAGGATATGTAAAATAAACTGATTTTACAGCCATTAGTGTGTTTTTTTTATAAGTGCAGCTGGCTGTGGCCGCCATCTTGAATTGGAGTTGCAGAGCAACATCCGGGGATTTGTCCTGCAAGCTTTATTAAAATGTGATATTTTGCTAACAGGCGCTCGAACACTATCCTTCATCTTCGCCTTTGGGTTAATATTCAATCGTTAGAAATAAATGAAAGTTCGATCAAGCGGCTCGATCGTATTTTTTTTATTTATTTTTTTATTTTTTTGCTTTTTCAAAGAGTCATTTGGCTCCCAGGCCTGAGAGGCTGAGAGCTGGCAGTGATGTCAGCAGCCACTGCTCTCTCATTAACTGCCTTCAGCTCAGTTCCTGACCGGTGAGCGGACGGCGAGGCAGAAGCTGCCAGAAGATCTCGGTGAGAGCCGAGTTCAGCTCGGCCTTGTGTTTCATTAGGGGACGGGCTTCACATCTCTGCCATTCATCCTTCAGACGAAGCTTTAAGGGGGACCTATTACGCAAAATTCACTTTTTTGCATGTTTTTGTACTACGATTCGGGTATCTACTGCTTCTACAAACAGGCTGTGCCGAGTCCGGGGACAGGATGTAGGGACTCTCTGGAGGAGCCACCAGGATTGGCCTCTGACAAACCATGACCTACCTGGATCCCAGCAGAGGGGCTGACAAGCTTGGGCAGACCACAGCAGATGGCAGATCCCCTTGTGTTGCGTAAAAGCTATGTGCATTGGACCACATATTTGGCTGTGTGGACATTATTCTAATGGCGAAGGCTGGGGCGAGACCATCGGCCCGCTCTACAGATTGAGTTCTGAGAGTCGGAGTCGTCCTGGGGGGACAGTCACGGGCCTGCTGGGTAGACAGGCCCAGACCACAGACGGATGCAGGCAATGATTAAATAACAAAAACTAAATCCATTGTTGGACAGGGGGGCAGCAAGACAACCTGAACCTGAGTCCATGCCAAAAACCTTGTTTCTACAAGCTCCACTCAGAAAAAAGATGGGACGTTATGTAAAATGTAACACGCTGATTTGCAAATGCAGTCCCATATTGTATTCACAATGGAACACAGTATACATTTGGAATTTTTAGATTGGGAAAATCTTTGAATTTGATGGCAGCAATATGTCTAAAAAATTGGGACAGGGCAACAAAAGGCTGCAAAATAAAGTGGTACAAATAAAAATAAAAAATAAAAAAAGCAGCTGGAGAAGCATTTTACACCTTAAAAGGGTAATTGGCAGCAGGTCAGTCAGAGGACTGGGGGTAAAAAGAGGGCGTTAGAGCGGCTGAGTCTCTCAGAAGTAAAGATGGACAGAGGACAGAGGTTCTGAGAACAACAGTGGAATGATTTCAAATGAATGTTCCCCAATGGAACATTGGGAAGACTTTGAATGCTCCATCCTCTACAGTTCAGATTATCATCAGAAGACTTTCTCTGACCTCAGAGGACAAGGCTGAAAGTCAGTATTGGATGCCTGTGATCTTGGGGCCCTCAGGGGCCGCTGCATTAAAACCAGGTCTGATTCTGTTCTGGACGTTGCTGATGGATTCAAGAACACTTCCACAGATCACTGTCTGTAAACACAGTTCACTGTACCATCCACTGATGGTGCTTAAAGCTCTATCAGGGAAAGAAGAAGCCAGATGGGAACACCATCCGGAAACTCTGCTGTCCTCTGAGGGCCGAAGAGGAGAACTGTTCTGTGATCGGACGACTCTTTCTTAGAAACCAATTTATTGCTGCCGTCAAACTCAAATGGACCTTCTTTGTTTACTAAAACGTGGTATTTTTTTTAAAACATTCGATACGTTCACTGCCTTCCATTGTGAATGAAAGAGAAGTTTCTGTGATCTGCAGGTCATTGCGATCTAACCCCCCCCCCCCCCGCCTCTTGCACAGTGACGGCTGGAGACAGGCACCATCTCCCCGTGAAAGAAAATGGACGGATGGATGTATGGATGGAGAATGGGCACTACCTAAACTTCCTATCCAAAAGTCAGGTTTTAGATATATCGTCTTCCCGGAGGTCCACCAGGGGCCTACATACCATCAAGGCTTGTCGTTTTGGTCTAATCGTTCTTGTTAGGGTCACTGAATTGACCCTAGGTATGAGTGTGCGTGCACGGTTGTTTATCTTTATGTACTTTATGATTCCCTGACAGAAACTTCAGGCCTGAGCTGGTGCTTTGAGTAAACCCACCCCCCCTTTATTTTATTTTTTTAGCCCCGCTGCAGTCGGTCTGATTCCTACATTCTAATCCCTTTTTTGCAGATAATCAAATTTTAAATAGGTGAGGAGAGATAAATAATTTAGAACGGCGCCGAACTACGCGCGTCGTTCGCCCTCGCATCTTTGCTCTTTTTTTTTATTTTTTTTTTTAGGGCGCAATGAAAAGAAAAGAAAGAGAAAAAAAAAAGAGATCACTTTGCGGCGGCGACAAGCCAGTGGGCAACTCTGCACCGTGCTAATTGGACTGCCAAGTAAGAGGGGGGGTGGGGTGGAAAAAACACCACTCTGAAATACAATTTAACATCCTGTTGGCAGCCTTTGACATAACTGGGGCAAACACAATAAAGAATTAATGGCATGTGCCAACGTGGGGCTATTTCCTCAGCCGCCGAGGCGTCAGCCGGGAGTTTACGGCGAGGACAAGAGGGACGCCAGTCGACGCCAGGCTCGTCCCGCGCCACCTTCCCGAGGTGTCTGGCGAAAGTGAGAGGATGTTATCCGACACCGACCCGCCGTGTCATCAGTACCGCAGAGGGCCCCGCGGATCACGGGGGGAGGGGGGAGGGGGGGTACTATCTGATGTAACGCCGTCCTTATCGTCGTTTGCTATCGGAGGCCGCAAGAAAAAAAAAAAAAAAATCGTCTGGAACAGTCCGGAGTAAGGCTTTAAACTCGTAGAAAATAACCATTAGATATATAAATATATATAAATGTGTAACTAGCTACCCTTTGGAGTCATCCTGATAAAAGCCCCCCTTTAAAAAAAAAATGGCTTCCGTTCGGACAACGCCCCAGATATCGAGCTCAAACTTGAGACGGAAGTAGCTGAGCGCGTTCTCCAAGAGGTCCTCCGGATACGAAGTGATGGCGCCAGATCTTCGTCTGAAAATGTCGCCGTTAACTATTTGGAGCCACTTCTGTCCGTCTGTTAGCAAAATATCTCCCGAGCCAGTGGACAGGTTCAGGTGAAACTTTAAGGGAACACTCGCTGGAAGGCCCACATACCGCTGATTAACGTTCGGAGCTAACCCAACTCAAAATGGCCGCTACAGCCAACCGACATTAGGCAGCATGAAAATGGCGGGGTTTTTTAGATATTGAGCTAAACGTTGACGAGGTAGTAGCTGAGAGTCATTCGCAACGCACGCTCCGAGCGATCTGGTGCTCAACATTACTTTTCATGTCATTTATTAATTTATTTATAACGCTAACGATTCCCGTACGCTGTAACAAAGGTATAAAAAAAAAAAAAAAAGCCGGCGATATGCTTTCCGTTTCGGGGGATCCCAGTCTTTTCAAAGTTATTGTTTCCCAATTAAAGCGCTGCTTGTTCTGTTCCTTCAGAGCGCGGTGTAAACAGTGAGGCAGAACGCCCCCCCCCCTCTCGCTAAACCACAGCTTGACATTTTCCCGTTCCTCTTCCTCCACAGATTATACAAACAGTCAGTGACCTTTCTGAGCCCGGCTCCCAGAGTTTATGCTAATTTTATTCTAATCAACTCGGCACGTACCAAACACACACACATGAGCGTGGCACCAGCCCCCCCCCCCTCTTTTTCTTCTTCTTCCAGCCCTTCAACAAAGCAGCGAATGAGGCTCTGCCTGTAAAACCATCAGCCTCGCCCGTCAATCAGCCAAAGAATCAGCCTTTTCCAGCCGCATTCCCGACGCCCCCTTTGTTTGAAATCCAAATTCCCCACAAAAACACTCATCTGTACCTGTCGCCTTCTGACACTGTTTCAGCTACTCTGCTGCTACAGTTAGCTTTGAGCTACCATTTTGCTACTTTTAGCTTTTAACTACCATCCTGCTACAGTTATCTATTTGCTGCTTTTAGCTTCTAGCTACCATTCTGTTCATTGTAGCTTTAGGCTGCAGTTTTGCTACTTTTGGGTTTCAGTTACAGTTGGCCTAACTTTAGCTTTTAGCTACACTTTGCCTACTTTTAGCCTTAGATTTTTACTTTTACTTTGTAGGTAAGGTTTTTTGTAGCTATTGGGTATAGTTTTGAGCCTTAGCTTTCTGCTACGTTTTGTCTACTTTTAACTTTAGTTTTTCTACTTTTAGTTTTTAGCTAAAGTTTTATTTTTTTTAGTGTTTAGCTATTAATTTGCTGCTTTTAGCTTCTAGCTATTATTCCACTTCTTTTAGCTACCATTCTTTTCCTTGTAGCTTTAAGCTGCAGTTTTGCTTCTTTTGGATTTTTAGTTACAGTTGTGCTAATTTTAGTGTTTACCTATGGTTTTGAGACTTAGCTTTCAGCTACACTTTGCCTACTTTTAGCTTCAGTTTTTTATGTTTAATTTTTAGCTAAGGTTTTTTTTTTTTTTTTTTTTAGCTTTTAGCTCCAGTTTAGAGAATTAGTTTCAGCTACACTTGGCCAACAATTACAGGTGCTGGTCATAAAATTAGAATATCATGAAAAAGTAGATTGATTTCAGTAATTCCATTTAAAAAGTGAAACTTGTATATTATATTCATACATTACATACAAACTCATATATTTCAAATGTTTAT
>NC_051435.1:18904043-18909350 GCF_001649575.2 Kryptolebias marmoratus | reverse complement strand
GGGGGGGGGGGTTCTTCAGCCCCACTTTTCTGAATCAGAGCCTTAAACTGAGCCGAGCTGAGTAATGGAGACACGGAGGGCTCCGCGGAGCAGTAATCACCTCCCGCGTCTCGTTTAGTTCCCTTCGACCTCGGCGGAGGGCATTGGGAGGACGGGGAACAGATGAGCGCGGAGACGGAGAAAAAGAAAAAAAAAAAAAAAGAAGCCAGCTGCACCTCACTACGACCTGTTCACTCTGCTGTTTCAGATGAGCTGGGTAAACATCAGGGAGAATGTGGATCTGAGCTGATATGAATTATACTGTTATTATCAGCCAAAAATGTCTGTTAGCAAAATATCTCACAAACCACAAGTCAGATTTTGATAAAACTCTCAGATAGTAATCATTGGATTCCCATCTACAACTGATTAACCTTTGAAGTTAATCCAACTTTAGATGGCTGCCACGGCCATCAGATGTTAGGAATCACAAAAATGGCTATAAAGCAGTCAATTTTATAGCGGTTTAGCTGAAATTTGGTGTGGTAGTAGCTGAGAGTCATTTACAACACATATTATCCACTCTATGCATTGCATAACGTTGTTGCTAAAAACTGTAGCATTAACTGTTGGTGTCAAGCCTGGCTGTCTGTTAGCAAAATATCTCACAAACTACTAGTCGGATTTTGATGAAACTCTCAGATAGTAATTAATGGATTCACATCTAAAATTGATTAACTTTTTTAATTAATCCGTCTTAAGAGGGCTGGCTTAGCCATTAGATGTTAAGAATCACAAAACTGGCTTTAAATCTGTTATTTTTGTAGAAATTTAGTTGAAATCTGGTGTGGTAGTAGCTGGGAGTTATTTACAACCCATACTTCCAGCACTATGCATTGCATAACATCTTCGCTAAAAACGTAAGCATTAACTGTTGGCGTCGAGCCTGGCTGTCTGTTAGCAAAATATCTCATGAACCACTAAACACATTTTGTTGAAACTGTCAGAAAGTTATAACTGAATGTATGTCTACCACTGATTAACGTTTGGAGTACACCCGATTCAAGATGGCTGCTCCAGCTATTTGACCTTAGCCAGAAGAAATGTGACTGTAACTCAGTCAAATCTACACAGACTGAGCTGAGGTTCGGTGTGGTAGTAGCTGAGAGTCTTCCTCAACACGTATGTCAGTGTCGCCTGGGATTGAGCACAACGTCATTTAGAGGGCGACTCCATAAGGTGACCAGTTGTAGATGTACGCCCGGTTATTACTGTCTGGGAGTTTTTCCTTTCAGCGTTGGGCGATAAATATCAGTCTGCCGGAGAAAACAGCCAAATGAAGCGCCGGAGCCATTTTCTTTCCGCGTGAACACGCTCGGTTGAGTGAAACGACTGCTTAAGTGCACCCAAAGAGCCCCCAGATTCAGACGAGCGCTCCCTGAATCCTGGCAGCGTCAGAATCGTCACCTTCCTCCTCGTTACCGTAGATCCAGGAGAACTGGTTCCCGCCGCCGTGTCACTGAAGGCTATTTGATGCTATTGATCAGTAAGACTGGTCCGGGGGCCCCCAGAGGGACCCCGTGTTTCCACAACTAAAGACTTCCCCCCAGGTTCAGACAACTCAGTTAACTTTCTGCCTTTAAACAATAAAAAAAACATCTGAAGACTGAAACAGAACATTTATTTCAAACAAACTGGAGAAATCACCATTTTCTGCATCTAAGAATTAACTGTTAGCTTAATTTTTAAGGACAAAAAAAAAAAAAAAAGCAAAACAGAACTTATAGTTAGCAAAGCCGTGGCTAAAAAGCTGCAAAATTGCACTCAAAAAGCTCAAATTAGCAAAACGGATAATAACAAAAGCAAACACTTAAATTGTTCTTGCTGTGTTTTGTCGTCTCATGCCACTTTTAGCCTTTAGCTACCCGTTTACTACATTTAGTTTTCAGCTACTGTTCAGCATTGTTTAGCTTTCAACTATAGTTTTGGTCATTTTAGCTATTGTTTTGCTGATTTTACTTTCTATTTGCGCAGTTTAGCTATAACATCCATTTTGCTCATTTTAACTACTGTTCTGCTTCTTTTTACCTATGACTACTGTTCTGGTGCTTTTAGCTATTAGCTACTGTTCTGATGCTTTTAGCTATTAGCTACTGTTCTGGTGCTTTTAGCTATTAGCTACTGTTCTGATGCTTTGAGCTTTTAGCTACTGGTCTGATGATTTTAGCTATTAGCTACTGTTCTGCTGCTTTTAGCTATTAGCTACTGTTCTGATGCTTTTAGCTTTTAGCTACTAGTCTGATGCTTTGAGCTTTTAGCTACTGTTCTGATGCTTTGAGCTTTTAGCTACTGTTCTGATGCTTTTAGCTATTAGGTAGTTTTGCTCTTGTGAGCTTCCAACTACTTTTCTGCCACATTTAGCTTTTAGCTTGTGTTTTGCTCATTTCAGCATCTGTTTTGTCAACTTTAGCTTCTGTTCTGCTAATTTCAGCCTCTGTTTTGTCATAAGTAACAGAACAGAGGCTGAAATGGGCAGAATAGAGGCTAAAAATACTCCTGCTTCTTCAGCAAATTTTCAGTAAAGTCATTCGAGCAGTCACGCTGTCATTGTTTTATTTTTATTTTTTTTCCTTTTTGCCGAAAATGCAATTTGGCTAGCTCTCCTAAAGGCATCTGTAGAAAAGAAAACGCTCAAGAGCGGAGGAAATTCTTTGAAACCGCGCAGCAGCTGGGCTCCACAGTTGGTGTGGCTTGGCGACGGATTTAACCCCGTCCCAGCTTTGCGAATAAAAAAAAACAAAAAACAAAACAAAAAGTCGCTGAAAGGAAACTCCAGATGAAGCGTGAGGGATGATTCCTCTGCGTACTCACCCTCCCGTCTGTTCAGCTTGGCGTAGAAAGCAGCATAACTGGCCGAGGACTGCGAGGAGCTCTGAAAGGACGAGTGTGGCAGCGCCGCCACCAGAGGACTGTTGCAGTTATCTGGAAAACAAGATGGAGGACGCCGGCGTTAGGACAGGTTTGTTCGGCAAAGGGTAATAATTATCGCCCGGCAAGACCGATTTCAATCTCAAAGCCATCATCGGGCGCACATCTACAACGGACCGACTTTTAGAGTCAAAATGGCTGAGCAACCTTAGCAAACATAGAAAGGCTGTAATCCAGTCAGTTGAGTCAACTGAGTCACCTTTGGAGGCGACCTGATCCAAGATGGCCACCACACCCAGCTAATCTTAGAAAACGTATAAAAGGCTACCATTTAGGCAATTTTACAAAAATTAGGCAAATATTTGGTGTGGTAGCAGCCGAGCATGGTCTACAACACAAACTTTGAGGGCAACGGCTTCGCCCCAAACATTTGGCATCAACCCAGTTTGTCTGTTAGCAAAATTTCCTTAAAAGTAACCATCATATATATATATCTATATATATATATAGCAGACTGGCTAACAGTCAATTCAATTCAATATGGCTACCGCAGATATTCAACCATGACCAACACAACAAAACCCAAATGTCATGAGTCGCCGGTTGCGTTTCTTTTTTTTGGTTTGTTTCTCGAACTTGAAGTTGCGTATTTGGGCTCGACTTTCTTTCCCGAGCGGAACCCGTCGATTGTCTCCCCCGCTCCCGCACAAGAAAGCAATAAAGGACGAGCGGGTGGGTAGTTTGTCCCTACCTCGCTCCCCGCGTTTCCTGTTTTTTTGCTCCCGCCCAAGTTGGCTCGGCGACAGGCGCACACCCAAACAGTGACTCATACCCAACGACCTATATCCTACAGCCATGACACGCCGCTGTAAAGGCGAAAGCGACTCCATCTTGTTAAAGTCATCTTAAAAGGCGCAGGACTGTGTAAACGACGCTGAGGATTTACGAAATTAAAATGAGCCCAGTTTTAAAAGCACTTTGCCATTCAGGTTCACAGATACACACTGTTATTGTAATAATAAATTGAAAATATGTCAAATATGGAGAAAAAAAAAAAAAAACGTATTTTCCGGGCTATAAGGCGCACCTAAAAGCAAAAAAACGACAGTTCGCGGTGAAGGCGTTTACATTGGTGCAGTATTCTCCGAAAAGACAATGGGCTGTTTTGTTTCGCTTAATGCGTCTTATAGTCCGGTGCCTGATCAGATTGCCCATTGGTGCTGTTTGCAAGGTTTGACCAAAGCTGCTATAAATCTGTCGTTTTTTCGTCCAAACATCGTCATCTCAAACTCTTGGCCTGGAAGGGGCGTGTGGGTGACACGCATTTCTTTAAGCAACTCTAGGCCTTTAATCCCGGAAAGTGTTCCTGCTCGACTTCGACACGAGCTCAGAGTGCTTCTCCGGCTGTCGTCGGAGGAGCTTTTTCTCACGTCAAAGGTCTATTAACCCCTGCAGTGACCCCTAAAAAGTGCCCCCGCCTCCCCAACCCCTCTGCGGCTCCATTTCTGTTTCCCCCGCGTGTTTCTTTTTTTAATCCCACGCTGGGAGATTACATCACGTCCCATCAGGGTGCAGATTAGGAGACCAGTGATCTAAAGCTGTCGGCTTCATCTCCATCTGATCCTCTCAGGCCCGCGGCGACCTCCTTTTTTCTGTTTTTGTTAAAGAGCCGGGTCCGGGGGTCCTAATAGAAGCAGGCACCCCCCCCCGTTCCAATTATCACCCCATCCCGGCCTTCATCAATGGGCTCAGGTTTGGATTCCGGGCACACAACCGGGGGCCAGGATCGTCCGTCCGTCAGCGTGTCGGTACGCCTTTCGGCTGACCCGACTCGACATCTCTCACATCTTGCGCCAGGAGATTTTTTTTTTTTTTTTTCTAATCCCGATTTCAAGTGTGACTAAAGTGGATCATGCAGTTTGGTCCAAGCCTCAAATTATGGCTGAGCCGCGGCGCAGTTCGGGGAAATGAAAGCGCTGGCACGACATCTTAACGCGCCACAACAAGTGCAGGGGGTTATTATTCAAGAACTGTTCTCTTAATCTATCAAAAGTCTCCTTGATCCTGTTTTTGCTTCCCACAGAATTACTCTTATTTATCTCCCATCCTTTCAGTCGGCGCCCATCTTGGGTTTTTTTTATTTATTTTTTTTTCCTCCTCTCTTTGAAGTGAGCCTTTCCTTCCAGTCGGTCCACTTTCACACAATCAGACCTTAAGGAGCTTTTGAAGACGAGAAACTCGCCAGCGGTATTCGGGGCGCCTCCGACGCGTCCCGCAAAACCTGAACGGATCTGGACCCCCGATCCAGGAGCTCAGGCTTGACGGTCAGGGCGACTTGTGGGCCCGTGGGATAACTGGAAATCCTCTGAAGCTGGCTGCGGATCTGTGCAGAAACCGCGG
>NC_051435.1:18895056-18903892 GCF_001649575.2 Kryptolebias marmoratus | reverse complement strand
GGGGGGGGGTTATTGTTTATATCCAAACGAAGCATCTGAATGCATCATGGACACAAGTGCTGGTGGGAAGGAACACTTAATCTCTCTTGAAATAAATAAACAAAAAAACAACACATCCGCCGCTGGAGACCCAAATACCCCTGCTGAAATCACAAGTGATGGTTTGTTTTTAGGACAGATCCTGAGCTTAAAGCCCACCTGAGGTTCCACCTCTGACTGGGTTGGAGATTAGAGGAAGACATGGAACAGATTGCTCCACTGTAAAAAGCTCCACCGGGTCAGTCAACAGTCAACTGCGCATCGTTTGAAATTTGAACGACTCTGGTTCCGATTCCCGATTCCTCGTTTTCGGTTCTGGTTCCTAACGGCACCGACTCTTTTTAGGAGGCGATATATGCTGTGGTACCCTTCAGTTTGTCACGTCTACAGTTTTCCATCGGAGGCTGTCAACCGCCTGGCTAAGTTTAGGTCATTTGTCAATGAGAGACTACGTTAGCTGGGTATTAGCATTTGAGTTGACCCACCGTTTTAAGTCGAGTATAACTTGTTAGATGCCTCATTGTTGGTATAAGACGTATTTTATTGATTTAGGTCCCTGATTCTGACACCACTGCGGTGCCAGGCTGTAGCCACCATCTTTGGGTCCGAGCCTCCAAACGGAAGAACAAAAATCGCCTCAGTGGTTTGACTCAAACACACTGAAACTGACTAAACTTAACACCAAACACACTACACTACACTCGAAATATAATATCCAAACACACTAAATATCACAGTTCTCATCACTCACTCCCACACTGACTGTTTTCTCTTTTGTTTTTGTTTTTTTTGTCGCCGCCAAATTTCCTTCAACTTTTGCGCCTCTTTTTTCTCCTTCCTGTAGATTTTTTTTTTTTTTTTGGTGCCTGACTAATAACTTTGGGCCTCAGTCAAAATGGAGAGCGGTGGGTGGTTTTTTTTTTTTGTTTAGAAAATGACAGGGAGTGAATTGTTTGTCACAACTCTGGTTTTCCTTGGCCTATCGACACAATAAAAAAAAAAAAAAAAAACTGGTGTAAGGTTTTAAGTCTCGGCCTTTGACCCAAATGGCCATGGAATCTCAAAGAGGGCACATCTTTCCCAGTGTTGCCAGGTCAGAATTGTAGGATTATCGTACCAGAGACATAAAATTATCGTATTTTGAGGGAAATTATCGTACACCCGTCATAACCAAAACAACAAGTCTATTGATGCGCTAAAGTCACTCTTGTGTTGAATAGTGTCTGACAGGTACTCAGCGCTTCTTCTTCCAGACTGGCTCTGCTTCTTTCTTTCTTTCTTTTTTTTTTTTTTTCCTCACTCATGGGGCGGGCACAGCCAATCATGGCCATTGTTCTGAGGCAAACGCGTACACGTCACTCGTAGCCACGATTGGCTGAAAATTCCAGGCAATCGTGCTTATGTCTCTGGAAACAGATGCCTTCAGGGTTCACAAAAAAAAAAAAACCCTGACAGGCAGTTGCGACAGGCTGATTACAACCGATTAAAACCACACATTCACGGAATGGTCAAATTATCGTATATTTGGCCTCTTTTGGGATTATTGATCGTACAGAGGGCAAAATTATCGTACAAATACGATAATTATCGTACGCCTGGCAACACTGATCCTTCCTGCTGGAGTGATTGAAACCAGCCACGTGACTAGGACGGCCCGGTGCGCCACACTTTTGACTGTCCATGGTTGCGCACACACTCACACACTTACTGCGAAATCTTCTTCCGGGTATCGAATCTGAACGATTCCAGGAGGATCGGCATGTTATTCCCAGTTCCAATCGAATCTCAAGACTCAACGCCCAACCCTATTTGTCACTGAATGTATTATTGTATTTCACTTTATAGTAGAATTGCTGTATTTTATTGTATCCTTGTGTAGTTTTATTTACGGTAATATTATTGTATTTTAATGTTATTTCTCTGATTTGTCTAACCAGTACAATATTTTCCCTTCCAAAATCAGCGCTGTATTGTAATTTGCAATGTCAGAGCTGTGATTACACTGTTTTTGTTTTTACAGTACCATTACTGTATTTTACTTTGTTTTGTACTGCATTTTACCATCGCTGTGTTTGAATTTATTGTATCATTA
Source organism: Kryptolebias marmoratus (assembly GCF_001649575.2). NCBI lineage: Eukaryota > Metazoa > Chordata > Actinopteri > Cyprinodontiformes > Rivulidae > Kryptolebias > Kryptolebias marmoratus. The sequence continues at coordinate 18,901,761 of NC_051435.1, read as the reverse complement.
CTGCATTTTTATTTACAGCAATATGACTCTGATAATAATTGAATGTCTTTGTGATTTTTTTTTACTACTCTGTAAAAATCTTGCTCTGAATTTTACAGCATTTACTCACGGCCGGATGCCAGTAAGTTACTGTAAGGGCACCTACCGTGTTAGTACTCTATCGCAGTTTAAGGTATCAGTAATGCATTGGTATTTAGTTTTCTTTTACTGTGTTTAATTGACAGCACGATTTTTGTATTTTACTTTGCAGTATTATTGCTGCACTTGAACTTGTTCTGTCATGACTGTGTTTTTATTTACAGTACACCTGCTGCTTCCTTCATTTAACGTGTGAAGTCAGATTTACACATCCAGTCCAACACCTGAGCACAGTCACTGACAGGTAAAGCGAGTTTGGTGTTTCGGGTGTGACTAGAAGAAGCCCCAGCAGCCGTCGGGTCCCTTTTTTCCCGGTTCGCTCGGCTCCGAGACGCCCGGCTTACGATGAAGGTGAGACAGAGGACGGCAGTGATGCTCAGTTTCTTCCGAGGAGCTCGAACGTGCGTCACGCTGCAGTTCACCCTGTGGTCAGCGAGTCTGAGCTGCCGCTTGCTTCTGTAACTTCAGCACGCCTGCGTCATTCTGCGCATGTTAAACGAGGGGACCTCGTTTCGTCTTCTGCCGAACGGAAGGGCTGTCTGAGAGTCGCCTGTCGTTTCCCCCCCCCTGCCTCTCTCAGGACTGTGTGGGACTTTTTGGACATGTATGTCGGTGGCAATGCTGGTGCCATGTGACCAAATCTGGATAATGCCGCGATCCATCCCTTGAAGGAATGCCTATCGCCCGATTCCTTTCATGCAGTTTTAAAACTAAGGTCATGTTTTGTTGCGAAACGATGGAGCTGCAGCCATTTTGGTCAAAACGGGAAAATAATGTCAGTCACAATCACACACGTCACCCATTAGTGCTAGTAGTGTATAAAGTGAACGACTCCCAGATACTACCACGTCAACTTTTAGCTCGGTATTTGTAAAACTGAGCTGTTTTTGTTCAGTTCACTGTGGCGGCCATTGACAGTGAATCAGTTGTACGTGCACGTCCAATGGTCATCTCCGGAGTTTCATCAAAATCCTCCAGTGGTTGATGGGATATATATATATACAGAGTGGACTCCGGCTAGCTTTCGGAAGGTGTGGCGAGGACGACTCTCAGCTACTACTACACCAAATTTTAGTAAACTATCTGCAATTTGACTGAACTGTAGCCATGTGGCGGACAGTCCCAGTCCAAGTCCCAGTCTTCAGTCGTAGCATTTTTTTATTTTTCGAAACAAATCCAAATAATTTCAGGCTTTCATTTGGCTCCTCAGAAAAAAAAACCCAGAAACATGATACTGATATTTCTGTGTGTGTGCCTGTGTGTCCTTTGTTATCTGTTATGATAACACCGGAGCTCCACAGCACAGAGCAATAAGCTTCGGAACGTCGGGCCCGGCTACACCAGACAGTCCCAGATAATAGGATCAATTCCTTCCCAGTTGTTGATTTTTCCTCGTTTTCCGCCCAAAAAAAAAAAAAAAGTGAAATAATTCAAGGCTCCTCCTAAAAGTCTTTCGCTAACCTTGCACCGTTTACTCCTTTCATTTTTTTTTTTTTNCGATGACTGCAATCATGTTTAGATTCGGAGACGGAATTCAGTCTCCTCTTTGTCCTGCTCTCTATCATTTAATCAATATCCGAGTCGCACAAAATGAAAATCTGTAATTAACTTTGTAGAAATTATCTTCTCAGTTCAAGGACGTTTCGAAGAGCAGAAAAAGAAAAAAAAGAAAAAAAAAGGACAAAAAAAAAAAAGAAAGAAGGAAGCAGAAGGGCTTTAATTTTGGCGTCCTCTTCCTTATCTGCTGCGTTCGGAGCACAAAATAGACGCTGCTGCACAAAGAAATCAAAGACGCACGTCACAACAAAGTGACTTTTGTGGCGCGCAGGCGGGATATTTTAAGCCCTGTAGCTGCAGAGGCATCGCCGCACCTGAGACGCACAAAGTTTCCGCCCCGGATATCGAATCTCAGAAACAGTTGGAAATGAGGGGGAAAAAAAAGCAGCCAAAGGGAGTTCCTAAAAATAGAACATGTAACAGTTGTAGGCAAAAAGGCAGCGCGAGCCGAGCCGAGCCGAGCGGAGGGGAGGCTGAACAGATCCTCCTCGCTGGCAGGATGAAACCCACGCGATTAAAGCAACAGCTGCCCAATTAGAGCGCGGCTTCCACGGCGAAGCCGCGAGTCCGGTCCAACGTGTTATTAAAGCTTCCCCGAGACGGCGACAACAGCGACGGCAGCGACGACGGCGCCGGCGGCAGCAGGTGTCGGTCACAATTCATCTGTTTCCGACAACACGGCGGTTCGTCATCGCGCAAACAAACTTTCCTTCTGTTCGGAACAATTAACACAACAAGCTGCACTCGGCTCAGCTTCACACATCACATGTCAGGATTTTCTCCACATATGGAAATGATGATGAAGTGTTTTATGCTGTGTTTACTCTGATTTTCTGAGCTGTTTAGCTTGTAAACCCTCCCAGTGTGGTTTTTTTTTCTTGTATCACTGATTTAAGAGGGTTTTTTTTTTACATTGAAGTGTGCAGCTGATTAAAAAGCATTTGGTTACAGTCTAAGGGTTAAAGCTCCAACAACAGCAGCTCAGTGATACATCGTCCAACCATCCAAGGAGACACCGCTTTAGTTGTGGACACAGACAAACCTGATATACTCAGGTTTCCTGTTTAGATATGGTTCTTTTTTTGGTTGTTTTCGGCACTAAAAGTGACTCATTTCGTTTCCCTGAGAGTTGCTGACTAACCTCAGGAGTCCCAACCAGACTGTTGGGGAAGAAAGCATGTTAGCGTTCTTAAAGAGAAAAAGAGAAGCCCTTGTAACTTTGGGTCTATTTGACCCGAAGGCAATGGGATGGTTAAACATGAATGGATGACACCAATGGAGGTGCAATGTGGGGGCAAGCAACACCATGCCTCAGTAATTTATCACATATTCACAAACCTACAAGCTAACCCTGTAGCAAAAATGAGTAAAAAGCAAATATTGCTGGAGAACCTCTTTTGCTCCACTAGTCTACAACAAAACTAAAGCCAGCACTGCAGAAGAAAGAAGAAAAAAAACGTGGGAAACAAGAATATTTATAGGAGATTGACAGTTGAATATAAGCAGTTTACCCTGAATCCTTCGAACAAGATGAGGAAAAACTCTTCCCTCTGTCTCTTGATGGACACTGGACCTTAAATGGACCGACCGACTGACTCCTGGGCACCAGCGGTTTCATTTGACACAAAGTATTAGTTCCGCCTTTGTCATCAGTCCAGAAAAAGGATTCGGTTGTTGCTCTTGTGTTGGCCACCCCTTGTCATTTTCTTCCTGTGTTTTGTACAGTTTGGAGCGTCTGCGCCACACCTTTTTTTATTTTGTTTTCCTCTTTCTGGTGTACCGTTATGGCAACGTGGACGAGAACGTTTCTAGAAATGGTGATGCGTTTACGAGGAAAAAGATGATTTCGGAAAGACAGCGCGCCCGTGTGGACAGGGTTCCTTAAATGTGAACTCTGCAGGGATGCCACCAAGGTGGGAGTCACGGGGGGCGATGCTGCCGTCCCCCATCCCCCCCGGGGCAGACATCCTTGTATACATAATAATCCATCTGTTGCTAAAACATCTAGTGACCCATTAGGCATATTTTATGGAAGCTCTGAAAGTAATCATTGGTTGTACATCTACTACTGTTTAGGTCTGCCTCTTTATTTTAGAGGGGCTCGGACCCTTGACATTTTGAAGTCTTTGCTTAACCCTCCCGTGGCCTTCAAGTCAAATGGACCCGAAGTTACAAGGGCTTCTCTTCCTCTCTTCAGTTACGAGGGCTCCAGGAAGGTTACGACACACTTCTTAGCATTGGGTTTTAATCCCAGTTGATCTTGACATTAGTTATGTAAATGAATGTCTGTGTGTACATATTAATCTGTGTATGCGTGGATATACATACATACATATATATGTGACCCGTTCTGGCAGAATGAGTCACAATAAGGAACTTGTCATTTTGAGTTATTAGTTTTTTTTTTAAATTTTTCATCTCAAAAGCTTCAAAATGATTTATAGTTTCTTGAAATATGGCGGTTTATCACCTAGGTACCAAGCAAGTATTGTCAAGACAACTACCAGTTTGAAAACACAATTTTTATTGGTCCAGAATGAAGTCGTTGGGAACTTGAACCCCCGATTTCAAAAGGAGAATCCCCCAGCTTTACAATAATGTTACACATTTTTCAAAGGAATTTCCCAGCGCTTTGAGAAAAAACGGTCAGTTTCAAAGAAAACTAATAGAATTAAGATAAAAGGCTTGTTTCTGAAGAAATACTTGACAGAAAACATCCATTTAAAGGTAGATCAGATGCTATCAGATGACTAGATAGCATCTTTATGGACACATTTTTTCCTACAAATCTTAATTATGGCAAAAATCGACATTTTTTTTTACTTTTCTTGCACCGTGCTCATTTGGCCAGGACGGGTCGCAAATCTTTAGCCATTTTGTCCATCTTTGTTTATCTTCATTTTTGTTCTTACTGCATGGTGTGTGGGCAGCACTTCGGGGATAGCACAGAGCTGCTTTGTGTCGTGCTATGTAAATAAATTTGACCTCCACCTTGATTAACTTCTGGAGCCAACCTGATTTAAGACGAACGCCGCAGCCAATCAATCGAAGCAAAAGGTTTCAGCTCAGTCAGTGTTGCAGATATCGAGCTAAAAGCTGGGCTGGCAGTAGCTGAGACCCATCCCCAACACATACTCCGAGTGCTGACAGATCTTGTCAGATCTTTGTTTAAAACTAGTAGTATCAACTGTGAAGTAAAAGTACTATGTAGGCCTGTATGTGAGAGGTATTCTCTAACTCCCATATTGCAGTATTATCATTTTTGTTTTTTTAACTGACAGCATCACAAAACTCCTGAAATTCTGTTATGGCTTTTGGTTTTGGTGTGCCACCCCCGAGACTGACAGCGTTCCCATCTGGTCACCTTTGGAAAAACCTTCTGGAGCTAAAAGGTGGAACCCGGCTTCATCAGGAAACATCTGCACTTCTGAAGTTTGTTGTCTTGTTTTCCAAAACCGTGCCGATTTGTACCAAGAAGGGCCAAGCCTGTTAGTAATTCTGATGGGATTTTCTCCCGATCAGAAGTTACCGATGATGCCATCTTGAGAAAACCAAGGAATTTTTATCGCAACAAACCGTGTTCTGTCAAGAAAACAAGATATTATCAAAAGTAAAATATGATTTTTCCCCATCAGAAAAACAAGACTACTGGCCTTAATGTGTTACACTTGGTTGTATCATATAGTATCGCCGTTACGACTTTCGGAGATGATCACTTACAGTAATAATGATCAAAAATGGACAATCTTTGATGCCGAATTTTAAACATTTTCAGCTTTAATCAGTTGCCAACATGACTGCACTGATTTCTGATGAATATTTCTGATGAATACGTGGCCCTTTTGTTTAATTATGATTTTGAAATGATTGGTGCTTTTCAAAAAAGAAAACTATTTTGTTCGAGGTCAAGACAAATACACGTACAAACGCATCCTCTCTCAACTGTGATATTTTTAAAAAACGATGCTTGTTAAAAACTGATGAAGACAAAATGAACCATTTCGGAAAGTCACGGGGGTGGGGGGATGATAGATGTGGAAATGACCAGCAGTTGTTGGGACTGCCACCATCGTATTTATTCTTGCCCAAACGCACCCATTACAGCAATATAAACGGTAAAGTTTCGAAAATGCGGGGAAAAAAAGGTGACATGTTTACTCTGGCGTGTTTGCTGTACAGCTGCAATTTCCGTATAATGAGCCAGGTGCTTTAGTTTTTGTGATTTACTGAGAACAGTGGCTCTGCCCTCATGCAGATGAAGAGTTTGATTTTTGCTTGTTTGAGTCAACTTTGTTTTGTTTTCTGCTGTTGCACCTAAATGATCCGGCATGCATTTAAAATGTGTGACTCATTTTGCTCTATAAAGCAGTGGTTGATATATACACAGCTAAAAGCAGATGTTTACATATATTTTATAAAAAGACAGAAAACTTTTTTTTTTTCTCACTGTCTGACATTAAATCAGACTAAACGGTTCCTGTTTTAGGTCAGTTAGGATTCCCAATATTATTTCTATTGGCAAAATGCCCAGAATTGAGAAAAATAGATTTTTTTTATTAATTTCTTTGAAGATACAAGTTTCCATCCATTTTCTTAGTATTTGGTATAATTTCCTTTAAACTGTATGACTTGGGTCAAACACTTCTGGGTTTCCTTCCACGACCTTCTAACATTAGTTTGCTGGAATTTTGTCCCGTCCCTCATGACAGAACCAGAGGAACAGAGTCAGGTTTGAGCCTTTTCAGCTCTGCCTATAAATCTTCTATGGGACTGAGATCAGGGCTTTGTGACGGTCACTCCAAAACATGGACTTTGTCGTCTTTAAGCCACTTTGTAACTAATTTGTCAGAATGTTGAGGGCCATTGTCCATTTGGAGACCCATTGGTGCCCAAGCTTTAACTTCCTGGCTGTTGTCTCGAGACGTTGCTTCAATGTTATATTATATCTACACAATGTTCTTTCTTCATGATGCCAGTCCCACCTGCAGTACCCCCCCCCCCCCCCCCCCC
>NC_051435.1:18853089-18895010 GCF_001649575.2 Kryptolebias marmoratus | reverse complement strand
CCCCAACAGGATGCTGCGACACCTGTACTTCACCCCCTTTTTCCCATAAATGTAACATCATGGCCACGCAGTTCCTCCAAAGACCTCAAATGTTGTCAACTAACCAATCAAAAGCTTCCAAAGCCATGACACCATCATCTTGACTTTCACAAACAGTTTAAAGGCAGAGTGTATGTAAACCTGTGACACTGAATAAAGTAATAACAAAGTGTCATTATTTAGTCATGTCTTCATTCACTGGACTCCAACGGCCTGCACAGCCACCAGATCTCAATCCAATCGAGCACCTTGGGGATGTGGTGGAAAGGGAGTGTCACATCATGGCCGTGCAGCTGACAAATCTGCAGCCAATGGGCGATGTTAACATGTTGATATTGTGAAAGAGGATTTCATTCTATAACTTAGAGGCAGCTGCAGACTGCAGCTTACCAATTATGGAAGAGCTATGTGTTCGGTTGTTATTGCCAGAACTTTCCAGGACAAGGAGTTTGTGATAACAAGACATTTCCTGGAACCAGACTCTGCCAGTTGTTCTGGCTGGTTTCCTGGAAGTGGCGTAGGAGTTCTCTAAACTTCTGACCAATCATGAACTGGTCAGAAGTATGTAATAGACACCGATGTGTTCAGTCTGTTTAAATACGTCCAGTTTCAAAGATACTTCGGGATCTTTGTGGAATTTGTGATGACGATAAGATGTGACAATTAAAGAGTCGCCCGTGTTCTGGCACAAAGGAGAGAGAGAGAGTGGTACTCGTTTATTTCAGTGTAAGAACTGCCTTTAGATCCCACAATATGGGCGAGAATCTCCAGAGAACTGTTGAATTCATGACCTGAAGAATTAAGGCAGTTCTGAAGGCAAAAGGGGGTTGAACCTGATACTAGAAAAATGGACCGAATAAAGTGGCCGGTGAGTGTGGATCAAAGAACAAAAATATATGATTCTATAGATTTGGATATTGGAAATCATTAAAAAATGTTAAATAGTTAAGAACAGTTAAAAATACCCAAAGACACTGAAATGACAGGATGATCTGAACAGTTAATCGTAAAAAATACAGTTTAACAGCAGTTCTTCATTAGGACTCCTTGGACTTTCTGTTTGAAGAGTGTGTATCCAAAATTCTTCCCCTTTGCAATAATAATTTCTCTCCAATCACCTCCTCTTCTCAGTTGAAGAACTCTTTCTGCTCCCAGAAATCTCAAAGCACAAACATGACCCGCTGTATTAAAATGCCTGGCCACCGAAGAGCTCTCATTATTACTGCGGCTTTTCCTTTTTATATTCAGAAATCCAAACTTTTTTAATTCTCTCACTGTTGTACCGACACACACAAAGAGGCGATATGATCGACATGCGATGGCGGTGTGCATTCCTTCGAGGAGCTGCAGGAGTTTACTTTTCCAAGTTATCGGCAGCCGTGCTTTATATTACCCCTCCACCCCGCTGAGGACCTTGGCGGAGACGGAGGGTGAACCGGCTCTTTACAGATAAACATTCTTTCTCCTCCTGATCTGATGAAAACTCGAACCAAAGCGGGGATGTGGCGCGCATTGCTTCATTAGGAGTCCGTGTGTGTGTGTGTGTGTAGCACCTTAAGAGCAGTGCTAAAGCCCAGCAGTCCGAGGGAGCAGGGAGCAGAAGTTAATCAACACAGAGACCACAGAGTCAATAATATCAAAGGGTACAGTGATAGTATCTGGTATCAGAGTGGCCTCAGACCCCTGTGTGGTATTGACAAAGCTTCATACGATACCCTGTCTGAACTAACAGGCTCTGCAGCTCGGTGACCTCTGCTCGGCGAATGCCTGAGTGGAACTAAGGTATCAGTTCACAATTAGCTCCAAACGCTGGTCGGAATTCAGGAAGCACACGTCGATACAAATGATTGTGAAACACGGGCCGCTTTACTGTAGCACTTTATTCCTCTGAACACGGAAAATAATCTAAAAGGAGGAGCCGCCGGCGTTTACAGGCAGCCCGCAGCATGATTTATCGACGGCTTTAATGATGATAAAAAACGTAAATTATTCAGCCCTCGTTCAGGAAGGCAGCGAAACAGGAAGCGGGTTAATTTTTCCGACGGCTTATTGAGGCTCCGTGGGGGAATTCTTATCCTGTCGCAGCGCGGTGTGGACAAGGTGATACTGGGCGAACGTCCGCTTGACAAAGGGAGGCTAATAGACAACAATTTAACAAAGCCGCCATTACAAGTTCTAATTAAAGGGCCGGCATTCCTTGAAGGCGCAAACACAGCATCAACCCGCTGCCTTTCATGCTAGGGTTTTTGTGTTGAAAAAGAGCAGAGGTGGAGCTGTTTTGGTCAAACCTTGAAAGGAACTTCATGCTCGATCTCACACAATATTGTGAGGTTTCAAGCTCGGAGCATATGTGGCGAACGACTCTCAGTGACGACTGCACCAAATTTCAGCTCAGTATCTGTTAAACTGAGCTCCGGCTGTTGATCTAATGTAGGGCTGCAACGATTTGTCGAGAATAATCGACAATAAAATATAGTCGATGACAAATTTAATCGTTTTTTATTACTGATGATGATGGTTTTTTTTTTTTTTAAACGGAGTGCGCAATAGCATTCAGGGGCATGTTTAGTCATGGCGGCCATCGGTGAAACAACACGGCGTGCTGCACGATCCAAGGTTTGGGACAATTCCACTCTGGATAAAGGAAAAAAAATAAACTCATCTGCAACATTTGCAAAGCGGACCTCACATATCATGGAAGCACTTCTGTGGGGCGCACAAGCATTTAAAGAGTAGGGAACGTAGGACATCTGGAAGCAGACGGAGTTATATATAATTATGTGATTCATAATCCGATTAGTAGACAAATCGTTTCAATAGTCGATGACTAATCGACTACCAAAATAGTCATTAGTTGCAGCCCTAATCTAATGATAGCTTTTGGTTCCTTATAATCCATCCAGTGGCTCGAGACATTTTGATATTTTGACAGCTATGGCTAAAGTTCCAAGCAAAGATGTCCTGCGATGAATGTGTTGTGAATGACACTCAGCTAACGATTATTTCCAGAGGTTTTATTAAAATCTGCCCATGAGATATTTTGCTGACAGACACAGTTGACTCAAAGGTGTAGAGCAGTCTGTTAGGGGTCAGAGTATTTGTTTTGGGATCCCTCCCAGCTCCTTCCACATCATATTTTAGCTCAATAGCTGCCAATCAGACTGAGTTACCGCCATTTTTGTAGTTCTTTGAGTTCAGTTGGCTGTGGCAGCCACCTTGAATCAGCTTGACTCCAAAAGTTAATCAGTTGGATGATGAACATCCAGTGCTTACTTTCTGCCAGTTTCATTACAATTCGTCCAGTGGTTCATGAGATATGTTGGATGCAGACAGACACATGAACACACACACACACACAGACGCAGGCAAAAAAAACATAAACGCCCCTTTTGGCTCCGGCTGCAGGTGCTGATGGCAATTTGTTTGTTAATCTGGAGATTTTGTGAGCCGATGATCCCGTGACCTCATCAGCCTAAACACCTAATGAAACTAAACAGAAGCACAAGAGTGTGAAATAAGGGGAAAAGCTTAGCATATTTTCAAAAAGACGTGCCAATTGTCTTTGAAGTGCTTTGATTTAAGCGCGGCTGCTTTCTCAAAGCTTAAAGTTTTCCCTTCAGTGCGACACCCTTCTCAGGCAAGGAACTAAATTAAGGTTGTCGCACGGAATAGTTTAACAGAATTCTGTTGCTGGAGAAAATTGGGGAGGCATTTTCGGCTTTTTTCAGACTTTTCTTGGGAGAAACAAAACAGCTTCTGCACTCCCGTTTCCACCGGTATCGCGTCACATTAGCGGCATTAGTTAACTTCAACATAAACGGACCGAATAATTGGCTTTTTTTTGTTTTTTAACATTATTGTTATCGACGGGAATATCAGTGAGAGGATTTATTGGAAATGTTTCACAAAGACGTGGCTGTGTGGACATATTCTGGAGTCCAGCAGCTCTTTACAGCACCTGCTGTGATGTCATCGAGATTATTTAATCCACCATGATGGACAGAAAGCCAGCGAAGCCACAGACAAGTAATATGCTATAAATACGTGTCAAACTTTTACGCGTAATTAATGCGTAAACACGTACCTTACGTATTGTTTACTTGTTGTCTGACATGCTCCCTTCCTGGTCAACGGCACTTCCTGGTCTCCTCTCTTTCCATTGGCCGGTCAGATCCAGGGCCTCCCACTATTTCCACCTATGCTTTGATTTTTTTTCCATGTTTTAAAATAGTAAACTTCTAAACATACAAAATTTACACTATATAGGTATATAGATGAGATCTATGGCTGCAGTTAGAGAGGACATGGAGGGAGTTGGAGTGAGGACAGAGGACGCAGAGGACAGTTAGACGGAGGAGGACGACTCGCTGTGGCGAACCCTGAAAAAGGGAACAGCCGACAGAAAACTTCCATCGGATGTTTATTTAAAGCTGTTTTAGCTTTGACTGTTTCATTGGCTTTGGCCATGTTATTAAATACATTTATTTTAATGTTGCAAACATTCAGTCGTGTAAAGTTATTTAGTTATTCCATCTGCTGTAATGGTGCCTAATGGATTTTAGTTTCACTCTTGTCTGTTTCAGTGGAAAAGTAAAGCAAAGTACTCTACGCATTAAATATTTCCCTTATGTGATAAAAAAATAAATAAGAGGAAATGAGCTGGGTAATACCTTAATTTATATGTGTACTAAAAAATACTTTAATAAGGTTCTGTTCAGTAAAACGTGGGCAGCTTTTAACTTCACAGCTTATAATTTCATCTACTAAAAGGCTCTGACCAGCCGAAGAGAAGAGAAAGATTCTGTCTCTGAATTTTCGTCTGAGTTTCAGGTTTTAATGATGTAGCCACTTTTTTTCAACTAAAGTGTATTTTAGAATATAACAGAGTAGTCTTTACTGTCCCTTGGTTTTTGTCATTTGTTTTCAATTTATTTGATTTGGTGGAACAATAAAATTTCAACATTTCAGTAGTAAAATATCTAGAATTTCATTATTATTATTAGCAAATTTGAGCAAAAAATGAAGCAAAACATGTCTCAATGGATTGCACCATAGGAGACTAGTTGGTACTTAAGATTTTACTCACTCAATTTTGAGTGTTTGTTGCCACATTTCGAGTGGCCTTTTTTGTTTTTTAACCCGGACCATTATTCCTGGCCATGCCGCCCCCGGATGAATGATTTAATCTACTGGAGTACACTTAAGAAGTGCAGATGAGACTAGTTGTTTTTTTTTTTTTTTAATAATTATTATTCATCATCAGTGTGATTCTTAGACCTGGACATTTGGGGCTGTAGCCACAGATGTTTTCTGACATAAGATGTCAAAATACAGCTCTGGAGTTACAGAAATTAAATTGAAAAAGGATTCAATGTGCCCACGACAACGTTGTAACTGTTTTAAAAGAAAATCTGTCACAATGATTCTTTGAGCATGTTTTAAATTCAAACAGCCAAGCTGCAAACCTTTGCAACCAAAGCGAAGAAATTGACAATAATTGAGAGGGCGGGCAGGAACCTTGTTGCTAATTTTATTTCTTCTAGTCAAGTTTTATTGTCTTCTCATTGCTCCACCAAGGCCATAGCTGGGCCGATCTGAATTCCTCACTAACTGTAGTATCTCTCTGGGCTGCGACTGCTGGAGACAATATATGAACAGCATTCACCAGTTTCCAAAGTGTCTTTAAATGTTTGTAAAGGTTCTTGGTTTCTTTGTGTGTGCATCGAAGGACCTCCTTCTTGTGTCGAAGGACCTTTGAGATGCTCGTCCGGAACTTGGATGAAACCCTTCCCGATTTAGTTTCCATAATTCTGGGGGACCGGACCATTACTTGTTCACATTTGTGCAAACTCCCTGCAAAATGTGGCTCAACCTTTGCCGGGAGTTCTTTCTAACGTGCCACTCGGTGTCATTCCAAGTGAAAACTGGCACCTTGTCTCACAATTATGTGCCTAACAGTTGCATTCCCATGAGATACCACCTTAAACCATTCTATCAGTAGTAGACTACCAGATCCCAATTCACTCCTTAACAATGCCTGTTTTAAACGTGACTCATTGGTCATTGTGACTGTGATTTTTCCGAACAAATCTTGTCGGTGAAGAGAGCTGAATACGAATCTCTGGTGAGTGAAGTGCAGATCTCAAAATAACTGACAAAAACTTAAAAGAACTCATTTCTGTCTAGGAGTTGGAAAAATGGACACAACAAGCCAAACTGTATTCTTTTTTCCTTCTTATTCAGATTTTCTCGAATAAAGGAAAATCCCTCTGACAGATTTGGAGCTTAATGGGATGAACTTTAAGTTATTCTAACTGTCAACACAAAGACCCCCTGCAGTTTACCCCTACTTCACCTCACCCTCCTCCTGATCTATTTAGGATGAGTGTGCATTAAAAGTTATACATTGTTTAGGGTCACAAATGAATGTATCCTGTTATAAGCTCCAGTTTCCTCCCACAGATCTAAAACATGCATGTTAGGTTCATTGGTAACTCTAAGTTGTCCCTAGGTGTGAGTGAGAGGGTGAACGGTTGTTTGTCTCTATGTGTCCCCTGTGATGGACTTGAGACCTGTCCAGGGTGTCCCCCGCCTCTCAGACAGTGACTGCTGAAGATAGGCACCAGATATGTGACCCAGAAAGAAGAAGTGTGTAAAGAAAATGGATCTATGCCTAAATTACTACTTTGACTAGAGTCTTTGGAGCTCGACTGAGACCCCTACAGGACTGAAACAGGCATAGTTTGATTCCTGAGTGCTGACAGACCTTTTTGCAGATGGACTTCACTTTCGTGGTCCTAAATAGACGGAGACCCATCAGGGCAAAGTTAGAAGTCCGTGTGTTCAATGTTTTCTCTCATGGCTTTACGATGTAACATTGTCTTTCAATCATTCTTGTTATAATTGAAATGTTTAAATTAAATGGTATTATCTTCCTAATGAACGCTCCTTCTAAATAAAATGAAGGGAATAGTTTTAATCTTATTCTTGATTTTGTGCAACTTCTGGGTCAGGTAGAAATTTAGAGAGTTGATTGGGTAACTGGTTTGTTCTTGTAATGAAAGACATGTTTTCAGTGTCAACCAATCATGTTCGTTTACAGCAGGCTAGGCAAAACCTTAACTGAGGATCATCCATCCATCCATCCATCCATCCATCCATCCATCCATCAGGTTTCTCTGTGACCACTTGGTTGAATGGATATTTTATAGTACTCCCATGCAGGGCGACCCAAATTCGAAATCCTAACAGTGTCATTTTTCTTTTCGTTTTTGAACAAACCATGGTTAGATGCTGAAATGAAACTGATGAAGACATTTGCAAAACCTTAACTTTTTAGGCCATACTTTGTCTATTTTTTTTGCCTTGATGACTGTTCAGTCAAAAATGCTCCCATGGGCTCTCTACATGAGCTCTGTTTCTGGTCCGGGTAGATGTCAGAAGAAGAGCAGCAAAAAGAACTATTTACCACTTTTTAGGAACTTGTGCGAATCTTGCTCTCTTCATTAGCACAATATCACTCATTGTTTTCACTCTTTTCTGTCTGTTTTGCAGTATGACAAATACACAGCACAGTCTTGGTGCTTAAAAAAACAACTTCCTTTTACATCTCAACAGCTGAATGGAGTTTGTCTGATTAGCAAGCCAGCAGCTACAGGCGTTCTGCTCAGCTGGACTGAACCAACTCAAATTTGAGCAATTATTTTTACCTTGGGAATCCCAAGGTAATCCCTTCAGAGAGTTCTAGGTATGTCTCAGGGTTCTGTCGTAGTTAGAAATGTCTGGAAAACCTCGTTCTAATTCGATGCCTAAACTACCTCGGCTGACTCCTTCTGATGTGAAGAAGCAGCGCCATTACTCTGAGCTCCCCCTAAATGATAGAGTTCTTTAACTTATCCCTGAAACCAGATTCAGACTGGACTGTGAGCGTTGGAGGCTAGTCGGAAACAGTCAAGACCGTCTAACCCAGGGGTGTCAGATTCCCTGTCAGATTGTGAGTTCAAACGCTGCATGCAGTTACAAAGAAGCAAAACAAACAAAACAAAAGAAAAAAAAACTGGTTGCAGTTTTTAAAATTACAGCAGTAAAACTACGGAGCCTGAGAATTGTTCCAAATGAGTTCAAGATGCCTGTTGACCAGTTTGAGAACAAATATATCTTGCATTTTATTTTACATGTTCAAAATTCAAGTGACATGACAGTGAGCCTTTGCGACTCAAGCAAGAAAACTGAGAACCCCTGCAAACCATTCAAGATATTTCGGAAACGCCATCGTGAATGCAGTTTGTTGTCCACAGTCGCAGTCCGGTGAGGTACTAGCTTTAGGTTGAGCCCAGCTACTAGGGAAGGTTTTTAAATACAGTGTATTTAAAAGGGGTGAATTTGTAGAAATAATGTGATTGTCTTTTTCCCTTTTTTTTTCACATTAGGACATGATAGCGACACACCAAGTTGTTTCCAAATAGTGCTTTTTCAGTCAGGGTGCTTTTCTCCAACATAACTTCTAACGCCCACCCCCTTCTTAAAAAAAAGAACAAACTCAGGGTGTCCCCAGCATCTGTTTCTGCCATTGTAGTTGAATAAAAAGAAAGTAGAAAGTAGAAAGTGAAAGCGGAAATGACGGTCGTGGGTGAGCTCAGGTTTAATTTCCACATTGATCCATTGAATTGGTGAAAATGAAAGGATATAATATTCCCCGGCTGGCAAAGTTAGTCTGAAACTCCTGCTGCTTTGGAGGGTTTTCAGCTGCAGGACACTTTACGTCACCTGAAGTCTTCATCCCAACCCTGTGGACGCAATGGTTCTTATTTAGGGTTTATGTGCTTTTAAACGGCTTGTTGTTGTGCTGACACTTGTCGGGTTGTATTAATTAGTCCTGCAGGAGTACAGGATGAATCAAGAGTGCGTTGTGAGAAGCATGAATTGCTACAAGTTGGTCTTATGTTTGGAGTGGGTAGTGGGGGTACAGGCGAAAACCGGGGGACCCAGATTGGACGGGAGGGTGTCAAATAATCCCCCAAAAACTCAATAATTACCAACAAACTTAAAATGCACGTCCCTACTGAACACCCCGCAGAAGCTCAACTCAGTTGCTTGTATTCAGAGATAAGAAATGACTCTGTATTCATTAAATTAATTAATAAATCAATTATCTATGCTGACCTAAAATAATGCTTTTATTAACTCATTACCATGCAACATTAGAAAGAAGTGATTTCAGACTGGAAATAAGTCCTGAAGCAGACTTTTAACCTAAAATGTTCAACATTATTGAGCTCTAACTTTAGGATTTCCATAATCTTTACATACAGTACCTTATATTTCATAAACTTTTACATCTAATTGCATCCTTTGACACAAACAGCAGACTTTAATTCCCACTGTGTTCTGTGCCAACAATTAAAGCTTAAACCAGACTTCTTTTGTAGCGTTGGGAGACGCTTGTCTTCCTTTTACATCAATGAAGCTATTGTGCAAGCAACCTTCAAATCCCGCCTGTCAGTGGGTTATCATGACTGTTGTTCTTCATTTCAATGGATTTTTTTTTTCTTTTACAGCTGAGGAGGAACAGCTAACTCATGTGATTCTTTTTAAAGTTTCGCAGCTGAAGTTTCCAAACTGCCTCACATCTTATTTTACTAACCCTTAGATGTGCAAGTGAGTCAAAAATGACCTGGACAGGTTTTTTTTTTGCCATTATCTTCATTAAGAAAAGTCGCTATTGTTTCATATTCCAGGTATTCCTCAAATGACATGTTTTTAATATCATGCCATTCAAATTTTTAGCTTTTTATATATTTCAAGAAATTGTTACACTTTAGTTAAAAAGAAGTTCAACTGTCCTGAGGTTCTGATGCTGGTCAGTGACTTCCCAGAGGGCCGGACTTCGAACAGTTTAGCTGCTATGATGAGCTGACAGTTTCACAGAGGAGGATTTTGATCACCGTGGTAACAGAAGCTGAGTTTGAGCCTGGTTAGATCACTATGGTAACAGAGGCTGAGTTCTAGTCTGGTAACATCACCATGGTAACAGAGGCTGAGTTTGATCCTGATTAGATCACCATGGTAACAGAAGCTGAGTTTGAGCCTGGTTAGATCATCATGGCAACCAAGGCTGAACTCATCATGTGATGCTCCAGAGCAGATGATGAGTTCAGTTTCAGCTTAAGCTGTCAGTAAGAAGCTCTGACTGTGCACTGACTCTTTTCTTAATGAGATCCCTAAATAAAAACACCAGACTGAAGCAGCATTTATAGATCGTCACAGTTACACCCGAACAGACAGTTTGTTTAACAGATTGTCAAATGACACAAACCTAAACGTTTTTCCACAATGCAATGGTTATTCAAAGATATACAATTTTGGTTTGTAATTTAATCTAATAAATTGATCTTATAGATTCTAATTTTAGGTAAAATCATTTTCTGTGACTAGAACTAACTAACTAAGCTAAATAAACAATGAAAGTCTTCTTTTAAATTACAAAATCAACAAATCTATTTCAAACAGGTGAGTCTCTCTGAGCTAACAGCAGAATGATGTAGCTTCCTTCCTTTAACTTGAAGCCAGAGCGTCTCTTAAACATGACCAGGGGTTCCAGGAGTTTTTTATATTATTTTTAGTTAGACTTGAACAGAAGTCGCAGTGGAGGTTTAGCTGTCTGCCAGTTAATAGGTGATGTGCTGACAAGTGGATGTCTGCTTCACTTCACTTCACTCCGACAGACGAAGTGGCCATCGAGTGGGTGGAGACATTTACATATAGTCATACATACACCACCTCTATAGGTTCATTTCATCACTTCTAGCCGGTTCATACACAGGCTGACAGATTGGATTAATGGCTTAAAAAGTACAAAGTACATAAAATTCACTCTCCATTACAGTAATGGAGAGTAAATGTAATCCATTACTTTCCACCTCTGGGGCCAACAACAGAGAAAGTTTGTGAGAAATGCAATCTACCTGTGTGTAGTGATCATAGCCAGAAGCAAGTAGTTTGTTAAAAAATCCATCCATCGTCTACCGATTATCCCTGGTCGGGTCGTGGAGGCAAAAGGTCCAGAAGGGAAACACAGACCTCCCTCTCCCAAGCAACACTCTCCAGCTCCTTCTGGGAGATCCCAAGGCGTTCCCAGACCAGAGAGGATACATAATTCCCACATTCCCAGTGGGACATGCCCGGAAAAAACTTCCAAAGGGAGGCGTTCAGGAGGCATCCTAATCAGATGCCCGAACCACCTCAGCTGCCCCCCTCCCACCTCAGCTGACCCCCCTTTTGTTCTTTTGATCATGATCCAAACCTCATGGCCACAGGATGAAGGTTGGAACGTGGCTGGACCAGTAAATCAAGAGTTTTGCCTTCCGACACAACTCCTTCTTCACTATGATCGATCAGAGCAACGCCCTCATTACCGAAGATGGGGCACCGATTCATCGATCCATCTCCTGCTCCATCCTACCATCACTCAAGAACAAGACTCCCAGATACTTGAACTCCTCCACATGAGGCAAAGACTCACCCCGACCCAGAAGGAGTGTTCCAGTGAACCATGGCCTCAGACTTAGAGTAGCTAACTTTCTTTTGTTATAACAAAATGTTTAAAATAAGAATATTTCAAACACAGTTTTGCTCCTATGTAGACCTAAATGTATTACAAAATATATTACAAATAATCATTCTTCACAAAAAATGGCACATTGATTCTAATACGGGTCATATTTGACCCACTTGCAGTATTTGTTCATGCACAGAGTTAAAATCAACAGCAGAATACCATTTGATAAATACTTTGAAATGTTAGATACACTACACGGATGGTGCAGTGTTGGGCTGCAATGATTAGTCACAGTAATCGACTACAAAAAAAAAAGTTGTATATGTGGAAATTTATTGTCAACACATCCTCTACAGAGCTATTAATAGATGGTTCCGGTCATAATGATCCACGCAAATGGTTTTTGTAACTGCAATAAATGACCAAAACATCTGGGGACAGGACTGCACACCGTCTTCTAACAAAGAAGAACGTGAGGAAAAGACCAACAGAGGACTAGAAGGAGATGGATAAAAATCAAACCAGAGACTAAATGGAAAACCTCTTCCCCCCTGAACATAAATAAATAATTAGTAAGATATTTAATCAGCTACATACTTTATTTGATACGATCTGGAACCTTTCTGGGTGCTCCGGTTTCCTCCCACAGTCTAAAACCCTGTTAACTGACCTCAGGTGTGTGTGACTTGTTTCTCTGCGTGGTCTGTGATGAACCTGTCCAGGAAGTACTGCTCCTCTCAGTGATTGGCGGCTGGAGATAGGCTCTGCCCCCATGACTGTCACCAAGGTTGGGCAGGTCTAGAAAAGGGAGGGTGGACGTTCCACACGCGTACAGACACCGGAGCTGTGTTCAGGTTCAGTGCGTGAATCCCAAACTGTGTAAACGTGTAGACCAGGTTATGAATCATCCATTTTCTTATCATGAACATTTAGATCCACGTTCAGCCACCGGGATTTCTGCCATCACAAAATGTTCACAAAGCTGAATCAGTTTTGCACGTGCAGCCACCAGGAAAGACCTATTTAAATGTTTACCCCTATGTACCAACAGAAGATCCTGCAAAAGGTCCAAATTAACCAGCTCAGTCAGCGTAGAGCTGAAAAAACGAGTGCACAGAAAGTAAAGTGGAAGAGAGGATGTGACACTTGATGCAGTCGCCGTCGAGCTCTTTGCTTCGTTGATAGGACAATAAAAAGGAGAGCATCATCCACACAGACGGTGAGCCGAGCGGCAGCTGCAGCTGCTCTGTCTGTCCTCGGTTAAAGCTGTGCAGCTGACTCACGCTCAGCGTTCAGATGGATGAAAGACTCACTCTGTCATCAGATAAACGTGCCATACAGAGACGCAGTGAAGAAAACAGCTGTTCGTTTCTGTTTGTTCATCCGTCCGATCCAAAAATGTATTCACCCATTATTTCATCCATCCATCCATCTGATCCAACAATCCATCCATCCAACAACGTATTCATCCAATAATTCATTCATCCATCCAACAATGTATTCATCTATTAATTCATCCACCTAGTCATTCATCCAGCCACCAATTTATCCATTCATCTATCCATCATCCATCCTCCCATCCATCCTTCTACCAATCCATCCATCCATCCATCCATCCATCCATCCATCAAGCCAGCCAGGCAGCCTTTGACATCAGTGTGTTGACCAGCCTAAGTCTAAATGCATTAATAAAACTTCACGTTGTTTTCTGTTATGTCATATCACCTGTGTTTTGTGAACACAAACAATAATTTGACATTTATGTAACTTTGAAACTAAAACAAAATCAACAATGTTTAATAATGTTTAGAATGATTTGGAAATTAAACTAAATAACTGACTAGAAATTGGCAAAATGTAGTGTTTGGATGCTGCTTCAAACATGTTAATATCAGCCTGATGATGAGGTTTTATTGTTATTGTTAGATTTACTGTTACAAGTGAGTGGTTCTGAAAGTTTGGGGGCACACCCTCTGGAGGGTTGTGGTGTTACGTAACGGGGGGGGGACAATGCCACTGATGTTTTTTCTTCTTCAGCTTGAAAAGTTGCTTGTGGAACTAATGTGAAGACTGCGTTGCAACACGAACCTGTTTTGTGCTCCACAAACTGTATTTCCATAGCAATTAGATGTGAGAGTGTGAGAGCGGATCCACTCCTTTCTCTTCAGAAGCGATGACGAGCAAAGATCTCTCTTTCATGGAGGAAACGATTTTGTCGGCTGGAGGAAATATCACCTTAACTCAGGACAAACTGTCAGCGTGACGATAGCACGAAAATACCCCGCTTTAACGGTGTGCTAACTCTGGTTACTCGTGATGCCTGAGCATCTGCTTCTAATCAAAGAAGACAGATGAGAAATATCCTGCTGTTGAATTTACAGCAAATGGTAAGAGATAAAAAAACACATTTGTCTGCTGTGTCTGAAAACGACCAGTTTAAAAAAATAACATACGCATGCTGTAACATTACACTCCATTCAAGTTAGTAAGCTCCTTGAGTTAAAAAATACTTGATAGCTGTGCTGCTACCATGGTGTGCACCACACTGAACATGGAGCACAGACAGATAAGGACAGAGTTGTCTCAAAAGCTTAGAAAGAAAATGTTTGAGCAGCAGGTTAAAGGTAAAGACTATAAGATCATCTTTAAGCAGCTTGATGTTCCTCTGATTACAGCTGCTCAAATTATTCAGAAGATTAAAGTCCACTGGACTGGAGACAACCTCTCTGGATGTGGACACAAGAGAAAAATTGATGACAAATTGAAGAGATGGACAATACAAATGGTAACCAAAGAGCCCAGAACAACTTCCACAGAGATTAGAGGTGGACTCCAAGGTCAAGGGCCATCATTGTCAGATCACACCATCGGTCACCGTTTGAGCCACAGTGGACTTTATGGAATATGAAGGACGCCAAATGATATTAAATGTGAGACTAGAATTGGCCGAAATGCATATTGAAAAGCCACAAAGCTACTGGGAAACTCTCCATTGGACAGATGAGACAAAACTGTGTGTTCACAGACCTGAAACTGAAGCATATAAAAACAAGAACACAGTACCTACAGTGAAACACGGAGGAGGCTCGGGGTATCTATCAAGGCATTCTGGAGCAACAAGCTGCCCAGGATCAGACAACTTGGTCTCAGTCGCAGGTCGTGGGTCCTCCAACAGGACAATGAGCCAAAACGCACAACTAAAAACACCCAAGAAAGCCTAAGATCCAAACAATGACCTATTCTGAAGTGGCCTTCTGAGCCCTGATCTAAATCCTGTTGGACATCTGTGGAAGGAGCTGAAACAGGAAGTCTGGAGAACCCCTTCACAGCTGAGACAGATGGAGCAGTTTGTTCACAAGGAGTGGGTCAAAAATACCTGCGGACAGGTGCAGACGTCTCAGAGAGAGTTACAGAAATCATTTTAATGCAGTGATTGCCTCAAAAGTTTGTGCAACAAAATACTAAATTAATGGTACCATCCTGTTCACCAAGGCCAGAGTCATTAGTTAGTTAGTTTTTAAAAAAATAATAATTCTGTTGAACCCAAAATTCAAAAGCAGTGACTGATTTTCATTAGCTGATTTTCAGCATTTTCTGTTTCTTTTTTCATTTTACTACTTTTGCCAGTTTCAAGTTATTTTAGTGACCTTTGTGGGATTTTCTTTCTTTAACGAAAGGGTAAAAAACAAAGTTGTCGACATTTGTTTTTGTTGGGTTTCTGTGTGGCAGGCTGAACTTGATTTTTTTTTAATGGTTCTTAAAAGGTGATTGCACATTTCCTTTTCTCTTTTTCTTCTTTTTTTTTTATTATCGCAAAGTATTTCTTCTCCCTTCAAAGGGGGACGTGGCATAAATGGTCTGACGACCACTGCTGCATTTCAGAGTTCAGCAACTATCAGTACATCGAGTGTGTAAGGAAATTACAGAACGCTGCTGAGTATCTAGAATGAATTAAAAGGAGAATTTATTTACAGTAGCTCTGTTTCAACACATCAGCAGAAGTCTGTTTACTCTCCTGTTGAGTGACAGAACGGTGATTGGACTCTGTCCTACTTAACACTTACTGAGGAAAGTAGGTGTAGATTGTCTTAAATCGCCGAGGAGTGTTAACAAATCACACTTGAGCGTTTCTGTCTACATATAAGTGAAAAGAGGTAAAAATATACACTTCTGTCCTGCGCAGTAAAATCATATGAATCATAAAAACAGCAGTGCAAGTCTAAACTAAGAACATTCGAAGCGCTTGTGTGACTGTCCTGAAGGCTTCATTCTGCTAAAAAAACAAAACTACCTTCCCTTTTAGGTGAAACCTTTCTCCTTTAAAGCCTGTTGACTTCCTGTGGAAGTAGCTGAAAGGTGTTCGGATGAGCTGCCGTCAACAGAACAGGAACCAGACTGAAGCTTCGAGCTTCATCATCTTCATCAGTGACCTATAATACAATGGTTGTACACTGTATTAGGGAATTTTAAGCTCATAAATGGAGCCCTTTTATCATACAGAGGACTGTTTCTTTACTTATATGAAACCAATGTGAGGAACGTTTATGTTACAAAAAGACTGGATGTTTATTTCTCAGTGATTTTGCTCCTACTGACAGATCTTTCAGAAAGTTACGAAGCATCAGAGGTTATGTCGAACTGTATTTCTGTTTAACCCTTGGAGGGTCCTTTAACTTCATGACAGGAACTGTTCCTGTGGGGAACAAATCAACCACCTCACATAACTGCTAAAAAACACTATTTATTAATATTTTTGTTCATCATAACAGTCAGTCTTTTAAAGTCATCTAAGTCTAAAATATGCATATCAAATTAAAGTTTTTGCTCGGTCAGGTCCTTCATTTTTTATAAGCTCCACAATTACTTTCTTTTATTTAATTCAACAATGTATTATTTGTATGACAGTTCCAACTGTCCGGTAGGTTTTGCAAAGACCGTGGATCTGAAAGGAATGTCTTCTTTTATGAAATGATAAATATGGGATCCAAAAATGCACTTATAATGAGTTTCAATGTGTCGATTCTTTCCCCCCAAAGGAACACTAAAGGGGAGTAAAACGACAAATGACAAACAAATCCGACACAGTAAACACATTTTTTAAAAGATTTTCAGGACTTGTCAAGAGCGGTCCTATTTATATGACGACACCAAATAAATAAATAATAAATAAAAACGCAAACAAAAACCAACGAATGGTTGATTTTCCCCAAAACACCGTGTGAGGGTTGAATTAGTCGGTATTCATGAAATTCCTGATATTTTCCCTTTAATTACAGAAATTTTATCAATCCACCATACGATAAGAAATGTTTTAAGTGAAAAAAAAAGTTAAATCATAAAACAGGAAACTCAGAAAACTAAAATTGTATTTTGGAAACAGAGATTGAAGCAAACTGTGCTGCTGATTTTATTTATTATTCGTTATACAGTAGCATACATTTAAATATAGTAAATACTTTGTCAGATGTTTCAAGGGGAACTTCAGTGGGAAGGTATCAACAAAACATGACTGAGTACAAGATGAGAGATATAAATAAAATATCAACAGTTAGATCTTAGCTGGGTAAAGATGGAAATATGACATTTCTCTGGGTCTCTTCCTGCTGTTTTTCCACCGGTGCAACGGAATGACTCAACCATTATGCAAAGCAGTTGTGATTTAGTTATAATCCTGACAGACCTGAGTTCATGGAATCCTCTGTTTAACCCGCCTCGAACGGCGCGTGTTAACCCCCCCGCGGCGCAGCAGGAGCCCCGGCGGCGACGCGACCACACAAACACGGCAATAATCCTAACAAGCAAAAAGCACCGGGCCGGGCTCCCCGCTCTTAATCACAGCTACAGCCGCCTTCAATCAGCCCAGCAGCAGGTGGTTACAGCCTAATAACACAGTATAAAGAGCCACATTAAGTAGCTCCATTTAAAGACGCCGCCGGGTATCTGCAGGCCGCGGCGGAGTTTCTGGGCGGATGGCGGGCTGAGACCCCGAACCGATCTGAATGATATGTTTTCAGACTCCCGCGAAAGCGTTCACAATCAATACCAAATCACACGGTGCGAACATGCGGCAGGTAGGAACACAATCTAATTACATCGAACAAGAAGCTGGGAGAGAGCGGACTCCTCTGTGTTTTCTTCCTCCTAATTTAACGCCCAGACGATTCTGATCGTCGCTTTATTCGTTTGGTTGGGGAGGGTCTTTTGGTCCCATTTTTCATCCTTGGAACCGTCCCCGGCGCATTTCTGCATCCGTCTTATTGGCACCGTCGATACAAAGTGGGTGTTCGCAAGCCTTTTCGAACCCTCTGCCGGTAAGAGCGGAATAAATAGAGGGTAAAACTCACAGACTGCACAGCTATTTGCGGCCCCCGCTCTATAGATCGGGAGCATCACTGTGCGATCGGGTCCGACCGACAAACAAGGGAGAGGAAAGGCCTCCACTGGCGCCGCATTCATCACCATGGATTTTGTTTCTGCTCCTGAGAGACGGCTGGGGCGCAGAAATTATTTCTCTAAATAATCGGGTTTCACGTGTCGGTATTTGCTTCATTACAATAAAAAAACGAGGTTGTCCCGTTTTCCCCTCTATCTGCAGAGGACAGGAGCAGAGACGCCCTTTTTAATGGCTGCCGTCTGACGGCGTGCGCGGGAAAGGGGAACGGCGCGATCGGGTTTGATCCTTTATCGGCAATTTTTCCTGCTTCCGAGGGCCTCCTGTCGAGACTTTGGGATCAGCTTTGAATAACGAGTTTAATTTTTCAGAGGTTCAGACAGGAAAAAAACGACTGTTGTAACAAAAGTAGGAGATGAAGAAAGAAGAAGAAATACTCCCTTTTTTTTGGTCTGTAAGGATGAAATAAAAAAATCTAAACAGTAGACATGTAGGAGCGGTGAGAATTTGAATAAAAGTAGTATTTTAAAAAAAGGAGAAACAGATTTATTCAGTTGCTACATTCCCATTCATTCTCACTAGAATGAACTTTTACTGTCCTTAAATGTTAATTTTCTTTACTTTTTACTTCCAGTCTTTCCAAACAAGTAATATTTTCTGAGAGATATACTACTTTTATATACTTTATATAGCCTTTGTTAAAAAACTGATGGGAAAGTACTATTCTGTGGATACAATATATTGGAATATATTTTCTTAACTTGTTCCCATCAGGTCAAGAAAACGTGGGGGAAAAATAAAAAAAAACTAGATGAGGTGATTAACGGTGCCGACAAAGCATCTGCTTCTCCTGTTTCTGTCACCATTGCTGTTTCATTACTCCTCCCACAGCTTTGCAAAAATAAAACACACAGAAAAATACATCGAAACACGCCGCTCAGTCAGAGATAGCGGGTCCAAACTTCGTCGACAAAACAATTTATAACAAAAAATGTAACGCTAGTAACGTCCTATTACAGAACTCTGAGGTGCAGCGACCAGACAGCGGATGGACGGCGATGGAATTACTCAATTTGTAGCTTTAATTTACATTTTGGCTTCAAACAACGGCAAAACAGACATTATTAAAAATATTCTGCCCTTCGAGCGGGCGATCAGCTGTAAAGGCTGCTTCTCCCAGGGCTGCGAGAAAAGAACAATGTCATTTTATTTCATTTTTTTCCTCTTTTTAGAGATCTTTCAGCTTGTTCTCGACTCGATTCCAGCGTTTGCCCCGCCCAAAAAACGAACTTTGTTCTTCTTTTTAACAGCTTCAGGAAAAACAAACACGTTTCTCGGTTCTTGCATTCAGAAATAATAATATCTAACACCAAATGCTAAGTTAATGAGTTAAAAAACTTAATGTCTGCACAATATGACATTGTGATTTGGGAGATCTTTCCTGTAAGAATCGTACATAAAGACAATCTGACAAAGAAAATACTAATAATAATAAAAAAGAAAACACACAACAATAAAATAAAACAATTAGTCATATTTGTTGGCTACAGTCAGTTATACAACTTTAGGATGAAAATCCCCAACTTTCTCAGCTCAGTTTTTTACTACTCTCATGTCTGTAAAGACTTGTACTATATGACTTTATTTTTTTTTTAAAAGGAATGTATTTGACATATATTTATTGCATATTTAATCTTGTTATTCTGACATAAATCCACACTGAAACAGCCCGAAGCCAGGCAGATAGGAATCCGCAAGAGAAAAAAAAAGTTTCCCAAAAAGATAATGGCTCCTCCATATTATGAAAATGTTGTGCGACCGTAATTTGAAAATCCAGACACTGTCACATCACACAG
Source organism: Kryptolebias marmoratus (assembly GCF_001649575.2). Taxonomy (NCBI): domain Eukaryota; kingdom Metazoa; phylum Chordata; class Actinopteri; order Cyprinodontiformes; family Rivulidae; genus Kryptolebias; species Kryptolebias marmoratus. The sequence continues at coordinate 18,875,167 of NC_051435.1, read as the reverse complement.
CCAGTGAGGAGAATTTCAACTACAGCAGGCATGTTTCTGAGTCATCTCGATTCAACGTTGAACCGTGGGACAAAAGGAAAAAATGTTCCAGCCTCCTGGTTTTGTTTAGTTTTTTTATGAAAAGTGTTGCAGCTGTGAAACAATGTCTTGACTCATTAGAGCACATTATACACACAGCCCCTCTCAGAGTGTGTGAACATCAGCTGGTTCAGTTGAAAACCGACTGATGTGGAATCACAGATTGATCCCAGAGGTTCCACATGTAAATCAAATGTGCAAACGCACACCCAACACGAGGAGATCAACACTGGGTTTGTAGACATGCCAATGCAGAGTGCTAACAAAAGGTGCCTGTGTTTGACGTGCAGAGGTTACTGGAGGTGATTTACAGGTGGCGATATTGTAAAATAATTGAACGTCATCCGTTTTTAACGGCACCATTCATAAATCTCTGCAGGTTTGTTAGCTTACTAATCACTGAGTCCGCACAATCCAGAAAACGAAGAGCATTTGTCTCCGAAATGTCACATCCTTGGTCACTTTGTACCCACGTTTTTCTTCATGTGTTGTTTGCAACAAGCTACAAGAGCTAGCAGGGGAAATACGTACAGCCTACCAATGCAGGCTCGATACATCGACTAATAACCTTTAGATTAATTAACTAAAATCTTCTTACCAGGCTCTTAGTGTCACAGAACAACATTTAGGAAGTATTTTTCTCATTTTCATCACAAGAAGCACAATTACTTGAGAACTACGCATACATTTAAGGTCTGCCACTTTTGTGTTCCTGTTTTTGTCAAAAAATAATTCTCAACAAGTTCACTGATGTTCTGTCAGTCTATTTGTATCTGTGCACCATAATTAGATTACCTTTAAATACATATAATAAATCGCAAAACTATTATACCCATAATATGATCATTATTAACCAATACCTGGCACGTGATATTATCTAGGTAGCAGTAGAAAAGGTATTTGCAAATAAATAAAAACAGATCTTGAATAAATAATGAAAAACAGTAATAAATAAGTCATACGATGCATTATTAAAATTTTGTTTCAACACTGTAATGCTGCTAAACCCTGGTATTTTTGCTCAAGGTTATCGTGCTGCCAGAAACTCCTACAGATTCATGCGTGCTTGAATGGTCATATTTTTAGACTTTTTGCCCTTTTCATTTGTTCAATGGTACATAAATTCCCTGTACAATTTAGTTTTCTTATTACAAGTTTTTTTTTTTCCAACCTTTTTTGTAATCCGTGGTTTTTTGTATCTTTTTAACATTTTGTTCAAGTTCTGTTAAATGGCAATATTGACTGTACAATAGCAAAAAATGGGAATCATTAATATTGTCTCTAAAAATGGCTTGAAAATTCACGAGTTTTTAAAAAAAACTCGTCTTTAAAAGCCATGGTTCCTTCAGGTGATTTTATTCTTACTTCTTCTTCTTCTTCTTCTTATCATTAATGTTATTACCGGGGTGGTTAGGCCCGTTGTCTGAATAACCCCAGATCTCAAGACAAAAGAAATATAAAAATCACAGTTCTATTCAAAAAACAAATCTGACGATTTAATATGTTTGCCTGACGACACAAGCGGTTGAGCTTTTCCTTGTGTTTCATACAAGCAGCTTCTGCTTCAACGCCCCTAAACTGTGGAGAGGCATGTGTGTTTTATGCACCACAATTAAGCCATTACACTCGCCCCAGTGCAGGTAATTTAATGTGTAGGAGTAAGCTTTTAAAAATGCATGGATTACAACTGTCATGTAATTGTACTTTAAAGAAAAAAACAAAAGTGACGTTCCTAAAGTGGGGTGCACAGTGCATGCAGGGTCTGTCACAGGAATATAGTGCTAGAAAGAGCACATTGCGGTTATGTTGACTATGAAATAAAGTAAATCCTGTACAGGATGGTGGGGCTCCATGTATCCAAGGTTACATGCAAATAGGGTGAAATGGTAACAGTTTCATACCCTACTGGTACAAAATGGTAACAGCTGTAGACTTAATGGTAATCCATCCATCCATCCCTTTTATTTACCCACTTTTCCTTTCCGTGTCACAGGGAGCTGGTGCCTATCCCCAGCAGTCACTATCCGAGAGGCGGGGGGGACACACTGGACAGGTCTCCAGTCCATCACAGGGACAAAAATGGTAATTGTTAGATATGAAAAGAAAGCTCTTTGGCAGGGGTAGCTCTGATCCTTGGCTCTTTGTTTGTGTAGGCCACATGGCCTGACAGCAACAGCAATCCATTAATATTACAATGTGTAACAACTAATAACAAAACAATTTAAACTCAATTTGTGTGTTTTTACCATCTAAATTTAACCATAAATTGAGTAAGGCTTATCTGTAATAGGGTGAATTGTGTCATTAATCTTTTTTGACTCATGTAAGGAAAAACAACTAACTGTAACAAATGCTCAAAGTTATGATAATAAATAAGAAATATATACAACAAGTAATAAAAAAACTGTCAAAGGTTTATAATCGAACATGGCTGCCACAGCTAAGCCACCATATCTGTGAGTGAACGCTGGCGCGACTTGCTGCCGCTGCTCGCCGCAAATCAACGATTATTGGCAAAACTGTGTGTGTACATGGTCTAGCTTCCACTTTCCTGCTCTCATCGACTACCTGAGTCTTACCTGTCGCTGTTCATCTGTCCAAGCTGCCGACTCCTCTCCTACAATGCCATCTAGCAGGATATACATCTGGGCTGTGCTTCTCTGGACTCTCCTGGCACTCCTCCAACAACCTGTTACGGGTCTGATCCAGTACTCTGCTGCTGAGCTCCTCCGGCTGCGGTTTCATCCATCTGCACTTCCCCCTTCTTCGCTATTCATCTCGGATGCAACTCTCCTACCACGCCGGAAATACATCCACCGCGGACTTCGTCGGAACATCCAAGAGGACACGTCGAAACCCATAAAATCCATCTGGTCTACCTCTCGTCGTCACCGGCGTGCCTCCAACCGGGTTGTTGACCGCAGCGTGCTAGCTTACCTGGCCCGGTCAGCTAACGCTCCTGCAACGTCTGATAACTCCTCCGTAAACTTCGGTCTGCTTAACGTCCGCTCACTTACGGGCAAGGGACATCTCATTCAGGATCTCCTCACTGACCGTAAGTTTGACTTTTTATGCCTGACTGAGACTTGGCAACAACCGAATGATTTCTCTCAGCTCAATGATTCTACTCCACCGGGGTTTGTTTACATCTGTCAACCCCGTGGCACCGGCCGGGGAGGAGGTCTCGCGATAATTCACCGCGAGAAGTGGAAAGTCTCGCCGTTGTCTGCTCCCACCTTCTCCTCTTTCGAATCAACTGTGTGTCAGCTCTATGGACCTACCCCCACCATCGCAACCATCAACCGCCCGCCGAAAACTAACAGTGACTTTCTGAATGACTTCGCTGCTCTTCTCACTCACCTGTCAATCCTCTCACCAAACATTATAGTATTGGGTGATTTTAATATTCACATGGACGATGGAAATAGCCCTCTGACTAAAGACTTTTCATCCTGCCTCCAGAGTTTTGGTCTTCAGCAGTTCATCAATGTTCCCACTCATTCTAAGGGTCATGTCCTGGATCTAGTCTGCTGTTCTGGTGTTTCTCCCTCGGATTATACAGCAGATGAACTCGCCATAACTGACCATTTTCTCCTCTCATTCAATATCTGTCTCCCTCTCTCCATCACCAAGCTTCCCCGTCTCATCTCTTTCCGTAACATTAAGGATATTGATTTAAATTCTCTCTCCTCTGCCGTCAATTCTCTCATGGACAATCTATATTCAACTCTAGATTCAACCACCCTTGATGACTTGGTCTCATATTACAACACTGGTCTTCACTCAATACTCAACTCTCTTGCTCCGCTAAAAACCAGATCTGTTTCTTTTGTTCGCTCTGCGCCCTGGTTTACTCCAGAACTTCGGCTCATGAAAGCTAAAGGACGGCAACTTGAAAGGCTCCACCGGAAAACTGGACTGGTTGTTCATAAAGACATTTACAAAACTCACATATTGCATTACAAGGACTGTATCAATCTAGCCAAATCCTCCTACTACACTGGTTTAATTTGTTCAAATGAAGGCTCCACCAAGTCAATATTCTCCCTCTACAAGAACATCACCCAAGCCCCGGACTCCCTACCTTCACATCTGTGTTCAACTCAATTTTGTAATTCCCTCATGTCATTTTTTGACAGTAAAATTGTTAAGATCCACCAGCATCTCAGCTCACAACCCTCCCCCTGTCCTATTCTTGAACTTTCTCCTCCAGCCCACTCCTTCTCTTCCTTCGAGCTCCCGACGACTTCAGAAATCACAAGCCTCATCAACAAGTCCAAGTTGACCACCTGTTTGCTCGACCNCTCAAGAAGAGGCTCAAGAAGTTGGCAGAGTCACTGGGACGTAAGTGATCTGCATCGGGACAGTCGCCTGGGAGAGCTGCGGCCGTTTGTGGTAAAAATAAACAATCAGTAGAAGCTCAGTGAAGAACATTAATGAAAGAATTAAACCTTTTTTGTCCAAATATATCAGTCGGTCCTTTTAGTTATTCTGCAAGCAATCAGATAAGTAGACTAACTAACTCAGAGTTAACTCAACCCGAGCGGTAAGGCCGGGGTTTTCCGTTCCAGTAAGGCTGATTCCATTAAAGTTAAATAACTCAGAGTTTTTTAACCTCGAGTTAATTAAAAACCGTCCTCACCGGAGCGCTGATACCTCGATTTAAAATAAATAAATGAAATAAAACTGGGGAGCTGGTTTGTCTCTGAACACCCAGCAGGGAGGCGCACAATGATGATGTCACAGCTCAGCTAAGCTCTGTCGTCTTTCCAGGAGCTTTAATTCGTCTAGACAGTTTGTTCTTTTAGCATTTATATCAAGACTCAAATAATTAATGGGATACATTCCTCTAAATCAAAGCTTTTTGAACCACAAACGGGTTCTATAGTTAATCATTTTTATTACAGAAGTTTCCTAAATAAAACAAATTAACAAAGTTTATTCTTTAAACCAGACTTTGATATATAAGCATGCAAAGTGTTAATAAGAATCCTGCCTCCGGACGGATGTTTATATCTGAGATTTGTAAATAATAACCAGTAAACACTAATAATTATTCAGTTATTATCGCCGTCAGAGCCGTCTTAGAAACAGAAGGAAATTCTGGTGAAACTCCGGTGAAGGTGGGAGGATTTTCACAGGTAAAAAAAGATTTAAAATTTAAACTGCTGCGTTTGTGGGCGTGTAGGGAAAAAAACCCGACAGAATAAATGTGAATTATTCGTGGTTGTTTTGACTGTGGAGATGTTTTATAAAGCAGATTGTAGCTCAGCGCGTCGTTCTGACGAGAGCGCCCGTCCGAGGTGAGAGAAAACACCTCTCCGGATGCCAGACGTTTAGGAATAATTCTGCTCCTGGATCCGTTGGATCGTTTAAAAACAACCAAACATGTCAGACGGTTTGTTTCAGACCGATAGAAACCGTGAACTTCACAGAGTCGGTTCCAAACTCTGAGTTTCATCTCTTTCTGGAACGAGAAAACTAAACTCCGAGTTAACTTACCCTAACTTACCACTAACCTCCCCCTCTTTATGTAATCTGTTTCTGCAGTTTTATTGTAATATTTAAACATTTACCGCTGTGGATTTACAAACACAGCCTTTCTTTTTTTTATACATTTCATTTTACTTTGGAACTCGTTACCACCTCACATTAGAAACATAAAGTCAATCTCACAATACAAATCAGAACTCAAAACACACCTTTTTAGATCTGCTTTTTCCACCTGACACAATTGGTTTGCCTGATTTTATACATTGTCTTTTCTTATTTATTTTTATTTACTTTCTTTTTCTTTTCTTTCTTTCATTGTTACATCTTATTTTCTGTTACTGCTAATTTTATTTTTTGTACGGTGTCCTTGAGTGCCAGAAAGGCGCCTTGAAATAAAATGTATTATTATTATTATTATAATGTAAATATCCGGTAATTAGGATTATCTTCTAAACAAACAAACAAAATATTGACCTGTTTTTTTTAAGTATTACATATTGTTTTATACAAAAATTGGACATTTTGGTTTTCATTTTCTTCATGTGAATAGGAGAAAATGTATAACATTTGCAGCTGAGATACAGAGAAGCATAATTATATTAATGCACATAGTTGTTTTTTCCCCCTTCTAGCTTTAGTTACATTTCATTGCCGCAATTTATCAATTTGTTTCCCTGAAATTCACCACAGGTAACTGTCCAGGGGCTTATTTTTCAAGATGTTTTTCCCCCGGAACCCAGGCTTTCTCTGGGTCAATACTTTATGCTTCGAACTTTATTTCCATGTCTCCGCCAGCCGCCGCGCGTTGTAATGATGATCCTCCGCAACGTCCAGACCCGTTTTGGCTTCCTAGTATTTTGTTTCATATCAAAACCTTTTTTTTTCTCCTCTCGAATAAACTGGGGGAAGAAAAGGGGGGCAATAAAATAGCAGTCGGGTGACACGTGAGCTGCCATCGCCCCCCTGTGCTCTGCCCACAGTTTGCGCTCGGGCTCGGTTTTTTCCCTCGGAGCAAACGGCGAGCTTAAATGCGAGGGGGGGAAAAAAAAAGCGACGTTGCGCCATGGCGCTCTGCCTCATTTACCTTCTGATAAATTCATCAGGCCTTGAATGTGTACAGCTGTAGGAGTTCACTGAGTGGCTGCTTCACATTCATTAGCGAGGGAATCTGCAGCTGCATTGCCTCCGTCGCGGGCGCGCGCACAAATACGCACACAAAGCTCGTTGTGTGCCTCGTTCTGGCACCTTCCTGGTACTTCAGATGGAAAATAATTAGTGGTGAAGGATGTGCTCGCCGAGCTAACTTTAAGTATAATATTTTAAATGAATGCGTGTGCGAGTGTGTGTGTGCGTAGGGGTGCTTTGCCACCCTAGAAACCGATTCCATCTCATAAAAAATGGATGGCTGGTAAAGCGGTCTCTGGTGAGGGAATCACTGGAAGCGGCGCACTATTCCTCCCACAGACTCATGCTGAAGAGTGTCATATCAGCTGCTAATGAAAGCCTTTCTCCTTCCATTGCCCCCAAATCAAGCCTCGTGTGGGCCCAACTGTGCCTTTGCTGGCCTTATTAGGGAAGCCAAGGCAGATTAGGAATGATGCCGCTGAGCCAAGACAACAGCGCTCGAGCAGGGTTCTGGAAAACAGCATGAAAGAAATTTGTCTACCTCACGATCTGAAAACAACGCTAGAGCAAAATATGTTCCGTGGATGAGCTAACTGGACTCAAATCTCTCTGTAGGTGCCAGTGTATTCATTGTTGGCTTTTTATTCTACTACAAATCAAATCCTGAAAAACCAAATGTAAAAAGGGGTGAAACGGTATGATTGAGTTATGAGTTGTTGTTTGGTACAACACACACAAAAGAAAATGCTAGATGCTGTTTTTCTTTTTCACTTTTTATACACAGCCAGTAACCCACCCCCCAAAAAAAGAGACAGGGAGACAAACCACGCCTGCTCTTTTCATTAACAGGAGTGTAGCAGTATGCAGACGTCATAGTTCATGTTAGGTTCATTGGTAACTCTAAATTGTCTTTAGGTGTGTGTGAGAGTGTGAAGGATTGTGTGTCTTGTTTGTCTCCATGTGTTGCTGTGATGGACTGGAGACCTGTCTAGGGTGTCCCCCGCCTCTCTGCTGGAGACAGACACCAGCTCCTTCACAACCCAGGAAGTGGATGGATGGATGGATGGATGGATGGATGGATGGATGGATGGATGAGAAGCACTCATAGCGCAAACCTTCGCCAAGGCCAGAGTGTGATTTTTTTTTTAAAAAGTGTGATTTGGATCACCACTAAAATTCAATCCATTGTTTTTTGTGACAATCCCAACATTTCCTGAAAATGTCCTCCAAATCTGTTCATTACTTTGATCTTTGCTAAGAGACAGACAAACAAACCATCGAACACAACCGGAAACAGAACTTCCTTGGTAGGGGAAACAAAAGGGTCACATGTAGGAGCAGAGAGAAGTTTTTAAAAAAGGAGTCAACTGTGACCTAGACCTTTGACCCCATCACCTTGACCCATGAGGTGTCCAGCTGTACAGTTTGACATTCCTATATAACACTGTTAGAGTTAGATCGCCAGGTTAGCTACGACTCCTCGGCAGAGGTAATAAACCACCTTTGTTCTGTTCATTAGTAGGGCATAATGGTGCGCAGATGTCACAGTTCATTGCATACCTTGGTTTTAGGGTTACAGTTCGATCCAAAGTTGTTTCCTCAATTGTTTTAAACAGACAATAACCCTCCCGCCCAAAAAGTGACAGAAAAACAAACCTTCCTTGTTCTGTTCATTAGTATGTGTGTAACGATAAACAGCGCTCACAGTTCATTGCACATCTCAGTTTTAGTGTCACGGTTCAGCACAAGTTTCTATCTTTTTTTCCTTTCCATTTATCTCAAACAGACAATAACCCTCCTAAAAACAGAGACAAACAAACAAACCACCCCACCGTTGTTCTGTTCGGGGTATAACGGTACACAGTAGTGACAGTTTGTTACATAACTCGGTCTAGATAGACTCCCAGAAGCAGAGACAGAGCACCAAACCACTCTTGTTAGTGGGAAGACAGCAGGCCAAAATGCAGTTTTTTAGCACCCTCTGTAAGATGAAAATGATGATGTGGGAAAAAAGTAGATAAAAAATGATATAATAAAAGTAATAATGAATAACATGTTATTCATCTGGTTTGTTAAGCGCTTTTTTCTGTTGACCAAATAATTTAATCATGCTACTAAAAAAAAATGCAAAGGAAAATACATATTGTTGAAAATGGCTGTAATTAAAGAGAGCACGCTCTCTGACAGAGTAATCACTGAACAGCTCAAGCAGTTATTTCCACAATTAATTACCAGATTTGCAGTTGACTCCACACCCACCTCTGCTGTAGCAGCAGGCGCAGTGAGTGACATGTTGTGGAGAAGCAGGCAGTTTGGATGCTCTGACCCCTGACAGCCGGCTCGTCTCCCACTGACTGCCCGCGGTGCTCCGGACCAGAAGGCTGATTCCCCAACACCAACTGGAGCCAAGATATGCTAATTCCCTGACTGCTCTTCACAATAAATACGCGAGAAACATCCATCACCTATCCAGCGTCTAACTGCTGGCAAAACACCAAAGATGGCAACCAAATGAATTTTTAAAACGTTAAAAAAAAAAAAAAAAAAAATTGTCTGGAATAACAACAAGAAGGTCAGAATACGTGTTGGAGATGGTGCTCAGCTACTACCACATTAAATTTTTAGCTTGATATCTGTAAGACTGGCAGAGTTAAAGCCATTTTTGTGCCTTATTATCTGTGGTGGCCATCTTGAACGAGGTCGACTGGTTCATGAGATGTTTCGCTAATGCTACAGATAGCCCAACTCACACACAGACACGGGCAAAAACATTAGCCTCCGCCTTCGCCATTTGGTGGCAGGTGATTTAAAAAAAAATAAAAAAAAATAATGGTGGACACTTTTCAGGTAAAACCTTGCTTTGATCTGTCGCATCTATATAAGTAAAAAAAAAAGAAATAATCAACAGATTAGTCATTTCAGTAAAGATAATTTATACTGAATAAAACATTTTATGGTTTTAAAAGTCAGAGCTAATTAAGTATAGATTTCATAGTTAACAAAACGTAGTGTGCAGAGGTCTCATACTGTGTAATACAGATGTCATACTTTATAAGGTGTAACTTAAACACACCATGAATTCTCAGGTGTTTAAAGAAAATAAAACATAACATAATCTAGATTCAGAACCAGTCCTTTAGATTTGTGCATGTCGGAAATCTAACCATATTTTTAATGCAGTAAGTCGGTTTCACTTGTTTAGGCTGCAGCAGCTCGATGAGGGAAGAAAAACCATGTGCTCACATTGTTCTGCTAATCATTTTCATCAGAAAGCGTCCACCGTTTGGCCAACAATACAATCACTATAAAGGGCTCTGAGTCACTGAGCTACCAACATCGAAGAGAAGCTGTAAGTAAGTCAGCCGCTCAAATATATGTGGAACATCTATACCAGAGAGAGTTCATGGCGCGTTCAGGTACACGTCACTCAGACAGACAGGAAAAACTGTCAGTGAGGAGCAATACTCAAACAGGCTTGACTGTAAGGTTCCACAAGCTAACTCGTACTACCACAGACTATTTCAGTATAACTATTGAACTGTTTTTAATAACCTTTGAAAAAAGAAAACACTGACAAACCATTCACACAGAATACAACTTATATCTAAACTCAATAAACAATTAAAGGCCTTGCGTTCTTTGAAGGAATCCAGTGGTCATTGTGTGAGAGGCAGGATGCACCCTGGACATGTCTCCAGTCCATCACAGGGACACAGAGACAAACGAGACAGACAACTATTCACACTCTGTCTCAGAATCAAAGGAAAATTTTAGAGCTGTTAATTAATCAACCGTGTATGTTTTTGGTCAGTGGGAGAAAACCAGAGTACCCAGAGAAAACCAATGTGAGCACATGGAGAGAACATGGAAACGCTACATAAAAAGAAAAAATAAGACTGTGTGATGAAATAAGCTTGTTAAACAATGGTTGTGAAAAAAGTGAAAGATTTTCACAAAAGTCTTGTGATTTTGAAATAATTTTAACTGTCATTTTGTTAGTGTATTATGAAAAAGACTATTTGCAATATCACTTCTGCCAGCTGAATGGTTAAATATAAATTCCAGACAATTTATTTTACATTACAGTAATTATAATCTTTCTGAGAAAATGAGTGACTAATGTACAACCTATATTTTTCTAAGTTTAACATACATCACAAGCGAAATACTGGATGTTACAGATTCTAATACTACTTTTGCTGAAAAGGAATAAGAATTTTTGTTTGGTTAACAGGGGAGATGTTGTGTTTTCAGGTTTACACAGTGAATGCATGTGTGTTCTGTTCTATTGCTGTAAATGCTTCTTTTCAATAGGGGCACTCCTGTGACAGAGTAGGGCAGAAAAGACTGTTAAAGAGAAGGACAGAGTGTGAAACAGGGACACTGTTCTGTAATGGCGTCTCCACAGTTGCTGCAATAAAGTTTGCGAGTTTAAACATGAGTCTCCTATTTTATTACAACTGCCACAAGAGTTAGCAGATCAAACATACAGCCTGCTGCGGGCTTACTATGGAGACTAATACCACAGCTAATTATTTACTAACATTAGCTTGTCAACCTCTCAATGTTACTTTACAAAGAGCAGAACAGCAGTAATATTCTGTGCAATGAGCACAATTACCTTGTGAAGCTGATAAAGGAAAATGATGGCATTTTCTTTTTCATGTATCTTAAAACACACACCTTGTTTCTAAGGTACACAACACAACAGTCAGCCGAACATAAAACACTCTCTGGAAAGGGAAAATTTCAGTCTCCTAAGTAAACAGAACTTAATGTAAAGAACTGCCTGCAGTGTCATTAAAACAAGCGGCCATGGTGAATTATGTCCATAATGTTGGTTTGAAATTGCAACAGAAAGCTGACACTAATTTTAAAGAAAGTGACTTTCAAAATGCTCAGCTGTGTTCTCTTAGTCACAATATTATATATGAAAATAATAACTTATTATACCCGTAACATAATCATTAAGTAATGTGTGATATTATTTAGACAGCAGTGGTAAAAAGTATTAGCCTTTCTTTTTTGAATAAAAGCAAATGAATCAGGTTTTAAAAATTTTGCTTTAATACTGTGAAACGGTGGTATTTTTGTTCAAGGTTATCATAGTGTCAGAGTCTCATACCGGCCCATGCTCACTTCCCACTTCTGACAAGGAAGCGCACAAACTAACTGATGAGCTACTAACGCTGCGGCCGGGCCGGTGTTGTATCAAGATGTGTGCCCACGTTGAGATCTGATTCCCCCACCAGCTTCGCTCTGTTTTTCCCTTCACCTTGGTTATTTTAAGCAATATACAGTACAGTAATTGAAGTACAACGCTAAAAGAAAAAAATCTTAAAACCTTTTTCCTTCTTTTTGTGATCATTGTAGCACAAAAAAAAGGGACTCTGGCTCTTAGCAGGCCTTGAGCTGCTCTCTGAGCGCCTTATGACCGGGTGGTGGTTTGTGTCAAAGTAATGAATACTGTGGGTTTCACCTGCACCAGTTCTATTGTTGTGCCTGTGGTTCCAGATGCTAATCTGCTTAAACTTTGATCGAATAAAATCTAAAATAACAGCAACAGGGTCATTAAATACCTCAAAGCCAGGCGTGCACAACCCGTTTTTATTATCGCCTGCCGAAGGAGATATCGTTTCCACACGTGCCAGGGCGTGTGTGTTCATTTGTCTGTACCGTTAGCAAAGTGTTCCATGAATCACGTGAATCACGATTTTTAATGAACTTTTCAGAAGGCGATCGTTGGCTGCACATGTACCACCGATTACCTTTTCGAGTCAGCACAATTCAAAATGGCCACCACAGCTAATCAACCTTAGCCAACACAAAAACAGTTACACCTCGGGGAACTTTAGAGATTTTGAGCTGCAGTTTGGGGTGATAGTAGCTCATTTACGACGCATACTCCAACTGGAGCTTGACCAAAACGGCTGTGACTCTGTCATTTCTTATCATAAGACGATCTTAGATTATAGGGACTATAGGGATACACGCTTCTCTTCAAGGAATGCGAGGCCTTTAATCAAAGTAAAGCATTCTCATCCCCTGCAGAACAAAACCAGTTCTCTCATTTCCTCTTCCTGCTGCAGAGCACCGCATTGTGTGCCGTCGTCGGGGCTCATTTTAACTGTGGCTAATCAAGGTTTGTTAGTACAATTATAATCCAATAACCATTAAAAGAAAACGGTCACTTTAACACAAGTGCAAATCCTTCTTCTGATCCAATTACTGCAAAAAAACCGTGTCAATACGACATCAATAACTCCGAGACCAGCCCATCGAGCGCTTAGATCCAGTGACATCCGTTCGAGTGTCTTTGAAGCGCCTCTGAGAGGAAATGGCTGCCGCTGTCTCAGACCAGCTGTGACACGGCTCCGCTCGCCTCCGCTCGCCTCCCTCTGTCTCCCGGTGGTAAATACGAGAGCAGCACTTTGACCCCCCCAGGAGCGTCTCTGAGTTTCACCGCAGCTCGCCACGCCAGGCCCGATCGCGGCGTACATTTTGGAGAAGCACATGACTGTCGCGGATGACGAACGTAGCTGTCAGCTACTCACCTGAATGTACGCCGCTTAAACACTGATGTCACACACTTCGCCCTAAGACTGCGGGGAGGCAAACGGATCAAATGATGGCCCGCCTCGGGTGGATTTACCACCGGGAGTCCCTTTTTACTTTTTAACATGGCAAGAGAGCGCAGCAAAGGTTAATAGATTCAATTTAGCTTCATTCACAACTAGACACGGGCCAGTATGAGATTCTGACGGCGTTTTAACCTTGAACAAAAATACTACAGTATCACTATATTAATTAAAAAATTTAAACCAGGATTTATTTGCTTTTACTTCAAAATTAAAATGCAAACACTATTACTATTGCCACCTTAATATTTACTTAATGCCTAATGATAATTATGAGTAAATAATATGTATTAATAGGCATTTTAATTTTATTGCACGGATATAAATAAGTCTGTTTAGGATCAGTGAGTCAGCTTTTTCATTATATTTTTATTTACAATGATATTTAATAATAAGGCTAAATGTTTAATGCAATCACGAGTCTTGAGAGTGCTGATTAAATTTAACACCGGAGTCGGAAGGCTGTTTTAAGGCAGTGATGTATTTTAAACAGATTGCAGAGGACATTATGATTCATAATTCACCGAGAGCAGATTGTTTCATTGACACTGCAGGCAGTTCCTCACATAAATATGTGCTGTTCACGATGAGGAGCTGAAGTTTCCCCTTTTAGAAACTGGTTCAAATTTGGCCGACCGTTCCGTCGTGTACGTTAGAAACGAGATGTTTCCCTTTAAGACGTATAAGAAGGAAAAAGCCGTCATTTTCATTTATCAGCTCCAGCTCATACACACACGTAGCAAATGGAAACTAAACTACAGCACCTGATCAGTTTATTTGTAATTGTGAACTAATTGTGAAATTTCTATAAAATATTACTTTTTTTCTGCTGTTTTGCTTTTTGTAAAGTAACACAGCGCCTGGCAAAATGATGCAAGTGACCTAATGAAAAGGGTTAGCCAACACAGTGAGCCTGCAGAAGGCTGGGTATATTTCACCTGCTAACATGATAACTCTTGTAGCTTGCTGCAAACGGTTGTTTCGAAACAGCGTTACTCCTCTGGTAGACAAGCCATGACTGACGGGGTCATCCTCCAGATTAAATGTACAACCAACAGACTGTTTTTTGAAGACAAGCATAAAAGTTATGGGGAATTTCCTCCTCGGCTACTGTAACAACTGAATGACGGCTTGGAGCAACAGGTTCACGAAAAGAGGTAGGAAATAAAACTAAGCCCCATCTTTGTTGTCTTGTTTTGAGATGTTTAGGCCATACAAACAGTATGACAGAAACAATTTGGCTTTCTTTTTTTTCAGTTTTGACACTGACTCTTTAACACCATGGTTTACCTTGACACCAAAACCCAACCCATGCTTGTTCACAACAATGTGCCGTTAGAATGGAGAGAAATAAACTAAAATGCGAGCACCTTCAAGGACGTCTACAAAGAAGCATTTAACTGAGAAACTAAATATTCTGCATTTATTCCGCACATTAAAAGCCTTGCTTTACTTTCATGCCATCATTTTAAACTAAGATCACCTAATGATAAGATGAGCCCAAGTTGTAAGCATTTTGATCAAATGCTAAAAAATTATATTTTGCATAATCTTGTGCGGTTTTGTAAGATGTGTTAGCTTTCTGACTATTTGTTGAGGATGAGTCTCTGTGACTACGGCACTAAATTTAGGTCAATATTTGTCAGATTGGCTCAGGTCCATTAGCTGTGAGGCCATCTTAAATTGGGGTGATTCCAAAAAGTTAACTAGTTGCAGATGTACACCCAATCATTGCTTTCTGAGACTTTCATTAAAATCCAGCCAGCAGTTCGTGAAATACGTTGCTAACAGTCATGCAAACACACGGGCAAAAACATTACTGCCTTTAGCAGCAGGCCGTAATAAGTCAAGCTTTTACGTTAAGAATTAAAACACAATTTCCTCCATGTTACGTCTGTTTATCACGGACATGAGCCAAACCAAGACTTTCAGATCCCCAGCTCGTCGCACGCCGATTCGTCAAAAAGCTCCTCCCTTCAGTTTTCAGGACAACCGCTGCACTTTTATTGCTCCTTTGCAAGGCACGACGGCTGATCTACAACTGCATGTTGCTGTTTATCTTTTTTGTGGCTGTAACTAATGGTTTGAGGTTAGGTTGCTTATTAGTTCGGGTTAAGCAATTTGTTGAAGTTAGGTTTGACATCATGGTTGGGTGTTAAAATGTGCATTAAAATCGTCTACAAAGCTTCACTTATACACCGTTATATCGCGGGAAAACGTGCACATCCAAATGAAATGCGTAAGGGAAATTCTGTGGTCAAACTGTACCTCTGCTAGACTGTAACCCAACTTTTATACCAATCAGGTTTGAAATCGGAACCGTTGCAACCATCATATGCACATAGCATTACAAGCACCAGCTCCTGTGACCATGCACAGAATTAGGGTGTACTTTGTTTCAAGTCATCTACACTGGGGCGCTTGTAATTGCTCAGAGACGAAGCATGAAATACAACATGTGTCAGGCTCAGACTCTCTACTGAAGCTGAGGCTGCTCGTATGAAATACAAGGAAAACACAAACTGACCTGCTTGTGTTCTCGGCAAAGATGTTAAATTATTTTAACCTTGCTGACACTCCTACTACTACTTGTACTACAACAACTACTACTAATAATAATAAAAATACTAAGAGGAAGCAGAAGATGTATAAGCGTTTCAAACTAAGATCATCTTATGATTAGAAATGACAAAAATGCAGCCATTTTGGTCAAACCATGTAAATGATGTTATGTACAATCTCATGCAGTGCTGTGGTATGTCACATGATCTGTTAGCGCCTGAATTATATATTGATGATGACTCTCAGCTACTACCATGTGAAGCTTTAGCTCAATATCTGTAAAACTGGCTGAGTTATAGGCATTTTTGTGCTGCCTAAGATGGTTTAGCTGTGGTGGAGAAACTGGACACTAATCCAAACAAGACAAGAATATTTTTTTCAGTTTACAGAACTTTAAATACATATCACCAGTAAACAGGAATATCTAAATCCTTTCAAGGCATTTAAACATGTTTTTTGATGCAGTCTTGAAAAGTCAGGGATTTGATTTTAGTATATTTTAGGTCTAAATAAGTATAGAAGGAGAAAACAGAGTGTGGAAAAGCATCAGTGTTTTCAGACTATAATTTAATGCATTTTATAAAAAAAGAATAAATATATATATATATATATATGATGTGCACTTTTGGTTCATATAGCACAAAGACAATTGTGAAATAGGGTACAAAGACAGTTCTTTTGCTGTGAGATATCTTATGCATACTATTTATCATTAAGGAAAATGTAACTTTACTATTTAGACAACTTTAACTAAAAAAAGGACTGAGTCAGATTTTTTTGTGATGATTGTTTTCCTTGGCAAATCTACCCCCTTACATTTATACTTTCTCAAAAGTGGAAATAAAAAAGATGCATTTATAAAAAGAAGTACACCTTTCTTACAATTGCAGGTGTCTGTCCTCACAAGTTGCAGTGTAATGTCAGAGAGAAAGAAAATAGCTTTTTTCTTTGTCCACATCAAACAATAAGGTGTACATATAATAATACTGCACCAGTGTGATGGCAGAAATGGCTCCAAAATTGGACCCCGAAAAAACAACAACGAAAAAATTTGAGGCCTTGTTCACACTGGAAAGTCATTTTTAAGAATATCCTCATAAACACAACTTCATTTCTAGTAAAAATTACATCCACAAGCAAGCACAGAAACCAATCAAAACACTGTAGTAACTACGCCAGGCCTGTATGTGGCGCTGTAACGCGGCCGAAACACTATTTTACACACTTACACACTGGGTAGACTGTGTATATTATACTGTACAGTACATGACTAACTGAAAACCCGACAAGGATGGGGACCTTGAACCGAATCCGAACATGGACCGAATCCTTTTTGTGGACTGATGACAAAGTGGAACTTCTACTTTGAGTTGCGTTAAACTCCAACGCCACAAAGGTGCAGGACAGTATTGACAGGGAGTCAGTCCAAATTTGTGGACAAAATGGACTCTTGTCAGGGACGGCTGGAGAGAAGGGTTTTTCCCTCAGGATTTTTAAAGCATTTCAGACTAAATTCTTTATACACAAGTATCAGTCTTTGAAAACTATCCCCACTTTCCACTTTTTAAAAAAATATATACTTGATGTACATTATAGCTTTTCTGCATGGCTGGCAGTTCAGTAAAGCAATAAAAACTAAATATTCTAGGAATAGAATATTTAGTGTAATAAAAGGTTTTATTCCCCCTCTGCTCTATTAAAGGTAAAGTTATTGTTCATCGGCCTTGTCTCATTGAAGTGATAGTGTGTGTGAAGGTTTTGTTGTAGATGAGAAACTAGCATGCGCAGCACAAACACAAGCACATTATTTGTCATTATTACTACATCTGTCGTGCTTGGGGGTTGTAGATCAGGTTAGAGGTGGGCCTATGATGTCACCATTTTGGACAGGTTGTGTTTAGGCTGTCCACATGAAAACACAAAGGTGGCATTTGAAGATTTAGAACTATGAAACCTGTTTTTTTTTTTAATACCATTTAGGGGCTCTTAAAATGCTGTCTCCGTGTGGATATAAGGTTGGAACAATAAAATTTTTTACGTAGACATGAAAACCGTCCCCGTATGGATGAGTCCTTAGTCTGGAATTTCAAAATGGAAACGTGTAGAAACCTTATCATCAGGATTTGTAGAAAACAATAAAGTCATGCTGACCAAAACATGGGGTTTTTTGCCAATGTAATCAACACAAAAATTCAAAACATTTTTAGTTTTTTGTTTAAGAGTTTAACTATTTTTAGCTCAGCCAGTTGCAGTGGACCAATCAAATACGGATGACAATCTACATTTCCTTAGGGCTGCTTTTCCTTATAAAAATCTGTCAACATCAGTATTTTTTTACTCGACACATCAATATTCTCACTGTCTTCTAACTTCTTAATGCCTCACCCTAAACAACAGTTTGTCTCCACACCACTAGTGCGCGCTGCTGCGTACGTCCGTCGGGTTCTGTCCGACCCAGTCTGAATTAGTGTTATTAAGCCCGTTTCAATAAGTTTTCAAAGACAGAGAGGGTCCAAAGTAGGCATACTTCGAGCTGACATTTAAAGCTTTCACAACAGCACAACGGAAAGCATCCAACGAGGTGGCAGGAAAATCTGAACTCCAATTCTGGGCTCATGTCCAACCGATTGACGCTCCAACAGCTTCACCTTGTTTCCCCTCTTTTGTTTTGCGGCATTTCAGATAGAAAGTTAAATGATATGATCCTAATCTCTCTGTGTCCCCTTTTTTTTGTCCATTGTGGCAGGAGGAACACACCCCGATGGCTGTAAATCTACTCCATTCAGGTGGGGAACATGCAGACTTTATGTAGCCGGCTGTATCCCTAGTGCTTCTGCCTGTTCTGTCCACAATTTATGTGTGTAGACAACGGCGATACCTACAAGAATACCATTTAAATCAGACAATTTCATATATAATGCATACGATTAATAAATATAATTTATGCGTGTGATGTGAAAAGGGTCGTTAAGTTAAAAGCACATTTGGTATTGTTCCAGTCCCCATTATTTGTTCCTCTCCACTGTTTGCTGCAGTTCTAACCAACAGGATCCTTACAGCATGCTGAATATTCAAACGCATAACTAATCAGAGCTGCATTATTTCTTTAGGTTTTTCAGCCGAAATTTCGTACATTCATTTGCTCGCATTTCACGTGGTGTACAGTAAATGCAGAAGTTGACTGTTGAACTTAAAATGAGCTGAAACAATCACGTGGTTTAGGGTTTTAGGAGGACCATTTGTTGTTTAGATTGCCTGACAGATTATTGGAAATGAAAACAGCTGTGAGTGGCAGCCTCGCTCTTCTCCTTTAAGTCGTTCCACATCTAGTTTTCCACGCACCTTTCTGTTCGTACACACGTCGGGGCGTCTTCAGGGCGCACACGTCTGATATCTGGGCTCTGCATCTCACCTGCGCCCGCAACTTCTAGCATTTTAGTGTGACACCGTGACAGAAACGTGATGGATGGATGATGGAAGGACATGGAAACAGGCCTTTACATGTCCCCCCCCACCCCCACCCCCACCCCAGGCACATCGGCCAGTTTTTTTTTAACCGTGGAAAGCCTGAGCTGGGATTCAAGCTGGAGGGAACTGGGAGCTCCGGAAATTCGAACTGCAGCTCTTTTTTGTGTGGTGTGTGTGTGTGTGTGTTTGTTTACCGTAGCCTGTTCTGAACGGTTTCCCAGAATGGACCCTGATTTTTTTTGTTTGTTTGTTTTGTTTTTTTGTTTTATGGTTTGCTGTAAAAGCAACAATAAAAGCCATTTTATTAGACGCCAATCAAATAAACATGAAGCGTTAAGAGTTTGCTGCTAGGTTAGGAGGCAGCTCAGGAGGATGCTGAAAGTTCTCTCTCAACACCTCACTAAAGATCACAAATTCTTCCAAAAATAATTCTTATAATTCCAGTTTTAACAGGAGACACACACACACACACACACACACACACACACACACACACACACAGACACAGGCAAAGTCAAATTCACTTGTGATTTCCTCAGATTTGCCCACCAGCCAATCAGTTCCACCCAAATGAAGAACAGCACAACATTTCCCTGCTTTAAAACGTCAAACTGTTGATATAAAGGGACTGGTAGGGGCAGAACCAGCACGGGCAGGCCCGGTACGGAGATGAGAGGAGACGCCAGAACCTCTTCAAATTGCAGGAGAACAGGCGGGGGTGAGTGAGGGGGAGGTTCGGGCTGTCAGGGAGGACATACCCGACCAGCAGCAGCAGCCAGCTGTGGCCGCTCAGCACTTTCCGCCCTGACACACACACACACACACACACACACACACACACACACACACACACATATATAAAGCAGGGAGCCTGGGAGCCTCAGGACAGAACCGAACCTGTTTGCTTGACCTTCACCGAGCCCGCTTCTGAACCATTCCTTCATAAGAGGAAAACTTCTTCTCCAAACGAGCCCCAGAAAGCAGAACCATGAGAGCAATCAGAGCCCCCCCTTCAATCACCACACACACACGCACACACACACCTCCCCCAGACTGATGCTGCGGAGGCTCGGAGCTCTGACAGGTACCGTACTCACAGTGAGAGGCGGCTGATGCTCCACCGAGGACGGCCAGGGCGCAGAGGAGGAGCGCCGGCGGCAGCAGCGGCAGCTCGGCCGGCAGCAGCGGCGGCATGTTCCCGTTCTGAGCGGCGCTTAGATCCGTGCGTCCGCAGACAGACTACAGGGGGCTCGGGGTCCGCCTCGCTCCTCCCGCTCGGAGGGACAACACGGTCTGCTGTGGACCGGAGGAGCACGGCTCTGCTCTCCTCCCCTCCCTCCTCTCTCCCCACTCTCTCCCTCCCTGTGAGGCACGGCCCACCTCCTCCCTCCCCTCCCCTCCCTTCCCTTCCGTCTGTCTCCGTTTCAGACTTTATTGGCAGAACCGGAGCGCGGTGCTGCCCAATCGTGGCTGTAAAAAATAAAAAAATAAAAAAATAAAAACACAGAACAATAGCAAAAAGACCCACGGAGAACCGCACCGGGAGAACCCATCAGGGAGGAAACAAACTGTTCCGGCAGCCTGCACATGGACGCATGAAGCAGCTCTTTGGACTTTTCTTTATTTTTTATTCTTTTATATGGAAAGAACAGAAATCTAATTATCAAATTTACTTTGGAATCCCTGACATTAAAATGCCAAATAATGTGTCCAGAGGAACCCCGAGCTCAGAGGACAACAGAGGACTTCCCCCCAGGGAAGTTTTAAAAAGATATTAGCATTTTAAAAGGAAAATAAAGAGCTTTTACAACAGACGTGTCAAAATATTGTCTGTTTTTAGAAAAAAACAAGAATGTCTTTCCCCGTTTATTTCACCTTATTTCACATGAAGTAGCAATAAACAAACCCTCTGCAGTACATTTATTATTCAAATTATTCAATACATATACAAATAATTTATCCTTGTATGTCCAACTTAGCCAATAAATACCTTTCATTATGCCAGCATTTATAACACCAGGATTGGAGAGTAATTAGAAACACACTTAAGCACCTCAGTTGTGTACAACATAGGCTAATTAACAAACCCGCATCAGCAATTAAGACATATCTGGTATGCTACTGTCAAAACTAAAAAAATATATATAATAAATAAAATGTTTGAACTCACCAAAACGGCTGTGGCCCCCAAAACACTTATTTCAACACAAAATCCATTCCGGAACAGGTTAGCTAGCTCGGAGTTCGGCCGTCCTCCTCTAACGAGACCTAGCTTCTCTTGAAAAGTTCGTCTTGAAAACAGCCTTGCCAGTAAATCAGCAACCAAACCAACGTGTTGCTCCCCTTCGGCCATTGTGGGTTAAAAAGTTTTTGACCGTTAACAGTCCCGGGTGTGACTCTTCTGTTGATCTGCGTAGCACTGCCGCAGCGTAAATGTCACGTTCAACGTGAGGCCAGCTAAAGGGCCTTACTGACACAACTCGTGATCTGATTGGCTATTGCAACTGTCTATCAACAGTTCACTTACAGCACACAGACGCCAGCACTGACGGTTCTGAAGGCCCGGGCAGATTTCATACAGCCTCTGGCAACATAAAATAGCTGAATTCTGATTGGATAAAAACTCTAACCTAAAAACAACAGCACTGGAAGGAGCATAATATGACACGAAGAGAATATGAATACTTTTAGATATCTTGGAAAGTAAATTAAAA
>NC_051435.1:18794254-18852880 GCF_001649575.2 Kryptolebias marmoratus | reverse complement strand
TACACGGAGACGAGGATAACGGTAAGTGCATTTATTTACAGGTGAAGCTATATACAGTGGTCAGTTTCTGGAGGAGTCTGCAAGAGAAGGAGAACTGGGTGAGTCTCGGGTACAATTCTGTTCCAAGATGGTTGCAAGGATTTCAATGTCTCTTTGTTTGCTTACAGGTCCTAGAGGAGGGTTGCGGCATCGAGGAGGAGCAGAGTGGTTCCAGTAGGTCCAGAAGAAGAGCCAGTTTGCAGCGAGGTAAGTATCCGTGGTTTATCCAGGTAAGTAGTTCTTCAGATCCGTAGTCATGGCGTGGCAAAAACCTGAGTCGTAGGCACAAACAGAGAACGTGATTAGCATAAGGAGCATGAGTTAGGTTAGACGCTGAGGCGGAGAATCTAACCCAGAAGGTTCGATGCTCCAGCGAAGATCTGATCCCAGCCTGCTGCTTAAGTACTGGCTGGTCTAATCAGTGGAAACTGGAACACCTGTGAAGGAATGATTAGAGGAGCTGCCCACAAGGCGGAGCCAAACCCAGATCCTCACACCTTGATATTTCTTCAGCATCTTGTGCTCCTTTTTCCTGATGTTACAGTCATTTGGGACTTCTACATCTATCACCTCTGCTTTCTTCTGTAGCTTATCAGATGTCTTACAGATGTTTCTGTACACTATTCCAGCCACTTGGTTATGGTGTTCCATGTATGCTTTGCCTGTTTGCATGTTACATCCTGCTTATGAGTCTCTCAGGGGCATCTTTGCACAGCCTGCATCTTGGGTCCTGCCTGGTATAATAGACCCTGGCCTCTGTTGCACTTGTGTTGCCATGATTAGTGCTTCTGTGCTGTCCTTCAGTCCAGCTCTTTCTAGCCACTGGTAGTATTTGCTGATATCAGACACTTCTCAGTCTGCTGGTGGTACATGCCATACAGGGGCATATATTTCCATGATGTTCCTCTTTCCCCTCTTCCACACTGGATATATATATATAAATAAATAATGTCTTTGCATTATATATATATAATGCAAAGACATTATCCTGGTGAGTTGGATCAATGCTGTTTTGCTCATTTATGGAAAATGGCTTGATGTCATGCATGTAGAAGAGGTGAGTAATGACTCTTCCACTTTGGAGCTGGTACCCATAGACACCCTTTGCATTGATCTGACTGAGGGTGTTCAGGCACATACAGAACAAAAGTGGGAACAGAGCATCTCAAAAGTATATGCCACACTTGATGCTTACTTTATCAATTGGCTTTGAATTGGCCTCAAGAATTGTGTGTCACATTCTCATTAGGTTCTCAATGAAGGCTCTTAGTGTCCTGTTGATGTTATACAGTTTCAAGCACTCCAGGATTCCTGCGAATGGCAATGAGTCATGGGCTTTCCTGTAGTCAGTCCAGGCGGTGCACAGGTTTGTGTGTCTGGACTTACAGTCTCGAGCTACAGTTCTGTCGACCAGTATCTGGTTCTTGGCTCCCCTGGTGTTGGTGCCAATTCTCTTCTGTGCCTCGCTCAGGTACTGACCCATTTGCCTCTTCATCTTAGCCACTACGATGCTTGACAGGAGCTTCCATGTTTTAAAGAGGCGGGTGATTGGTCTGTAGTTGGATGGAATCCCCCTTTTCTGCAGGGTCTTTCATGATCAGGACTGTCTGGCTTTGGCTCAACTACTCTGGGATGGGTCCTTACTACTAGCAGCTGGTTTATTTGTGTTGCTAGGTGTTCATGGAGGGCGGTCAGTTTCTTTAACGAATAGGTGTGGATCATGTCAGACCCTGGTACAGTAAAGCTCTTCATACCTGAGACTCTGACTTGGATGTTTGCCACTATGATGGATCCTGGTTCTTGTTCTGGGAGATTGGTGTGTGTCTCCAGTATTGCTCAGTCTCAGCTCTAGGTGGATCTACTCTTGTGTTATTTTTCTGCCATAGAGATTACACTTTGAATAATGCAGTGCAGAATATCCTGTTTATTCTCCTGTCTTCTGCCTCTGGACTGTACATCTTCAGGCTAGTAGCCATTTTGTGGTTGGTCTTTCTTCATTGCTCCTGACAGCTGGCTGACTTCTCTCCCAGTTGTCTTGATCTTAGCTTCCAGCCTCTTCAACAATGGGGAACAATGCCCTTTATTGATTGTAGGCTTAATCTTACTGCCAAGCATTTTAAGGACCACAGTTGCTGTGGTGGATACCATCTAATCACCCTGGTGATCTTGATGTTGTTGTCAACAGAGTCAATGTGTCTGGTGGACGCTTCTACTTTCTTAACTTGAATTTTGACCCAGGTATTGTCCACATATCTGAATCAGTGGCTCGGTGGTATTCGTTCCAAGGAATTAAGGGCTCTCTATTCCACTTCCTCCATGTAGCGATTGGCCACAATCAGTGACATTGGAGATGCCATGACACAGTCATGCTTCTGTCTGTAAAACCTTTCATTGTACTTGAAATAAGTGGTGGAGAGACAGAGGTCCAGCAGGGTACAGTTTTGGTTCAGGGTGAAATTGGTGCTCTTGTTCAGATCGTTAAAGTAATTATCTGACGGTTTTCACTGCTTCTGATGTGGGTATGCAAGTGAAAAGTGAAGTGACATCAAACAATACAAGGGTTTCTCCTGGATGTAGCTTCAAATGTTAAATCCATGGAGTTCTCTATGTGGTGTAGTGTATTTCCTACAAAAAGAGCTACATACCAGCAAGATGTTTCACAATATTATATGTCACTGAGTTTATGCTGCTGACAATGGGTCTGAGTGGGGTTCTTTTTTTGTGTTTTTTGGGAAGTCTGTACAAACACAAAGTGTATTTTCTCAGATATAATCTGTGGTAAAATGATTGATTGATTATTTTGTCCTTTTATGGAGGTATCAAACATAATCATTCATATACAGTACTGGAGAAAAGTCTTAAGTCTTTCTTCATTTTGAGATATTTTGCTTCTTGGGACTCAGACTTTATTATAATTGTTCAAGTTGAAATGGAGCATATTTTTCCCAGACTTTTTGGATTTCTTTTAAAGTTTTTCTTTGGATTCTGGCTTTTTCACTTGGTTTTAGTCATTGTACCCTACCATTCTTAGAAATGTTTCTCTTCTTTTGTTTTCTTTTTTGCTTATTAGGCCCATTCACTCTAACCTGCAGCTCATTCAAGCATTAAAAGTGCTCCTTAATTCAACAGATGATCCAGAGTTGTGTTGACACATAACAGACAACTAAGCAAAAAGCACATTTTAAATTGGCCTTTGGTTATCAGAAGCCTGTTGCAAACATATAGTTTTTTTCCATTGCTTTGAGTCTATGAAAAATACCAGCGATAACATTGTTTGACAAACATAAACTCCACTCTATGACAAAAATGTTGAACACCCTGAAGGAATGGTTTGATTTGGACACATTTGGCTCACATGAATACCGGTGAAGGGGTTGTAAATTTTTTAATTTGCAAGGAGAATGATAGTGTTATCAGGCAGTTGCCAGAGTGTCAGATAGTTAAAACCATGAGTGAAAGGCCAACACAGAGGATGCCTCATAGACACATCAGGCAATATAAAGAGGAGCAAAGTTACAAAGCTTACAAAGTCCCACTCCAATTTGGTTGAAAACAAACTGTGTCAGGTCAGGTTTACTGTTGTCAAAGTGTAAATAAAAGCAATGTTGTGTCTCAAAACGTCTGCGCTGCTTTTTGCCCAGGATGGAAAAATAAAATACCTGTCTTTTTGCTTGCTTCTGTAGACAGACAGGGACAATAAAAGGGGCGACGTGTGGCTTCAATCGAGCTGCAAAGTGGATTTTGGTAAACAGCAGCAGCCACTTTATTCCATTGTGTATATGTAAAGAAGTCATCACTTCATCAAAAAATAAAACTAAAATATACGTATACTATACTTTTAATTATACATGTTTTGTGGGAAATTTCAATTGTCGCAATTATTTTTTGACTACAGTAAAGGGTTAAACAAACAAAAAAGGCAAAACATTAATATCTTCAGTAATTCCTATAAGAAGTTCAAAAGATTTACAAAAACATCTGGTTCCTTTAAAGCAAAGCATGGATCTGTGGGGTGTTTTTTGACTACTGTTTTTTGTTTTGTTCCTTTCGTTACTACTACATTGTTTTTCTTCAGCTCCTCAGTCCTTCGCACCTGTTCCCTATAAACATTAGTCTCACCTGACACAGTTACCTCATCAGCCCTAGCCCATTTATTCTTCCAGTCCTCACAGGCGTTTAGTTGTTATGGTTTCATACCCTGTCTGTGTTTCTCGTGTTCTTCTTCTCACCTTATATTCTGCTGCCATGCCAACCTTTTTGTTTATTCCATTAAATCTTTATTCTTTTCACTGAGTCCTTGTGTCAAACTGCATCCTTGGATACAACCACAACTGAACTGTGTCAAATACATGTGGTTTAAAATTGTTCCCCAGTACGGTAAGACACTATATTTAAATTTTTGGTTGCTTCTGTCTGTGAACTCCCAACAAAAAGCTCTCATGCACGGGGAGCAGATTTCTACCAGGAAATGGTGTAAAAATATGAAACCTTGTTATATTGCCTGTACTGTATATGAGCAGCATTTAAGGAAAACTTTACCCACTGCTTTTAATACTCAAACTATAAAATTACTGCAATAATCTAAAGTTTCTTTCTGTTATTTTTTTTAATAACGCCTGCGTGTAGGGCAGTGTGTTGCAGGTTAGAAGAAATATTATTTTATTTGATCTCATTGAAAAAGTTCTCATGTGACTTGAGCCGGAAATGATAGCTGACTTTGTGGAAACATGAGGAGCTCATTTCATCAAACCAGATAAAAACAAGCAACATAAGGCTTATTGCTTATTTTAAATGTAAATAGTGGGTTCCATACAGAGTGTACTGTATGTTTTAGGTCTGTGCATGTCTTGGTCATTAGATTTTCTGATCAGGAACGAGCATTAAAAAAAAAATCAAAAATCAAGTCCTGTTTTTTGTTTGTTTATTTTGGGTCCAAAAATGGAAGAGTGTATATTTAATTTTCTCTTTGTGTTTAAAATAATAAAACCATGAAATTACTGGCAAACAAAAACTAATTAATAGCCTGGTTTCTCATATTTTGACATCTAGAAGCTGTCAGGAAGGCATGAGTGCAGGCTCCCTTAACAAAATAAAAATAACCCTGTCAATGTGAGAAGAAAGCGCATTTTTATTGTTTCCGTACAAGGATGTATTTTCTCCGTGTTTATTAATCACAGCTACTGTATGTACCTGAACAGAGCTCAAAGCCTACTTTCCTCTGACACGGACAGGGTTCTTTTATTTGGGTAATGGATCTTTGTTGCGCTCTTGTTGACGAGAAAACGGGTCAATAATTAGTTTCAGTTTGCCAGTAATTTCATTGCAATTTATTATTCTGATTATAAATAGAAAATCAAACCATTCTTCAATATCGTTTTAATCCGTTTTTGACCATAAAAAGAAAAATGGCTCGCATTTCAAATGATTTTTTTTGTGTGTGTGTATTGAAACTCAAACCAACCATTTATTTCTGATTTTTAAATACTGGTTCCTGATGGAAAAAATCCAAATACCAAGACATGCATGGACCGAACTGAAAGAGGAAACAGATTTGTGGATCTTACAGCTTCATGGGCAGTTTATCTGGGTTCTCCTCTGCTTCCTCCCCAAACCTCTTTTGTTTTGGTCTGATTAAGTCGTATTCTTGGTGTTTTGTTTTTCTAAAGTCCTTCATTCTGCATGCTGGCTGCGTTGGCAGGCTTGACTCAGTCTGTTCCTTCTGGTTGCCAAGATTTTGTGTGACAACCAGTGTCAATGGCCAATTTGTGGTCACTCAGTCTTTTTTGGAGTGATGTGTCTGATTGCTCACGCTGCTCAGATAATCTGCCGCTCAGTGTTGTGTGGTCCGAATGATGCACTTGTCTCTTTCCTCAACTTTAAATTGCTCAGTTGGAGTTTTTCTTTTTTTTTTTTTTTTTCCTTTTGAGAGAAAGACTGGGTGTAACAACCAAATGGCCGCTTCAAAGGAATTCTCTACATCCTCCCCTCTTGGCAGCAACGAGACTGTACTGGTACCAGTCCTTTGGTTTTGAGAGCCCTCACACTTAAATACACATTAATTTATTTGAATAGTTTTATAAAGTCATTAATACACATAGCAGGATTTTCTGTCTTCGGGTTTGTTTGCTTGGGCTTTTGAAATACATAAAACTAAAGAACAAAATGTGTTAAAGTCAGTAAATACAAAAACTCAACAACAAACAAAACAAAAAATCCTGTGAGATCGGACTTGAATTTATTTAAAAACATCCAGTCCATTTACCATTTAGCCACATTTTGTAGCTGCTCACATATTTCTAATTTGATCTGCTGGAGTACACTTTAGAAATGAAGACAGGCATTTTTTGAACCAATTCTTTAAGAAATAAAATTCATCTGGACATGTTTTCTGTCAGAGGAGATGTCCCAAGCGTCAGTCAAAATATCGCTCTTGCACTCTTGAGATGGGTCACACACACCCGCAGCAACTCGGTGACTGTTTCAAGCAAACATTTGTTGCACAAATAGTTTGAACACATTCAAAATTTAAAGACTGTGAACCTTTCCTCACGTGAGTCAATGAGGCTCACGTGAAGAAATTGAGAACGCCCGTGAATGTTGCGGGGACGTTCTCAAGGCTGCCTCGCAAATGCTGTTCACCAACAAGTCGCCAGCAGCCCAGAGAGATACTACCTTAAGAGGCATGATATCTAGGTGGGATTTTTGATATTTGACTGAGATGGGTACAATTTAGGAGGACAGGAGGTGGACAGCAAAAAAAAAAAAAAAAGAAAAGGAAGAAAAACCATACAGTTTTGCAAGCCTTGCCATCAAAAATAGGCTGTAATTTAAAAAAATTGGCTGTGTAAAATGCAGCAGCCCAGCTCGCTGGTTGCAAACACTCAGACTTCAGTGAGACTCCAACTGAATATTTCTCCCTATTCGGGGTCTTCAGCTGCTTTCTAACAGTCTCAGCCCAGTGAGATATTGGCTTTAGTGTAGAAAACAATACAGTAAATACAATAAATGGAGTTTTTTTAGCACGAGTTCTGATAAGGACAAACAATTGAGCATGTTGCCGCTGGTTTAAAGTATTTCACTGGTTAGTTGTAAGTTTTCGGATTCTTTTATTTTTTTATGAGACACTCGACTGCCTCACACCAGAATATGTCCCTCATGTGTTTAAAATTAATGAGCTTACACTTCCCATCTCACGGTTTCACAAGGCTAAAAAAAAAACTTCTTGGGTTGTGCAGCTTTTAGCCATGAAGACCCAAACATTTAAAGCCTCCTTCCAGATGGATGAGCTGAAAAGATTTAGGTCTATTTTTGGGTGATATTTATTATCACCCTCTGCCGAAAGTCAAGTGTTTTTGTCTGCATCTGTGTGAATGTGTTCGTATGTGTCGGTTACCATAATATCTCATGAACTCCTAGACAAATTTTTATATAATTCTCAGAAAGCCATCATTAGCTTGGCATCGACAACTAATTACCTTTTTTCGGAGTCAATCAGATTCAAGATGGCTGCCACGGCCAACTGACCTTAGAAAACACAAACATGGCTATATTTCAGTCAATTTTACAGACTTTGCCATCGATTTTGTTGTGGTTGTAACTGAGAAACATTAACAGCACGCCCTCCAAGTGCTGCTCATTGCATATGAGCTTTGCTTAAAATTTTAGCATTAACTGTTGGAGTCAACTAATGTTTGTCTGTTAGCAAAATATTCCACGAATAGGAAAACAGATTTGAATAAAACTTTCAGAAAGTGATGATTGGATATGCATCTACAACTGTTTACCTCTTAGAGTCAATCCAATTCAAAATGGCTCCCTCAACTAATCGACCTTAGCAAACACAAAAATGGGTATACCAGTCAATTTTGCTGATATTGGGCAAAAATATTATATGGAAGTAGCTGAGAGTCATTCTCAATTTATAGTCTGAGTGTGATTTCTGGCAATGTCACGTAAGTTTGTGCTCAATGTTATTTTTCAGGTTTGACTAAAACGTCTTCAACTATGTTCATAAACATTTAAAACAAACTTTAAATGATCTCTGAATAGTTTGAAAGGTGCAATTCATTGATTGATTTATGTTTGGCATAGGATTTTGCATTTTCACCCTTTAAACTTCAACACCTTCACTGGCAAGAGGTTTAACCAGGAGCCATGTTGCCCAAACATCTTCTCTAACTGCATTACAGCTCCGTGGAGTTTCCCAGTATGAAAACTCATAAATACAACATATACAGTCAGTTAAAATTAGATACAACAGAGGCTCGTAATTGGTGAGAACTTATCAGGAGCACATAGAGGAGACAGAGCTCGCTTTAGTTTCTTGTGTTGTTCTGCTGCTTTTCCCTCAGGCTTCGACACATATTGTTCCTTTACTTGCAGTCACTTTATTCCCCGTGCACGAGCTGAATTTAGATTTGGTGAGGTGGTGTATTCGATCTGTGGCATCTTTTATCTTGCCTTTAATTGCTACGATAAATAAAAACAAAATGTTTTATTTATCACTCAGCTTTTAAACAAATTCTACTCGCAGGATTAGGAAAAAATTAGTAACAATTAGTAATGTCTACTGATAATCAATTTAGGTTTAAGCCTAAACATGGCACTGATATGTGCATATACACCTTAAAGGAATTATTAAGTAATTAAAGAAGTAAAACCTCTGTGTGTGTGGTTTTTTTTAGATGCCACTAAGGTTCGTGTGAACCATAGCTAACTGTTTCAAAAATTGTGTCAAGTTGAGGGGTCTAAATATATAATTAGATGTTTGTCTTATTGGTATGCAAACCAGAAGATTCAAGTCTTCTGTGTGTCTGCACCTTTTACAGGTCTGTAATGGGTTCAGACAAGGAAACAATGAGTTACACCTGTGCAGAACCGGCTGTATGTTTGAAGGTACAGTAACAAATCATCTAAAGTATGCTGATGACCTAGTGGTGTTTAGCTCAAGTTCAGCTGGCTGGCTTTTTTTTTTCTTTAATCAATGTTTTTTTCTGCCACTCTTCCATGAAGTCCAGCTCTGTGCAGCTTATAGTGGTCCTATGGATAGATCCTCCCACCTCCCACCTCCATCAGAGTTATCGTTGTCCTACTGGATGTTTCTTTGATTAACAGCCTCTTTACTCTCTCTGTGAGTTTCGGTGGATGACCGGCTCTTGGTAGGTTTCCTGTGGTGTCATCATCTCCTATGAATGGATTTAATCAAGCTTTGTGGGATGTTTAGGGTTCTGGTATTTCTTTTTTTTTTAAAATAAACTAACCCTGATCTGTATTTCTCCACATTTTCTCTGACCTGAGTGGAGAGTTCCTTGGTCTTCATAATGTCCCCTGCTTGATTATAGCCCTTACTCCTTAAAGGGGTTGGACTGCTGTTGATTCTGGGAGCTGGTACATCAGGTGTGTGCCATTTGGAAGACTTGGATCATGTTTAATCGAAACATTTTATCCCATTCATCTTTATTAATCTTGAGTATTTTGTAGAGATGCTGCTTTTAATCAAAAATCAAAATCCAATTAAATTCCAGGTTGTAAGGCAACAAAATAGAAAAACTACCAAGAGGGACACACACTCTTATAACCTGTTTCTGTTCTTTTGATGGAAAACACATTCATATCTGGTTTTCATACATTTTTATCATGAAATACTATTTATAACATCCCATTTGATATGTACTCAGTCCAAACTGTGTTGCTGCTCTCCTGGTTCATGTTAACAAGGTTCTGATCATTCAGCTTACCCTCAGAGCTCTCTGAGAGAAGATTTTGCCCTTTATTTCTGCAATCTGACTTTCATGTTCTATAGATGAAAGCGGCATGTAAAACTGGCCTTACAGTCCAAACTAACACTAAATGCTCCCCAAATTCCCAATTAGAGCACCGTGGGGAGACTGGGCTAAAGATCACAGTTCCTTTTCCAACTTTAAAGCACCTCATAATTCTGCCAAGTGATTTTCTTAAGGAAAAGATTGATGCTTAAAGTTTCTGGGCTTTTGACTAAATGAAGTAAATATACATTAATGGATCTTCACATATCAAAATTACAATTCCATCTGTAGACACTCTAACTTCCAGTGGGATAAATGATCAATCAGATGTTAGTGTAGGTTCTAAGACAGTTTGATTGAATTTCTAATATATACTGTATGTGCACACACACACAGCATTTATAACCCCTTAAATTTTTGCAGTTTTATGTTGGAGCTTGAAGTCATAGAGCTGTATTTTGACCCGTTCACTGCCCTCCTTAGAATATCCAAAGCAAATGTCCAGGTCTAAAATCCAAACTGAGGGTAAATGATAATTATTAATTAACCTGGTCCAAATTTGCCTGTCTTCAAATTTAAAGTGTACTCCAGTGGAATTAATCAGAAACGTGGGGGCAGCTGCTAAGGTGGGTACAAAACAAACGGGAGTGATGTTGGCAGAGGTGGACAACGAAACAATCTGAACAGCCAAAAATGCTCGTAAAAATAAGCTGTGACTTTCAAAAACTGGCCACGCAAACCACAGCAGCATGGATCACTAGTCACTTTCGCACAGACTCAGGATTCAGTGAGACTGCAATGAAGAATTTGCATATTTTCTAATATTTTTCCCCACAATTCTGGGTCACCAACTTTTCTCTTACAGTCGTAGCTCAGTGAGATACCACCTTTTATTCCTGAGCTGAATTATTGTTGGAAGCAGTTCCGGCCTTAAGTTGTTCTGGGTTAGATTTAACAAGTTTTTCTCACCTGGGCTGGAGAATTTTCTATATAAAGTCTCTCAGCCTCAGTTCGATTGGATTGGAATCATCAATGGAGCCATTTTCAGGTCTCTAGAAATGCTAGACAGGGTCCAAGGTATCCAGTCTTGGACATTCAGAGTTGTATCTAAGCCCCTGCTGTGTTGTCTTCACTGTGTGCTTTGGGTCATTCTCATGTTGGAAGGTGAACCTTTGGCTGAGTCTGAGGTTCGTGGAACCGGTTTTCTTTGAGGATCTCTCTGCACTTTGCTTCACAGAGAGCCCCAACCAGACCTGCTGCTGCAAAACACTCCCACAGCATGATGCTGCCACCACCGTGCTTCACTGTGGGTCTAGTGTTGGGCAGGTGATGAGCGGAGCCTGGTTTCCTTCAGACAACATGCTTAAAACTGAGTCCAAATTGTTCAATCTTCATTTCATCAGACCAGAGAATCTGGTTCTTCACAACAGTCTGAGAGTCCTTCTTTCATGGTTTTAAGATTTTGCAACTTATTTGGTTTTGTCTTATTTCTAGTCCTTGTTCTGTGCAGTTTCTGGCTTTTAATGTATTCATTTATATTGATTATGCATTTTTAAACCTGTATTCCTGTTTTGTTTCATAGGACTAAATCTGTTGTACATTTCAGTTGGTTTTGAACTTCAGGTCATACCTCATATGCTTGTGTTTAGGACCCATGTCTTTCTTTGCCGGATCTTTGCTGTTTTTGACTTCATCCCTGGTTTTGTTTCATTGTTTTTACAGCGGAGTTCTGTGGATTTCCTGCCCTGCAGCACCTTTTGTTTATTAAAGCCATTTCTCAGTTTTACAGAGCTGCTTTGGTTTTGCAACGCTGCAGTTTTGGGGTCTATACGACTCTGCACGTCTCACCTTCAAGCAGTTTTCAAGTGTTTTGGTTTGAGGAGAGTCCTCTGTTTAGCCACTCTGTCATAAAGCACAGATCAGTGGAGGCCTTCAGTTCTGGTTGTCCTCCTGAACTTAGTCCCATCTCCACACAGGATCTTTGAGACTCAGTCAGAGAGACCATCAGGTTTTTGGTCTCATCTTTCTAAGACCCTTATCTCTTAATTGCTCCAAGTATTTAGGGGACCATCTCTAAGAGAGTTCTGGTTTTGCCAAACTTCTATTTGTGAGCTCTGAGGAACTTTCAGAGCAGCAGAATTTATTATGTAACCTTCTTCAAATCCGAGAATCCTTGCAGCAAATCCTGTGTCTGAGCTCTGCAAGCTCTGCTGCATGAGTCTGCCACCCCCATGCATTATTGTTGGACACTCCTTTGAGTTCATGATTTGTTTTTTGGAATGACTGCCAGATAAGAGGCCTTCTACAGAGAAGCAGAGATCAGGAAAAAAACGGGAGGAACCTAAGCTGATTTAATTGGTTTTGCAAAAGGTCTGAATACTTATGGAAATGTGATATTTCAGTTTATTTTAAAAAAGATCCCTTGGTCATTTTGGGGTACTGAGCGTAGATTATTGAGTTTCTCAATATTGTGTCAGATGATGTTGATTGTATGAAAGCACATTATATCACAATTAGTGGAATTCACAGCAACAAACTCAGCTCATCACACTGCATTGCATCTCAGTGAAATAAAAGAGAAAATTCAGTTTGAAAAAAAAAAAAACCCAACAAATTCTTCTATCTTCTGCTTCCTGACCATGTTAGCAATCTGATTCGTCCAGTGAGGTCTGGGTCATCCATGGAGCCCAGCTCACAGATCCTGGTAAACCTCTAAAGAGAGACACCCAGGAGGCATCTCTTCATCAGGATCTGCACCACCTTAGTGGGTCCATTCCAACTTGGAGGGGTAGCAGGTTGACTCGAAGCTTCTCATCTGACCTCAGAGATTTAGATCACTCCCCCCCACCCCACCCCCACCGCGGTGAGAAAGCTCCTTTCACCCAGTTCATGACTGGCGGTGAGAGGAGGGAAACCAACAGAAAAAAAATCTGAAGTTCCTTCCTCTCTCTTCCTTCCTGACATACAGAAAAGCTCAAACTTATAACCCCCCTTTCCCATCAATCTTAAACTCCTCCACCTGAGGCAATCGCTCTCCGTTCACCTGAAGGGGGTAGTGGGGGGGCACGATCCCTTCGATGCAGGGTAGCATGAGTTCAGGTTTTGGGATGCTGATTGGCCCAGCAGCTGAATAAAACTCGAAGTGAGGCTGCAAAGCTTCCTGCAGTGCTGCCAGAAGGAGTCTGCATGATGTTCAGATTAATATTTATAAAAACCAACCAAGCAACCAAACAAAAAAAAAAGCCCTGTGAAGTCTAAACTGTGTCTAATGATGCAATTTAAAGTTATCTTGTTTCCAGACTGTATTTCAGTTTTGATCAAGAAGGATTCTTTAAATAAGAAACATTGAGCCTTGAAAGCCATTTTTTTACGTCAGGAGGAAAGCTGTTTGTTCATCGGCTGCAGCCAACGACAAAAAGCAGTGGTTTTTGTTTGGGCTCTGTGTGTTTGTCTGTTAGCAAAACATTTTTTGAACCATTGGACAGATTTTAACAAAATTCCCAGAAAGTAATCATCAGCTATACATCTACAAGTGATTACCTTTTGGAGTCACCTGCCTATAACATGGCCCCCACAGTTAAGCAACTTTGGCAAACATTTTATAGATTTTAGGCTAAAATTTGATGTGGTAGTAGCAGAAAATCCTCTCCCACACATACTCAGAGAGTTAACACAGCTAGGGATATTTTGCATGGTTTAACACAAGATGTCATTTATAAGGTTTGACCAAAATGGCTATTAAGTACATCATTTCTCAAAATTAGATGATCTTAGTCTTAAATTCTGCCAGGCCTTCCTTTATAGAATAGTAGGCTTTCGTTTTTTTTTTTTTTTTGCATAGAGCCCACTCAAATAGATTTGATCATTTGTGCAAGACACAGTATGTTGCATAGATATATTTGCGCTAAATGCGTTTGCCCCATTATAGATTGCTGAACTAAAGAAGATTCATTATAGCTGGGAAATAGAATCGTAACTCACTTCCGCCTGTTTTCTGCTTAGTTGGACACTGATTGTGAAGGAGAACTCCTGCCTCAAGGACACCATCAACAGGAGTGCTCAGGCCTAAATGTGAGAGGTTTTTGCATCTGAAAAGTCCCGCTCATCCATCATCTGCGAGAGTGAAACTCTCAGCAGTGTCTGTGTTTCCCAAATTAAATTCTCCACAGTGGCTGCATCAGAGGACGATTCACTCCGTGGTTTTTGTATCATGGAGGATCCTGACGAAGCTGCCATCAGAAGAGTGCCAGATCACACAGGTCCACCCCCACCCCCAACCCTCCACACCCACACACACCCACACACCCCGCCACCCCTCAGGTGATTTGGGAGCCCTCGACTTACCTGGATGCTTCCCAGGCACTGAGGGGCCAAACGCTGAATCAGTTTCAGATAAAATGAGAACTTCTGCTGAAATGCAAAACAGAGGAAGCAGAAACCAAATTGTTCAAGCAAAACACAAACTACATACAGCTGAACTGTAGCTAAAAAGCTAAAATTAGCAAAACAATAGGTAAATGTCATGGTTTTGGTGTTTTGGTTATGTGTTAGTTTCTGTGTTCATGCCCTGTCACGATCCACTTCCCCAGTACTTTTCCTATCATGTCTGCCACGCCCATCTCCACCTGTTTGTAATCATTCTCACTCACCTGTGCCCATTTTCCTCATTATCCTCTGTCTTTAAGAACCAGTCATTCTCCATCACTCCTCACTGGATCACTCCACTTTGTCTGCTTGTTTTTCGCTCCTTGTCATGCCATGCCCTCTTTCTCGTTTTTGGATTTTGTTAGTGTTTGTTTTGCTGCCACGCCAGCCTTTTGTTTGTTATTTTGAGTTATTAAATTAGTTTTCATTCATTTACTTAAGGAGTCTGGGTTCGCCGCCGTCTCCCCGCCATCTGACAGTGAAAGCTAAATGTGTCAAAACAGTAACGAAAAGTTAAAATGATCAAAACTGTGACAAGAGCTAAAATGAGAAAAGAAAAAAAAAATCTAATCAGTAGCTAAAAGCTAAATGGAGCATAAAACAAAACTAGAGCCAATTTGCCAAAGTAGAACGAAGCTTTAAAAGAAGTAAAGAGATCTTATTATATTTCAAATGACATAAAAAACAACAAAAAACAAAAGACACAGCACCCTATTTCTGATCAAGCTGAACCTTGTGATATTTATATGGTTAAAATAACACAAAGGATGAGTGAGCAATTTGATTGCGACTCAGAGGAATCTATAAACAGGAAAACAATAGTGTGAATGCTGAGTCAGCGTTCAGACTCTTAGTTTAAGCTCGAGTCGACCTTGCATATCTTTCCATCCAGATAATATGCAAGTTGACTTGTCAAATTAGCACAGCTGTAGCGACTGAAGGAAAAGCGTCTCGGTGTTGGGCTCGTCTGTTCTGAGCTCCGAGTCACGATGGGATGAAAGAAAACGCCGCCGCGAGGAGCCGAACACCAGCAGTCCCCCCAGTAGCGAAGGAAAACGGTCCGATGACATTGTCGGCACTACGTTTTAATTGCAAGGATTATTAGATCATTTTCAAAGCTAATGTTTCGTCTTTCTCTGCCTTTCCTGTTCCTCTCTGCCTCATTGTTCTCTCTCGCCAAATCCAATTCAGTTCTTTCATGCCTTCATTTGAATCGCACGGCTATTTTAGTTCGCCCAAGAACTGGGCCCTCGTGGGGAATGAGGAAGTCATTATGAAGTGGAGGTACTCAGAACAATCTGTCATTCTCTCAAAAGCAAAGACGAAATAATTCTTGAGATATCAAGATCTCGTATTCACAGAAGTTTCTCCCTTCTCTGCTGTGACCTGATTAATCTTTTCATTGCAGTCTCTGGTGGAGACAATTCACTTGACTCGACCACAGAGGCTTTGGAAAAGTTCAGACTCTTTCTGCAGTCGTAAAATCAACTTGAAAGAGGGGCGGCTAATCAAACGCAGACAAAGGAAACAATCCGCTGTTCAACAGAACAGAAAAGGAAAAAAAAAAAAACAATGGAGGAAAATAGTCTGCCTCCCTTTTCAACTTGGAGAGATAAGTTGGGAATAAATTCCTCCTGCAATCAGCTATCCTCGCGTTGGATGAGTGTTTCCACATCTCTCTGGCTGGTGACCTCATAAATCACAGCAACACCTTGTCACAGGCAGCATATGTTAAACCAAAGGCTGATTTTCACTTTCTACATGAATTTGAATAACGCTGCAGGCGCGAAGGCCTCGCGAGCCATCCAATTATTTCCAAAGACAAAACAAAGAACAACAATTTTCTCCCCAGCAGCGCCGAATGTTTGCCTTTGCTTATCTCGGTAATCTCGTCACATCTGTATGGCTCTCCGGGATCGAATGGCCGACTTGGGCGAGCGGCGCCTTCATCAGCCGCACGGTCCTGCCTCTGCCGGCTCCGCATTGCGAAGTCGCCGGGTTTCACTCTCTCCTCCGCGCTGCGAAACAAACATTAAAACCGTTCGGTTTCCACCTGATGCCTGCAGCATGCCTGCGTCTTACACAACCAACGTGTGAGGGCTTTTCTCCCCTCCGCGCGCCAGCACTTCATCACAATCACGCAATTTCATCTGACATATTTAATAATAGATGAAGCTGCTGCAGTTAGGCCTCTCTGTTCGCTTCTCATCTCTTTCCCCCTTCACTTGCACTTATCACCTATAGCCATTAAAGCCTTTTGTCCGGTAAAACGCGGATTCGGTACATCTGTGTTAGACCCAGAACGGCCTAAAACACGTAATGACTTTAGTACATTTACAGCTATTAAATCGCCACAAAGCATGCCTCGCTCGCCTTTTTCATGGAGCAGAAATTCTTCCCGGTTTGATTCTTATTTTCCGGTTAGAGATTTTAGTCGTCCCAGAATGAAAACGCCGTGTACTGGAACATGGAAAATTCCACGTCAGGCTGAAAACGTCTCATTCAAAGACAAGGACTGGCTTTTATGATCAGACTAGTACAAAAAAAAAGCAGTATGAGATGAAAAAATGTTAATTTACTACAATAACTAATAGTGTTATATAATTACTAATGATTAAAAACTTCACATTCATTGGAGAATTCACCCACTGCCTTTCATGCCAATGTTTTACACTAAGATCAACCTATAAAGAAATTGGATGGAGTTATAACCCTTAAAATTAACCTTCTGTGCAATCTTGTGCATGATGGCAAAATTTGTTAGCACTCAAAGTATGTGATGAGAATGACTTTCAGCTACTACCACACCAAAGTTTAGCTCAATATCTGCAAGTTTGACTAAATTGTAGCTATTTTTGTTGGTTAAGGTTGATTAGCTGGGGCAACCATGTTAAATTTGATTGACTCCAAAAGGTAATCAGTTGTAAACGCATATCCAATGATAATTTTCTGAGAGTTTCGTTGAAATACATTCAGTGGTTCATGACATATTTTGCCAACAGACAAACAAGGTTGAGGCCAACAGTTACTACCAAAGTTTTATCTGCAACATTGGGAGTTTGTGTTGTGAATTAGTCTTGACTACTACCACACCAAAATTTGGCTAAATATCTGTAAAACTGACTTGATTATAGCCATTTTTGTTTTTTTTCCAAGTTGAGTTGGCTGTAGCCATCTTGAATTGGGTTGACTCCGAAAGGTAATCAGTCGTAGACACATAACCAATGATTACTTCATGGATATTTCATGAAAATGTATCCAGTGTAAGGGGCTTCCCACCTTTTTTTCCTACCGGGGTCACAATTCTTTTATCCCTGTACCTGCCCTTTGGCCATTGCAAATTTGTTACAAAGATACTGTCACAGAGATATCTCTTTTCACAAATTCTTTGCCATTTGACTAAAATGAATGTGTTTTCTAACAGCCTCTGCCAACTGGTCTTCAAAGGTCTCCATCTTGCTAGCAACAGCAGGCGGCTTCTGGAAGCGGAGCAGTTGAAGCGAACCGACAGCATTGCAGTTCGCCCACTTTTCCCGTACAAACATAATTCAATTCAATTCAATTCAAAAATACTTTATTAATCCCAAAGGGAAATTAAATGTTGTTGTAGCTCATTATCCTGGTTTTCTTAAAGAGTTGCTATAGATGCTGATGGTTGTGGGCAGGAAGGAGCTCTTGTAGCGGTCTGTCCTGATGTCCCTCCAGGTAAGCCTCACTGGCCTCCTGCAGAGCCATGATGGCCGAGCTCTGGAAGCGCAGGTCGGTCTTGAAGTCCTGGGCAATCTCCTGGACCAGAGACTAGAAGGGAAGCTTCCAGATGAGCAGCTCAGTGGACTTCTGGTAGAGGTGGATCTCCCTGAGAGACACAGTACAGGGCCTGTAGCAGCAGTTAGGCCACAACAAAGTTCTGACCAATTACACAACAGCTGAAGCATACCCCCCAGGAGAACCAGTTCTCCTTGTGTCGAGGGGTGGGTTCTCAGAGCTCACGTGAGGACAAAATGACGTCATTTTGTCGTCTGTCAACTTTGTCAGCGAGAGCAGATTGCTTCACCGCTCGTGGCGTGTGAATCCAGCTCAACTCTGGACTGTAGAATCTGACAAACGTTCCTTTAAGTTCTCCCTGGTCCATGTTGTTCTGTCAGCTGTGGCTGGATGATGGTTCTGAGGAATCAGAGCTCACGGCTGTCCACCTCAGCCTTCCTGCCTGAAATTCCTGCAGAATCCTTGAATGATTTTCTGCAGCATAGAGAGATTTGCAAGTTTCCTTTAATCTTTCTTTAAAAAAATAGTAGTTTTAAACACCTCAATGACTCTTTTCCCCCCACAAGTTCTAAATTTGTTTTCTTCTAGTGTTTTTTTTTAATTTGTATGTTTCAGACTTGCAATGCGAGAACAGATATATTAAACAAAGTTTAAGGGGACAATAGATGTCATGCTGTCAGTTTGGCAAGTCTACAATGAAATAAGTAAATAAAAACATTAAAGAAACAGCATTTTTCCCCCCCACAGCGTTGTGACATTTTGTGTTTTGTGGTTGTATGAAGGAGCAGGTGTCGTATAAAACAATCAGTTGGTGTTAAATCACTTCTGTATCTGTAAGGCAGCGCCGGTGGAGCCGTAACTCAAACAGAGATAAGACTAAAGCCTGAATATGTTATCACACCTGATAGGAAGCTGCTGCAGGTTTACAACGCTGCCTACAGAAGGAAAAATCTGGATTCTGGATGAATGGGAATACCTTGAATCCAAATAAGACAAAGCATGTATTCACTGATAATTGAGCATATTGTTGTGCAAACATTAAAAAAAGATAAAGATAGATTAACCTGTTCAGGTTAATTAGATATTGGGGAGGTAATTAAACACTGTTTTTAAGTTTACACATGACCAAAATTGAAATAAGCTGAGAAGATGATCTTATTATCAGATCATCATCGCCCTCCGCTGAAGACGAAGAAAGAGCGAGAATCGTTTTTGCCCGTGCCTGTGTGTGTTCGTTTGCCTGCCTGTACTGTTAGCATAATGTCTCCTGATCGACACTGTCAGGAAAAAAAAAAGAAAAGAAGAGAAATTTACAGTAAGTTACTGGCAGCTATGGTTGCCATTTCTTTCACTAAGAAAAAAAAAATAGTGACATTACTGTATACTTTTTTGATAACCAAAAATCTTAGGGGAAAAAGACTTTTAAGGTACAATATGATGGATATATATATATATATATATATATATATATATATAACTTGGTAATGGTAATTCAGGTTAAAACAACATTCTGTAAACTTGATTACATGTCCCTGTAATAAACACATTGCAAAAGTACAGTATTTTATTAAAATGTTCAAATACCAGCAGCTGTGGTTGCCAGAATTTGCCAATGTAAAATACATTGGGATATACTTATATAAGAAGGAAAAATAGGATATACAACTACCACTGCTTAACTTTTGAAGGCAATCTAATTCAAAATGCCACAGCTCATTGACGTTAGCCAACAGCTAACAAAAGCTACAAAAAAGCTACAACTCTGTCAGTTTTACAGATATTGACTTAAAATCAGTCAAAACACACAGTCTGAGCACAAATCTCACAATATCACATGAGATCGCACATGACATTATTGTCAAGGTTTGACCAAAATGATCACAACTCTGTCATTTCTCATTATCAAAGATTAAAACTGGCATTGAAAAGTGGCGGGTGATATGCATTCCTGCAAGGAATGCTGTGCCTTTTAATTCTATTTGTCTTCTTATTGCAGAAAAACTTTAAAGTTTTGAAATTTTCCTGAAGCTTAACCCAAACTGAGATCATTTTTTACCTCATTAATCAGTAAACTGTTGCAGAAATGTAGACATGTTTCAGAGAGTAAAGAAAGATTAAAAAAGAAAAGTGGGAATATATGAAAACAAAGATTCAAATTAGTTGCTGACTTCAGTAGGACTTCCAGGACTAAAGGTTCACTGGTACCATCTGTACCCGAAAATTAATTGAGATACTACCAGAAACATAAAAAAGTGAAGCATTTAAAATTGCTCCAACCACGTGGAGATTTTTAATACGTAATGTTAAAAAACTTGAACAGACTGAACTCTTCTCCTCATACATGATTCTGAATGAAAGCCTTCAGAGAGGAAGTGGAACAACAAAACGCCTCCGGCGAACAGCAGCTGTGAAGAATCCTGTGTGAAGAACATCTGCCCACACGTGTATGACAGACGTGCCAATGAGGATCTAAAGCCCTAAAAAAATAAACCAACAGGATCTTTTTAATAAGATGTAGACTGAGATCATCTTATGCTGAGAAATGACGGAAATATAGCTGTTTTGGTCAAACATCGAAAATAGCATTTTGCAAGATAATGCATGATCTGTTTGCACTTAAAGTATGTGTTGTTAATGGCTGTCAGCTACTACCACGCCAAACCCTAGCTCAAGATCTGTAGAATTCACTGAAGTACAGCTAGTTTTGGGTTGGCTAAGGCTGATTAGCTGCGTCAACCATGAGGTTGACTCCAAAAGTTAATCAGTTTTAGATGGGCAGCCAGTAATTACATTCTGAGTATTTCATTAAA
Organism: Kryptolebias marmoratus; assembly: GCF_001649575.2. NCBI lineage: Eukaryota > Metazoa > Chordata > Actinopteri > Cyprinodontiformes > Rivulidae > Kryptolebias > Kryptolebias marmoratus. The sequence continues at coordinate 18,832,077 of NC_051435.1, read as the reverse complement.
ATTCATTTATTGCTTCATAAGATATTTTGCTCACAAACAAACAGGATTGACTTCAAGGTTTGAAGTCAGAATGCACACATACCATTTTCTTTTCAAACTGAGTACAATTTCAAATACTTAGGTTGAGTCCTTGATGATACAGAGTACCAATATGAGTACTAATAAGTGAAGTGCGCTCAGGTGAGGCACAATAAGAAATAATAATTAAAAAAACCCAGTAAAATAAAGCAAATAACAAAATTTGTTGTGTTAGAAGTGCACTTTCTGGAGTATTTCTCCCTCTCTGTTGCCAATATAATGTCCGTAGACATTTGTATTATATATCATGTTTTTCTACAGAAGTGCTCATGTATGTCGTGTATTTTTATTACATATTTCATCTTGTTGATCTGATCTAAATCCACTTTTAAAAAGCCAGAACTGGGGTGTGCAGTAACCTGCCTCAGTCTGCAGGGGGCGCATCTGAGCCAACAGTCTGCTTCTTTAGCTGTTTTCCTGTAATTTGGACAAAAACAGGAGATGCTTTACAAAAAAAAAGGTGCTCTGCACCATCTGTTTATGTTCTGGTGTGACTGCTAATATGGAAGATTCTTTTTTTAAGTTTTAAATTCACGGGAAGCTTTTGGAGGTTGCTCCGAATAACCTGTTCAAGTGACGCCATTTTGTTTTTCTGAGATTAAGAATATATCCACGAAAGAACATATTTGGTGTGTGTTTTAACATTTAAGGTGTGTTTGAATCCGATTTTGTCAGACTCTGCCTCACATAAACGTAACCCCATGTTACCGGTACTAATAAGCGTCATTACACTTCTTACACTTTGAATATGTGTTTGAAAATCAGAGGAGCTGACTTTTCATGTTAACTTCTCAACCGGAGCAGGACAGCAACGGTGTTTTTCCATAAGCAACCACTTGTGAAACTGTATGGAAACGTGTGCTCTCCCCATTCTTAGTCTTTTTCTGCTGATGTTAAACTTTTGAACTTGGGAGAGACAAAAAGTGATTCATTTTTAGAGTCAGCCTAATTCAACACTAATTCAACACGGCCACCGCGGCAAATCGACATTAGCCAACAGAAAAATGGCTTTAACTCTGATACTTTTACAGATATTGAGCTAAAATTTGATGTGCTAGTAGCTACGAGTGATCTTCATCACATGCACTGAACGCTAACACAGTTCACAAAATCACGCAATATGAGATCGCACAAAACATAATTTACAAGGTTCATTCAAAACAGTACAACCCCATCCTGTCTCGTCATAACACTATCTTAGTCTAAAACCCTGCTGAGGTGGGTGAAATGTTAGGCTTTTCTAATTTTATTTGTTCATGCGAGTGAGCAAGAAAATCCGACATGTTGGTGTTTTAATTTGAAGATCTTGTGATCAGGTAGTGAACTCTGCAGGTTGTGACGACCGCTGAAGTTCTCGCTGATATTTTATCGACAGACTGTAGATGTGTGAGAGGGCAGGAAGTGGAGAGTAACGCCTGAAACTGACAACAAAAGTGTGAATGTGTGAGGACTAACGCGGGCTCCATGAAGGACTCCCAACAAAGTGATCTAAAAGGATAAAGCTAAAGAGAGACATTATAGCGATTTGTGAAAAAACTGTTTTGGGCTCGTGGACGTGTTTGTGGAATACGACTCTGTTAAGACATGTCTTTAGCTGACAGTCTTATTACACTTTAAGGCTCTTCCTCGGCAGCTTCGCATCTGACAGCGAATGTGACAGCGCTCTTCTTTTGCATTCAGTCTGTTTCATCCTGATTTTCTCTTGTGGAGACACGTATAGTTTGAAGAGGTGTTTTGTATCACACCAGCTGACACAGATGGTTGTTAAATCCACATCTGCAGTTCTTCTGTGTTTCTCCGGCTTCCCGAGCTTTGAGAGGAGGCTGCTTTACAAACCGACATGAGATCTGTCACTGACAATAAGAAAGAGGCAAATTAAGATTTAAAGCTTTGCCTGAGTCATTGGAGTCAATAAGGATCAAATTTAGAAATTCTACACATTTTACAGAATGCAACCTGTTAGGGCCTTCAAGGTCATGGATATAAATATAAAATATATAAATAGGCTGGCAGGGAGAAGTCCAATCTAATATTTACAATAAAGTTAAGAAAGTTACTGCCAAATGTTGCTTAACTTAAAGTTTCACATTTTGTCTAGTCTAGAAGGCAAGAAACACCCAGAACCCTTTTAAATAGGTTCATTTTTTACAGCTAAAATACAGCAACAGAAGTTTTCATTCACTTTTGTCAGGTTGTGATTGTCAGGTGTTTGCTGCTTATTTGGGCTAATTCTATTCAGCCAGAAAAGGCCAAAGCTTTCAGCCAATAAGAGTGGATGTAATCTGACGTGGCCTTTCCAATTATGTGTGCAGATGGCTGCAGACAGAGACGTGTGGCAATGGTATACATTAGCATCAATACAGTGGATTATTTACTTTCTCATCTACTTCTGTCAGTGTCTTTGGAGAATAAAAGTGGAGAGGCTGGGGACACAGACGAGATGTTGTTGTTCTTTCCGCCGCTCTCTTCTTCAGGGGTCGCCACAGAGAGCAAACTCCTATGAAGGATTTGCCAATTGTTTTTCGCCGGCTGCCCGTCCTGCCGCCGCCTGGGCTCAAACCTGCAGCCTCAGGATTACAAGACTGTGGCACTGACTGCCAAGCTGCTGCAGCCCTAGACACAGACTAAATGGCATTTAAAAAGGAAAAACAGACAATTGTAGCTTTTGTTTTTCTTGGTTTCAGCTACAGGGTGAGCTAACAGTTTAGCAGTCCCATCAGGTGATCTGCAGAGGCAAGCTGAATGTTGAACTGATGATGGTTGGTCTTGTCACATCTTTACAAAGGGGTAAAAGCCCAGGTCTAGACAGCTTCCCATACAAATTCTATAAAACCTTTTGGAAGAAGCTGGCCTAATTCTGATTAGTGGTGTTCATTCAGTTTTTTTTTAACACAGGCATGCTCCCCCAACCCTTGAACCAGGCTTTTATCTCACTGTTTTGTGGTTTGTACCGTCCCATCAGCTTGTTAAATGTTGACTTCAAATTACAGCAGTTTTACCCTCAATATCATATGCCTAGATCAAACTGTGTTTGTCTGCAATAAACACAAAATAAACACAAATTTTTTTAACCTTCAGAGATTCTAGTTTACAACCTCTCTACAATTACTTTACCTGAGGTTTTAATTGCACTGGATGCCAAAAAAAGTGTTTGACAGAGTATTAAACTTAGTGGGATTATTTGTTTTCTAGTTTGGGAAAATTTGGATTTGGGAGAAATTCATCTCATGGGTAAGACTATTGTGTGGGGCTCCTCAGGCAGCTGTCAGAAAATGTATCATAAACTAAATATTTCTGCTTGTATTGCTCTACAAGGCAGGAGTGCCCATTAAATTCTCTTTTATTTACATTGTAATGGAGCTTCTGTCCATTTCCTTACAGTCTGGCTCTGTATGCTGATGACCTCTTGTTAATCGTGTCTGACCTGTCACATCCTGTCCCTGCTGCCTTTTCAGTCTGAGATGCATTTGGTAAATTTTCAGTATATGAACAAAATCTTAGCAAAAGTTAGATAAGTGCTCAACAATCTTTTGGTTTTGCCTTTCTTGAAGTGTACATAGCTGAAATAATGGTTAATCTTTTTGGGAATTTTTCCCCCTTTGTTTATACAAATTAAATAACATTTCAAGGAAAAAAATCTTTCTATGGGTGCTAGAATTAATACCATTTAAACAAATATCCTTCTATGCTTCCGTTATCTATTTCAATGTATTTCAATTTTTCTCCCTTTAGCCTTTTTCTGCAAGGTCATTAGTCATATTCTGGACTTTATTTTGAGCAAGAAACCACCCAGGCTGCAGCATTACGTCTTACAGAGGCCCAGAGCTCTGGGTGCAACAGCTCTACCTAGCCTCTTGTGCTACTGCCGGGCAACTAATATAATAAATCTGAATTATTGTGTTCAGTATAAGAAGGAATTCCTCCCATCATAATGGTTATAGAAGCAAATTCTGCTGATCAAATAGCATTGAAAACCTTACTATACTCACATCTTTATTCTTCTATTTCTAGTTACAGTAAGAATGTGATAGTAGCTGCCTGTCTTGAATTCGGGGTTGAATTTATACACCATTTTGGCTGCAAACACACTTTGTTGGAGCTCTGCTCGCAGGGAATCATATTTTCCCTCCGTCTTTATTGGATAACACTTTCTCTATATGGGCCAGGTTAGGTATAAAAACCTGGAGAAATTTTTATGTTGATTCGACTTTTGCTTCTTTTCAGCAGCTTGCAAATTCCCAGCTCTTCCTAACCCAGTGTTTCTGCAACCTCTCCCCTCACTGNGGGGGGGGGGGGGGGATTTCATCTACATATTTAAATATTTTTAACCTTTAAAAATCTTCTGCTGTGTTAAAAACTGTACAGGAGACAGACCTGTTACTGCTGGTTTCAGATGTTTTATTGAGGGTACACAGATCCTCGTGCAATGTTTGAGTCTACATCAAGTTTACGATACTAAAGCCAAGCTTGCAGAAATATTTGACAGTGTTCCCTCTGTGTGAATGATGCCAACAGGCCACAACAATAGCTTATGTAATTGGAGAGGATATCATTTTCAGTGCCTTAACTGCATTGTTTAGGGTGGGGCCCACTAAACACTAAACTTCCTATCTCTCCTGCTAAAAAGGACTTATTCACATTCACAACACTGCAGGTCAGGAGGCTAATGCTGCTAAATGGAAAATCTGCAGTTCCACCTACATCTATCCATGCATTTTCTTTAACTGCTTCTCCTCTCCGGGTTGCGAAGGGAGCTGGTGCTTATCTTCAGCAGTCATTGTGCGAAAGGCGGGGTACACTTTGACAAGTCTCCAGTCCATCACAGGGCCACATAGAAACAAACAGGCATGCTCACACTCACCCACACCTAGGGACACTTTAGAGATAACAATGAACCTAACATGAATGTTTTTGGTCTGTGGGAGGAAACCGGAGCACCTGGAAAAAACCCAAGAGAGCTGAGAGGCGACAGCTCTATCCACTATCCACACCCCCTCCACCTACATATACAAGCTGGATTAGGGAGGTCCTTTATTATCTTAAACTGGGGAAAAAAACAGGCTGACTTTGGTTGGGAAGGACGTATTTTTTTAAATTACCTGGAATCCGTTTCTGTTGTGTTAAAGGTACAAAATGGCAGATCATTTCGAACTTAGCACCACAGTGATGTGCCTTGAGATATATCTACGGTATATATAGAGATAAAAGTAATGTGTATGAAAATACATTTGTATTTATAGAGATTTTATTTTATTTTATTATTATTATTTATTTGTTTGATTATTTTCTTTTCCTATTTTTCCTTGCTTTTTCGGGGCAGGTGTGGGGGATGTTGTTAATTGCTCATGAAAAATGGTTGAAATTTAACAAACAAATTGTTTAAAAAAAAACAAAAACTGAAGCTGTTTTAAATCAGCTTTTAAGACACCCAATTGAAAAGAAGGGCACATGTTTGTGCTTTGATTTTGAAGCATTGGTTCTCCGCCCGTCTGACAGCAAAAAAAAAAAAAAAAAGAAAAGACAAACAACCACCCAACCATATTTTGCTAAAATGTTGTCATATTTATGAGTGATACATTCAGTTCAGGAGAAAAAGTCACATAATGGAAGAGGCAGGTGGGCACAGCTGCTGGAATCATTCTGGGCCACGAGGCTCCATCCAGCGCTGTAATATATTGCAAGCATGCTCTCATTTTGAGGGAGATTTGTCATAATATCAATTCGGTCACATGCTTTCCCCAGTTGTAGAAGCTTTTCCTCGCCCACTGGGTCATACTGTCAAACTCGGAGAAACACACTGTGTGTCATACTTGTGCTCCCACCATCTTAGATTACAGGGAGCGAACGGAACGACCTTGGCTGAAAATCACAAAGCTGAACAAGTTGGAGCTAGGGATTCAGCTGCTGCAATTAACTTTATGGTGGTTCGGTTGGATGAGTGTGTGCGATCCGAACGCACACAAACACAAACCAAAGGCTCTTCTCTTCAAATCAAAACCTGCAGAGAGGAAATTTAATGATAAATGTAGCATAGTGCTGAACACAGAGCTTTATTCACACTGAATGGTTGATAAATGAAGATCAATACAGATTATAAAAACAGAGCTTACGTTTTTTGGCCATGTACTGCTGCATAATTATATTTGTCAAGCTGAAAATCTAATTTGATATCTGTATGGATGATTCACCAGCAAACAGTGGTGGCCATAAATAATTTGATATTTGAGGAAAAACACAATAAATCCATAGTTTAAGCTGCAGAGTTAGGTCTCCATGTGGTGCCTAGAGGTTTGCTGATGTAGAACTGTAAGAACAATGAAGCAATGTGACTCCAAGTGGTGTCTGTAAATTTCTGAGAGCTGTCATTTCATAATTTATTTATTTTTAAATGTATGAGCCTTAAGAAAAAAACAGCCTAAATCAAACATACTGACATTTATACTTTGACAGGAGAAAGATTGGACCTGCAGTCTGATATGAAAGAAATACAATCAAAACAAACCCAGTTAGAGTTTAAAATAAAACAATAAGTTCACTGATTGTGCCACAGCTTTCATATTTGAAACCCACTTCAGCATTAATGGTTTGTTTTAGCACACGTCACTGTCTGGAAGAGATTCGTTGGTTTCCTGTTGTTGACCTTATACCACTCTGTCTTGGCTCCTTCTAAATTTGACGCAGCATATCCTGTGAAGCGTGCCCATCATTGACAGATGTACAAAATAGAAAAGGAACTACATTTCAGAGCATTCGACAGTCATACTGCAACAATCAGCTGGTCTGAAGCTCCTACATCCACCAGTCATCAGTGCTGAAAATGGCTTGAGGTCACTGCGGACATTTTAGTTCACACATGGGCATCTTAAGAACCGCGAGCCACATCCGGCCTGTTAGTCATCCCCATCCCACCAACGGGTGGCCGATGAAAAATAGGAAATCAAACATAAATCATTCTACACATGAATTATCCACTTTTATGTTGAAACCAGCTTTTTGTGTGGCTTTTACTTTGAAGGCGAGTGGTTGTTTACTTCAGCAGCCTCTGTGTGCGCTGGGCCTGCGGAGCCTGTCCACTGGAAAACAGAGTTTTTGAGAGATTTACAAGTTACTTTGGTAAAAATGCAGACTAATGCAGGATTTAAACTTTTTAACAAAGTATGTTTATTTACTGCAGTCAATGGCAAATCAGAGAGCTCATTTTGTCCAGAACAGGTCGCTGGTTTTAAGGACCACATCCTCAGTCACCACTATCAGACTAAACACAGAGAAATACAGAGCAGCAGGCACATCAGAAGGTTTGCTACCCAGTCTGTATAAAGCAACTAAGACTAATTTTGTGAAATTTCAGGAAAAAAACAGAGAAAAACAATAAGTTGCTCTTTGATTAGGAGTTTACCAAAGTGTGGTCGGAGGACTTTGCTGAGTTTATGAACCATGACTTAAGAGAACATGTTCAAATCCAACAAAGACTAGATTTCTTTCACTGGAGAAAAGGAGAAATACAAAAAGTAGCTGCTTTAAATTGTTAATTTCATAGTGGCGTATGAAACGCTGCAAAAACATAAATTTGTTTTGAGAGGTTCAGATTTTTATTCCCTAGTTACGTTTATTAATAGCAGCTAATGAAAATCACATTTACAGCCGTTTATAAATGTAATATTTTGCAGAACTGAGGCCCGCCCACTGTTTTAGTTACATTGCAGAGTCTCTTGTTAAACCCATAATAAGGAAAATCACAGCGTAAAAATGTGAATATCTGGATGTAAAATCTTTGTTTACTGTCTGTAGTCCGTACTGCTCTGTAAGCAACAGACATATCTTCACACATCTGGTCAGAGCATTGTGACAGGAATCAGAAGTTTACATGTCATGGTTTTTATGCAGGCGCTGTCGCCTCACAGGAAGAAGGTCGCAGCTGGGGTTCTTTCTGTGTGGAGTTTGCATGTTCTCTCTGTGCATGTGTTGTTTCCTCTGCTACGATTTCCTCCCAAAGACCATCAAACATGCATGGTAACCAGTAATTCTAAATTGTCCCTAGGTGTAAGTGAGAGGGTAAATTATTGTTTGTCTCCTTTGTCTTTATGTGTCCCTGTGATGGACTTGCGATGTGTCCAGGGTGTCCCCCCGCCTCTCGCACAGTGACTGCTAGAGATAGGCACCAGCTCCCTGTGACCCAAAAGGGAAGATGGATGAATGGATGGATGGATAGATGAATTTTAATCGGTGCTCCCATTTTTATATGCAGCAAAACAGCAGAAAGATGGAAACATACAAGTACATCCAAGGTGGTAAGATTGGTAAAGTTATTTATCATGAAGATAAAAGCTGGACGGTGTTTTTACAGCATGCATTGTGCAACGGAAAGAGCAAAATACAACATACAGCATTTGTCCTGATCAGCTGTTTTAGCAATGAGTTTGAAACTTACTGATTTGTAAATGTAATGTGTAGCTGTAATGATTACATAATGTTGTCATCCTGTTTTAAGTAGCAAATATTTTAGACTAAATAAAGTGTCCAAGTTGTTAGCGTGTTTAATAACGGTAGATTTGGACACTTTAGTAGTGGTTTTCAGAAGACTACTGCTGTCTAACCAAAGTGGTAAATAAACCTGCATATCATCTGCAAAGCGAGAAAAATAAACACAGTCGAGCCCCTGAATTCAAATTTGTCTGAACACAAATTTTCCATAATACAAATGGCGTTCTGACCTCCAAAAATTGATTTTGCCCGGCATGTGAGCCACCCAGCTGCACGCCTCTCTACCCCCTATGTTGGTTTCTCAGTACAGTGTTGCTACCACATACTTGCCGTCTCCTGTGGTGTGTTTGTTTTTTTTTCTGCTTTTTCTGTGCCTGCCACAATGTCATCAAAAAAGCTGCTAGTCCCTGGCGAGAAGGTGAAAGACTCCATCACCACCGAATTGAAAAAGGAGATTGCTGAAAAGCATTAGAGGCATGTACGAATGAAAGACCTTTCTACGATACCTTGCTATGATATTCGCCCAGACACCCTCGACAATCGGCACCGTTTTGAAGAAAAAAGACAAAATAAAGAAAGTGGATGTTGCCAATAAAGTAACTGTAGTTAGGAGATGTCGATTACAAGCATGGATGAAGTGGAATGTTTTTCTTTTGGTCTGGATTAACAAGAAACAGCTAGCTGGAAAAAAAGTCTCTGAAATTGGTTAAGGCTGAGGCGCTGCACCTCCGTGCTGTGTCTCTGTTCCAGCTGCTACTCCTATAAAAACTGTTTATTGTCTTCATTATTTGATGTTTTGTTATTATTTCACTGTTCAATGCTCCTAGTAAGAACTAAGGCCTCTATTATGCTGAAAATGACCATGATATTATTGCTTTTCCACACAGGGCTGCATGGAGTTGGTCAGTGTGAGCATAAATATGAGCATCTCAAACTTGTCTCGAACCCACCTGAAGCTGTACTTTGACACCTGCACAGAAGCTCTCCTCTGACAGAAAACATCCAAGTCAAATGTCCAGGTAAAAAAGCAAAACAGGCTGATGATCAATAATAAATCTTGAAAAACTGCTCCAAATCTGCCTGTCTTCACTTCAGAAGTGTACTTGGGCAGATCAAATCATAACGTTGGAGCAGCTGCCAAAGTGGGTACAACATGAGCCAAGGTGGGTGGAGGTGGACAAGAAAATATTGTTTATGTCCAACAATACAGGTTTACAAGCCGTGCACACAAAATTAGGAAATGATTTTCAAAAACTGGCCATGCAGAATGCAGCCACATAGCTCTCTGGTCACTTGGTCGCAAACACCGAGATTTCAGTTTGTGTATGTTTTCACAATTTCAGTTGCCAGCAAATCTCTAACAATCACAATTCAGTAAATTACCACATGCAGAGAGACAAATGAGACAAATAACCACTCATGGTCAACATTTACACCTAGTGAGAATTTAGTAATCAAACATGCAAGTATTTGATCTGAGGGTGGAAACCAGAGACAGAAAACCCACCGTGCAGGGGGCAAACATGCAAACTCCACACAAAAAGAAAGTTTGAACCTGCAACCTTCTTGCTGTGAAGCGTATGTGTGTCACAGTAGTTAAAGCTGAGTGGTTTGTGCTTGACTGTAGCCATCCATTTTCTGCTGGTGGTTGGATCACAGAGGCAACTGGTCCAGGAGGGAAACCCAGATATCCTTCTCTCCAGCGACATTTTCCAGCTCTTCCTGGGGGATCCCAAGGATGTTTATACATATATAATCCCTCCAGAGAGTTCTGGGTCTCCTCCCAGTGAGATGTACCTGGAAAACCTCGAAAGGGAGGCGTTCATGAAGCATCCTAATCAGATGCTTGAACTACTTCAGCTGACTCCTCTTGATGAGGAGGAGCAGCAGCTCTACTATGAGCTCCTCCTGGGTGACAGAGTTTTTCACTTTATAACTAAGGCTGAGCTCAGCCACTCTTTGGAGGAAGCTCAGTTCAGTCAGTTGTATCCAGGGTCTTGTTCTCCCAGTCGTGATCAATACCTTATGGTCAAGGTTGGAATGTAGACAGACCAATAAATTGAGAGTTTTGCCTTACCGAAGCAGTGCCCTCATTACCGCAAACAAGGTCCCAATCTGTTGATTCATCTCCCCCTCCATCCCTATCATCACTCGTGAACAAGACTACCAGATACTTGAACTCTTCCGCTTGAGGCAGAGACTCATTCCCAAACCGGAGGGAGCATTCCACCTTGTTCCGGTTGAGAACCGTAGCCTTAGACTTCGAGATGCTTACTCTCATACCAGTCACTTTTGTCTTGGCTGCAAACTGTCCCAGTGCACGCTGAAGGTCATGGCCTGAAGATGCAAACAGAGCCACGTTATCTGGCAATGACAACACAACAACTTAGTGGTCTGCATTGTTGCCTCACAGCAAGAAGCTCCTTGGTGGAAGCACCTGGTTGGACCTGGGGTCTTTCTGTGTGGAGTTTACCTGTTCTCCTTGTGTTTGCAAGTTTTTTCTGGGCATGTTTGCATGGGTTTTCTCTGGGCAGTCCGGTTTCCTCCCTCAGTCTAAAAACCTGCATGTTAGGCTGCTATCAGACCCAGGCCTCCCTTGAAAAAGAGATCTGAGATCTCAGTGGGACTTGCCTGGTTAAATAAAGGTTAATAAATCTGCAAAAAGCAGTACCAGAACCAGACTGTTTTCATTTTTTAAAGACCCCTAAGGCAAAATAAGCAGAATGGATGGTGGAGTACCCAAAATGGATCTGTGAGGAACCCCTAACTGAGAGGTGATGACAAGCAGATATATACCCACAAACAAACAGAAAATCCTCCTTGTCAGATTTGAACCATGAAAGAGTTGTGCCTGTGTTACATACAACCTGTTCCAGTTGTCACACCAGGATGTTGTGATCCACTGCATCAAAAGCTGCAGACAGGTCTAAATGTCAACAGCTTAAAGAAGGTCATTAAAGACTTTTGAAAAGCAGTTTCAGTGGTGCAGTGTGATCCTAAACTTGACTGGAATTTTCCACATCTGCCACAAGTGTCTAAATATTTCTGGAGATATGTAAAGACTTTGTCTAAAACTTCAAGAAAAAAAAAAGGTTGCTTAGAAACTAACCTGTACTTTCCTTGTTGATTCAAAGATTTCCTTTTTAATTAGAGGCTACACAGCCACATATTTAAAAACATTTGGAACACGGCCTGATGATGGAGAGTCTTTAATTAAAATAGGAATACTTGGACCAACAATATAAACAACATTTTTGAATGGGGAAGGAGGAACACAGTCTAAAGAAGAATTTGAGAGCCCAGACCACGTCCTTTAAAACAGAAAATGCCACAGGCTAAAACTGTTCAAAGACAGCTGAACATGAAGGAGCAGAGGAGGGATCTGCATCACACTGAGCTGAACAGAACCTGAAAGTAGAAATGTTCTCAATAAAAAAGTTTAAAAGTTTGCCCAGGGAGCAGCAGATGCCACAGCATGATCAGTATAATGGGAATTTAAACCAGTAAACAGAACATGAGGACTGTGACTGCTGTTTGATATGTTAGAGAGTTTTAGCAGTTTTAACGGCTTTCTGATATTTTGATACGCCGCCATGCGACCTATCTAATGAGACTTGGAGCTTGACCTTCTTCTAGTGCATTACACTGACTTCTGAGAGTGCAGGTATTTTAATTCAAGCAGGGCTGAGAGGGTGATGTGGAGAGCTTCGTCCTTAGTGGAGCAACAGAGTCCAGAATGTCGGTGCAAGTGGCATTAAAACGACTTGTGAGATCCTCACAGATAGGAGCAAAACTGAAACCGAACAGGTCAGAGTTTTAAGAAATGGTGGAAAGATCATTAAATTAAAAAAATGCTGAGTTTTGTAGTACAACCCTTTTCAGGTAACAAATGCTTCAACATGTGTCAAAAAGATGTGTGAGTGCAATTCAAAATAATCCAAGCTATACCTGTAACTGGAACTCTGTCTCCTTCAGATGATCCATTAGATGAACTTAGATTATCCAAGACCTGTGTTTTTGACCATTTTTTTTCTGCATTCTTCATTCAGACTGCTTGAATTATTTGTGTCTAACTTTGCAGTAATGCTCTACATTGCTGATTTTAATAGTCAGTACGGTCTCTGAAAATATGAGACAAACAAATTTCAGATTCTCCACAGGAAGAATGAACCCATAAGTGTCTGTCTAGTCTGAAAACAAACAAAAAAACCCTCTAGTTTCCCTCTCCACTTCTCGTTTAGTGACAGTCATGCTGATTTTCTTCGCTCAGGTATTTTCTCAGATATTTACCTCTCCATGGGATGACTTCCCTCTGCAGATGGAGAGAGTAGCGGAGGTAAACTGCTGGCCAATGGAAATTATTGCAAAAGCTAAGAAAAGCAGTGCCACTTAAAATGAATTATTGTAAATGGGGGAAAGAAAAAACAAAATGTGTGCAGGTAAAATAATATTAATAATAATTCAATGGAAACTTAACAACCAATCTGGGTCCAGATAAGATTTTATTCCCTGAATCCCCAAATGGCAGACCAGAACATGGTCTGCCATTCAGACCATGGCAGACCACTATTCTGTGTTGTCCTTTAATGAACTGAGTATTGATAACGTTTATCCATCACATTTATCCGGTTTCCTACAACATGCAAAAATAATCCAGAAGCTGTGATCAACCCCAACAATACTTTGGGTTCTGACTTTTATCAAACAGATTATTTCACAGAACAGTGATTGTGGATATCCTCATCTTTAACATAGACTGTAGTCACCTATTCTGCTTCAGCAGCTTCGTTCAGTGGAGTCTTGTAGAATTTTGTTAATACTTGTGTGTATTATTATAAAGAAGGGACTTTTTTTCTTGTTTGTTGGATATATTTCCGAGCTGTCCAGAATTCAGTGGCTTCCTCCGATCAAAGTCCAGTCAGGTCACTGTACCTTAACAGTTTTACATGAGAGGATTCCTTACTGACGTTCACTTGAGAGTGTGAAACTGTATGGCTTCCCCTAGGGCATACTCAAACAGTCCAATATGTGCATCTCTGTGCTATCACCCTTACTGGATGTGTCTGATTTGCATGTTTTTTCCTCACCACAATTAAAATATGAAACTAACATCTTTATTCAGACTATTGTTTGAATGCAAATCAATATTACCAAATTTATTCAGATTTTATTTTTTATGTAAAAATACCCTGACTGTGCCACAGTGAAGCATATTTGAAATTATGTATTTTGAATCCCATTTTAGTTTTTTTACGAAACCAAATAAATTTATCATTGCCTACCACCAAAGGTGAAGTGGCAATAATATGTGTTTGTTTGTACTTTCAGCCAAATATCTCATGAACCAGGTGCCAGATTTTAATGAAACTCCCAGGAAGTAATCATTTGATATATACCTTCATCTGGTTTACTTTTGGACAGTCAAATTCAAAATGTCCACCATAGCTGAGCAACCTAAACAAACACAAAAATGGCTATAATTCAGCCAACTGAGCTAAGATTTGGTCTGGTAGTAGCTTTGTATCTTTGTATCGTCTCTCACCTGGGAACACCTTGGGATCCCTCAGGATTAGCTGGAGAGTATCACCAGAGAGAGGGTGGTCTGGGTTTCCTTCCTAGGTATGCCTTCTTACGACCCAACCATAAATAAGCAGCAGAAGATGGATGAATAAATGAATGAAAATCTACAACTCAATAACATTTGGAGTCAACACAACTCAAGATGGCCACCAGAGCTAACTGACATTAGCCAACAGAAAGAATGTCTGTAATTATGTCAATTTTTACAGATATTGAGCAAAGTTTTGTCGGTAGGTGCTGATAGTTTCCCCCATCATGTGCTTTGAGAGCTAACACACCTCACAAGATCCCACAATATCACATGATATTGCACATAGCCTAACACCATTTACGAGGTATGAGCAAAATGGTTGTACCTCCATTCCTTGTCATCATATGAGGATTTTAGGTAAATATTTTTGCCTGAAGGTGCAAATGAGGGAAAACACAGAAGTGGATATTTCCAATAGGGTTTCAGATTCAAACCTTCTGCTTCTGGATACTCTGTTGTGCCCACAGCTTCTCTCAACTTGTTCATCTGCAAACACTTCAAAAAGGTGTTTCCTTGTTCCATCTATTATTGCTGGAGATGGAGCCCAGATGTTCTTAGACCAAAGGATAGTGTTTGACAGAGCTTCAGAATATCTGAGCCCCTGGGAATCAGGAGGTAATGAGAAACAAAATAACCAGCTTGTCAGTAAAAAAAAAAAAAAGAAAATAATAAAGTCAAGTACAGTTTTAAAATGCTGTGAACATAATCCCAGTCATATTGACAAAAGATACCATTTTCTTATTTATTTGAAACTGATTTTGCTCTGACAGTTTCAGATTCTTCTAAAATGAAGATGGAGCATGTTTGAAAGCTGTTTTTATTCACTCCCCTCTGACTCTGGGGACAAATATTTGTGGAATGTTTTTGAGGGAAGGACATATTGATTTAGCTTTTTACAAATGTATAAGATGGGGCTTTTTCAAGGCAGGATTTGGATATAAAAGTCAACGAGTGCGAGCATCTGCTGGCACACAGAGTTTGATGAAAGGTTGTAGCTCATGAGGTATTGCAGCCATTTACCATCTGAAGCTTAGTATTTCAATCCAAAGCTTTTACAGGTCACATATAGAAGTGTCCTTGGTCCAGATAATTGGTGTCCGAGTGAGTGTAGAAAAAACAATAACACGCGTGATTGGGTGAATTTACTGTACAACACTGAGCTTTCAAAAAAACAAAAAAACAAAACAAAAATGTAGCAGGTCACTTAATGGTGTATAAAACAGCTTGAGCTAAAACGTTAACCACACTGTTATACAGGTATATTCTGTTTATCTGTCTCTGCGTGGTCAAGTTCAACCATTATAGCGATGCGCTATAAGGGACAAAAAGCAGATGTTGTAAATCTTTTTTTTACTTCCAGGATTACAAGAAATGTGTGGCTTTAAATGTTGTCTGATGTGACTACATAAACAAATCAATTTGTGTCTGTTTTTGGGATAACAGCTGCAGAGTGGAAAACCGGATAGGTGATTTCCATTAAAAATAAATAAATAAAAAGTAGCACCAGAGAAATCACACTTCTGGCTACCCCATGAAAGTTTACTCCAGGGCGTTCAAAGGGAGGCTTTGTCCAGGTTGTAGAACAGCAGAACAGACCTTCACTCTTGAAGAGTTACTAAAGGGGTCATGGGAGTTTGACTCTTCAGTCTACATCTGGTTCAGGAGAAGAGTTGCGACTGTGTTCCCCAAGACATTCTGTCAGGGGTGCTTTGGGAGTAAGGAATGAATACTTTTAAGGCTCATCTGGTCCCTGTAAAACCAAAGCACGAGCTGAGCATGAGCTTGTTCCTGGTACAAGTTGGACTCTGCCAGGGCTGTCTCTTGTCCCAGATCCTGTTTGTGGAAAAAAGGCAGGCTCCTGATTTACTGGTTTGTCTACATTCCAATCCCTACCTATGGTCATGAGGTATGGATCATGGCCATAGGTAGGGAGATTCTGAGATTCTGGATACTAGCGGCTGAAATGAGCTTCCTTCATAGGGTGGTTGGTTTCAGCCTTAGAGATAAGTTGAGGAGCTCCGAAACTCTGCTACTCCTCTTCATTGAAAAGAGTCAGCTGAGGCACCCTGAGTGCCTCCTTTAAGAAGTTTTCTGACACGTCCCATAAAGAGGAGATCTTAAGCAGTCACATAACTTTATGCAGAGATTGTCAATCCCTTTTGGCTTGCGAATGCCTTGGGATCCCCCAGAAGAAGCTGGAGAGTGTCACTGATGGAAGGGAGGTCTGGGTCTCCCTCCTAGACCTGTTGCCTCCCTGACATGACCACGGATAAGAGGAAGAAAATGGCTGGAGGGCTGAATAGATTGATGAATGAATGGATGGGTGGATGGATGTCTTCAGTTTAACGGTCCTACAGAGGTGACACAGCACAGATCAATTGGTCAAAGTGTGGAGCTCTACTGAACATCTTTTCATACAGGGAGGAAGAGGAAGCTGTTCACTGTTGTAGGTGAGAAGTAATTTGAAAACCAGCTTAGATCACACAGAGAAAGGCCAACAATAAAGAGCCGACATGCATCAATAGTCTTGTATAAATCAATAAAACAGACAAGTACCATAATAAAGCATTCACCTGTTTGAATAGCAGCTGTTATTGCTCTGTGTTCTTTTGTAAAGCTTGGCTGTGGTAGAAAAGATCCCTGTGAACTACTCCAAAGGTTATCTATGGTCACATTTCCTCCCAGAGAGCTGAAGGATCAACTCTGAGAGTCTGAATACAGTACAGACAAAGGCCCTGCTGGAATGTGAGCTCTGTTACTGTGACCTTACAGGTTCAGTGTCTCTGCCTCATCATGGGAGAAAACGAACTGTCACACCAACTCACTGATGACAGTCTTCAGATGTACCATATAGCATTAAGACTTGATAAAGGAATACGCAATCCTATAATTTTCAGCTCTTTTGCAGACGTCTGTGATATTGCCATATACTGACACTGCTGCCTTTCCATGATAATTTTCGCTGTCTCTGTTTAAGAACAGGAAAGAGGTCATTGCAAGTGCACTTAGCCAGTGGCAGAGCTACACAAACTTCACACAGGCTAATTCACAGTGCAGCCCTCCACCATCAAAGTGCTCGGCTGTGGATTTAATTGAGAGCTAAGCTCCCAACTGGGGATTCTTCACCACCGCCAGCTGACACTGGCATATCAAACCGCCTCCTCATAACTGAAGCTCCCTTTTTGCTGAAACAAAAACCTGAGTTTTTACTTACAATTACATTCTTCCCTATCATCCCAACCATAATTATTCTCTCCTGAGTGTCTCAGGCTGAGGAACTGCTGCACTGCTGCTAAACGCTCTGGCATTGTGTTACATGAATGCAGTGGGTCATTTTGTTGCCACATCAATTTTTCTTTTTAACATACAGAATAATTCAGCATTAGCCCAAGAATTTATGTTTTTCTTCTCTCTACAGAATGTGGTATTATAGCAGTCACTCTGATGTAGGAATAAATTCACCCAGAACAGAAAACACCTTTAAATTAAAGGCCTAGAATTCCTTGAAGGAATGTATATCACCTGCTGCTTTTCATGCCAGAGTTTTAAACTACATTTATCTTATGATGAGAGAAACAAAGATGTAGCCATTTTGCTCAAACCTTATAAAAGACATAATGTGCAATCACAGGGGAAATTTTGAGATGTTGCAAGATGTATTAAGGCTCAGAGGGGATAGCTCTAAATTATTGTTACGACAAAATTTAGCTTAATATCTGTAAAATCTACTGAGTTGTGGCCATTTTTGTCTTGGCTAATGTTAACTAGCATTGGTGGTCAACTTAAATTGGGATAACTACAAAATGAGATTAGTTGTAGATGAATATAAGTTCATTACTTTCTGAAAGTTTTATTACAGTCTATCCGTGATTCGCAAGATATTTTGCTAAAAAGCTTCATGCCAAAAATCAGAGGCAATTTTTAAGGCAAAAATGTTGCACAATGTTTTTGCTTAATGTACTGGGGATAATGTTCAGCTCCTACCACAACACACTTTAGCTCAGTATTGGTAAATTTGGCCAGGTTTGTTATTACTGGTCCAGGATTGGACACCATTGTCCTAGAGGAAAAGTCCTTCTCCAAAGCCAAATTCCTCCCATGCCCAAGCTGTTGGGTCTGCAACCACAGAAACTGCAGCCCTTTTCGCCACCCTGTACCTGCCAGCTGCTTTAGGAGCCCTCCTCGACAGCCAAGAATAAAGACTCCTTTAGCTTGATGGCTTCTAGGTCCAGGTCTTTTGGTTGCTGCTGTGACAGGCACCAAAACCTTTAGGACCACATATGGAACTCGGACTGTTGCAATGGGCTGGACCAATACTCTAAAACTCAGTTCTGCCTAATTTAAATGATATAATTAGCTATAATTTCTTTAGCTGCTAAATATAAATACTGGATCTGGGCAATGACATTTTGAATTGAAAGTCATTACTGTGTGTCCCCACCTTTTGCAGCAGTTGCAACTTTAAGTCTCTTTAGTTGTGTCTCCATGATCTTGGTCCATCTAACCACCTGGACTTTTTGTCCATTCTTTATGACCAAACTGTTGCAGCTCCTTAAGGTTGGATGGGTGCTGCATGTGTCAAATAATCTTTAAATCAAACCAGAGATTCTCAGTGCTTTTATGTGTGGAGTTTGCACACACCATCCCAGGACCTTTAACTGGTTCTCCTCAAACCAGTGATGTTTTGCTTCAGCAGAGAGTTTAGAGTCATTGCCCTGCTGGAAAGTGGACATCTGTCCCAGTCTCAGATTTCTGGAAGACTCAAACAGGTTCTTCTCAAGAATGTCCCTGTATTTTGCTCCATCCATCTTGCATTCAATTTTGAACAGTTTTACAGTCCCTTCTGATAAAAAACAACAACAAAACAAACAAAAATATTTGTACAGCATGATGCTGTCACCAGAATGTTTCCCTGTAGGAAGTTCTCTAAGCATGACAGGAGAGGATAGATTTGCCTCAGACATAGTGTTGTCCTTAATATTTGGTCTCATCTGACTACAGCATCTTTGACCACATAAGTGGGGAGAAAATTACGATCTGCCTCTTTGATTTTTTGATTATTTTTCGACAAAAGGCAGGCAACAGCGATTTTGCCTGTGTATGTTTGTCTCACACAGGAAATGGCTATCACTCAGTTAATTTTTTAGATATTTAGCAAAGATTTTGTGTTCCACCTCATGATTAGATCATTGTAAAAAGAAGTTCCGGTATGTGAATTTTAAGGAAAAAAAAAAAAAGGGTTTACTGTCATTTTCTTTACATGATGTTGGCCTCAGAGAGCTTTCAGAAGAACAATCCTGACAGGACAAAATCCGCTTTGAAACACTGGATCGTTCAAGTAAATTATGGTTTGCAGTCATATTGAAGTGTTACAAGTGGTGGCTGGTGGTGATATCAGGTGGGTGGGCTAATATGTACATTGTAAAATCCTATTGATTACATTTCAACAGAGGAAGCGCTTCATCCAAGATTAAATAAACAAGCTTTTAAAACAACTTTATGTCCCTTTTTACGACTATGACATTACCAATAAGAGTGGCTAAATAATCCTCACACACAAAGTCAGAAAATGTTCAACTCTAGTCTGCACTGAAATACTGTACATGTTAACTATAATATATGTTTATTACGTTAACTGCAGTTATTACAACTGATTTGCAACACATTGCATCAAACTTCTTGATATAGTCAAATCAAAACAAGTTAATAACCACTATAAAAACAAGCAGACAACACTGGAAAGTGCAACAAAACCTGTAAGGTGTTTTGAGAAATGTATACCTTATTTAAAAAGAAGCTCACACAAATGACTTTTCTGAGAGGCAAAAAATAAAAATAAAAAGTATTTATCTCGTCTCCATGAAATCAGGCGATTTCTAAGCAAAGTCCTGCTTGGTAAACATCTCAGGCAGTGCTGATACTCATGGAAAATCTTTGTGTAAGTCTTCATTACGACTGCCTCTGACAAACATTCCTCCATAGCAAGAAAAGAGACCTCAATTTAGCCTGATTATTGACCGCCTGTCCGCTCTCCTACCACCCACCCAGAAGGAAACACTCACCAGTAAAACACAGGCACTCTTCGTCAATCGGTGGACCTCGGAATCATGGTCAGTTCCTCCAGAACCTGTAAAAGAAAAAAAATCTAAGTAGGAACCGCAATATCTGTGAACTCAACAACCTGATCAACCCTGCTACTTCTCTGAAAATTTATTATCCTGTCCTCTTTTCCACTCTATAGACACTTATTCATCAAACTTTCTCAACATTTCACAATATAAGCATCATTTTTTAAAATTTCAGTCTGAAAACCTGAACCCTGGATTCAATACAACACTCAACTATCACATATGGCTGAACAGAATTAACCCAAATGAGCAGCAAACCAAGGGGGTGTCGTCTAACACCTGTCAATCACTCAACTCCATAAACATGAACGAAGTCTCATGCTGCTCTGTTTGAGTTGCAAAAAAATGAGCTCAGTTAGAAGGATTATGTCTTTGTCTTTTTTTATTGTTTGGTGATGATGCTGTTCTAGACTTCACCAAAATGAGAAACAATCAGTTTAAACTTTGTTTGACAGTAATCGTCTTATCTTTCAAATAATTATTGTAAATGTTAGGGAAGGCTTTGCCCTGCTATCTCATTTATACCAGCCGTCTGTGAGTATTACATTTTTATGATTATCGCTCCCTTAACGGTTGCACTTGTTTTTAAATCTGACAACACAATTTGGAGTCATGTGTAACCTCATTTCTCATATAGAATCTCTGCTGGAGAAAGGGGGAAAAAAAACACTGCCAAAAAAAAAAAAAGCGGTGTTTTCTCAAGTGCACGTCAGCTGGGCATCTGTAAGAAATTCACAGTGAAAATAACCGTGCAATTTGATATTTCCATGCTGCCAGCTCAATGAGTCATTTTGCACATCCTTCAGGATGCACTTGCTCAGTCATTTTCCTCCTCTGTCAGCTCCAGTTTCTCCCTTGACAAAGACAGTTTTTCCTCCAGAGTCTGTCACTTTTATCAAGAACTACCTGCAAAGTGTTTGTGAGTGGCCTTCACCATTTCCCATCCTGCTCTCTGAGAGCAGATTTACTGTTGGCGTTGGCGCGTTGAGTGTTCTACAACAATCTGGCAGCATGAAAGATATTTGTTGAGACTTCAGTCAATGTAATGATGCTGCACAGCTGCCCCTGGCGAAAGCTCCACCTATCAGACATGTCAACACCTATAAAAGTGTGCAGACAAGATGAGAAGTGAACTCTCATTAAAATGTAGCAAAGCATCAGCGATAAACCTGCTCTGTCATTATGCTGGCTGTTTGGAAACAGTTCTTACAGCCCTGAATCCAAACCCATCAGGACTGGGACAAAACATTTGGATTCTTACTGTTTACACATGTTGGCTGCTTTACATACTAACATTGAGGATCCATCCATCAGCTAAAATTAGCTAATTGTTTTCAGTCCCATTTTTTTGGGCTCTTCTCAAAGCTCATAACCACAGATGAGGGTGTTTTCTGGTGTTAATCTTTTCTAATTCTTCTTGAATTGACATGTTCGGGTATGAAACAGATTTGAATTCCCACAAAATTTTCATTTCAAAATTCTCCAGAAATCCCTAATGGGGACAGGTCAGGACTACAGGCAGGCCAGTCCAAGACCTAGTCTCTCTTCTTCCTCAGCCACACTCTTGTAATGTGTGCCGAACATGGTTTTACACTGTCCCGTTGATAAATGCTGGACATCTCTATAAAACAATGTTTTAAAGTGAGGAGATGTTACCTTTAAAATCTTAAGTTTCTTTTATTTTTATTTGACTGAGCCCAGAGATGTTGGCACTGAGTCTGGA
Organism: Kryptolebias marmoratus; assembly: GCF_001649575.2. NCBI lineage: Eukaryota > Metazoa > Chordata > Actinopteri > Cyprinodontiformes > Rivulidae > Kryptolebias > Kryptolebias marmoratus. The sequence continues at coordinate 18,810,056 of NC_051435.1, read as the reverse complement.
AAACATTTTGCACAGTAAAGTTTAAAACGACATTTGTGAATTGTAAATTCTGTATTGTAGAAGTTGATTAGGGCTTCTCAGAGAAATCCATGTGGTTCTTTCAGCTCCTAATAAATCCAGCAGTAATGTTTGAAGGAATGAAATCAGCGTGTCCAGCTTAAGTTTGCTCTTTTGTCTTTAAAGCATCAAAATTCATCCAGATTCCTTGAATGGTTTGAGGATATAAAGATCTCTTTTGTAAATCTTGTGCGCTCTTTCTTTGCAGAACATTGTTTAAAAAAAGAAAATCAGAACTTTTCTGAAACTTCTAACATCAACCAGGAGAACCCCAGTCCATCTTCACTTCTTAAATAATTTGTCTTATTTTGAATACCTTTTTTGTGCCAAATCATGTTTGCGATTCCCTCGTGACCTCGCCCGCTTCAGAAAAATAATTACTTTTTTATGCCATTACTAAACTTAAACTGCTGCCTTCAAGAAAGTTTCAAGCCCCAAATGACTGAATGATGGCAACTGTTCAAAACATGAAATGTTGCAAGTCAAAACAGCTTGGTTAGGGTTGCAAATGGATTCCAGCTACAGATATATAAAAAAAAACATTTTCTGCAATACCACTTTCATGGTGATGAATGCATGATTTCTGTTGGCTTAATACCACATAAAATGTGATTTAGACCCTTTTTGTACTACTTCGCTGGATCCCACTTGGTTTGGGTGAGAATTCCAAACTTCTTGGTTATGGGGAATTACTTTCGGCTCTGCCACCATCCCTTTAATCCACAACATTTTGACATGTAACATTTCACAGTGTGTTGCTCCCACAGTCGAGGTGACATACTGTATTTGTAGAATGATAATGGAGGAGTTTCTAAAAAAAAAAAGGTTTAGTTCAATTTTCCGAACCCAGCCTAAAATGAATCGAGAGCAAAGTTGGTTGAAAAATGGTGAAAACTTTGTGACAGAAGAAGAACTAAAGAAAAAAAATTTTTGGCCTCTTGAAGTGATCTTTTGTCCCGATAGCTCTACTGGTTCTCATAACTGAACACGATCAGCCTCGGCCTCCTCCGACCTTTTTGTTGACACGTTTTAAGCCTTCATAGTGAATGGACATGGAAATCACTGGATGTCTAGAGCAGGACACCACATAAAAGCACAACTGGGCTTCCTCTGACTTCAGGGATCTCCTAGCAAATCATGCAGTGAGAAACCGAATACCCTCCTCATTAGTTCAGTGAGAAAAGCCTCACAGTTGAGAAAAAATCCTGCCACCCAGCTACACCTGAGAAGGAGCCTCTCCTGTGGGTTTTGTTTCTTCTGTCTTGTCTTAGCAAGTGAAGGAGAAAGGCCTTTCAGAAACATCTGATAAATCTGAAATAGACGATTAATTTTAATCTAGGTTAAAACAGGTTTTTCCACCCTTTGAACAGATCCACTAACTGACCTTTTTTTTTTCTTCTTTTGGAAGATCAATAAACTCTGGTGGTGATCAGGTTGTCAGGACTGCTGAGAATTTGTTAATTTTCACGGTTTTATCCTAAAATCAGATGAGTGAAACCACAAATTGGTTTTGTTCTGCTTTTTCTCTCAGCTCCGTTGTGCATTTGAGAGTCCGAGGTAAAACCTTTCAGTATTCCACGATGCAAAACTGAGGCTTCAGATTTGATCAGCTGATGGAGGAGGCCAACACTTTGCCAACTTTTGCTCCGTGTCATGTGAAAAATAATGATGTTCAGCTCAGCACAGGGGGTCATTACAGGATTAATGTGTGTTTTGGCTGCCTGAGGACATCTCTAATCTGATATATCACCTCCCGCAATTTGTTAATGCTGCAGAAAGCAAAATCTCATTCCCACAAGGGATGGAGGAGACTGTAAATGTCTAGAAGTGTGATATTGGCAATAACAGCTCAGTGCAGACAAATGGCTTAAACCTGAGTGTGATTATCTTCCACCAAATCATCAGTGACTGCTATGTGTACCTCTTAGAAGGAGAGTGCTAACAGAGGCACAAGGACTTTATATGAGGTCTTATTCACAGACGACAGCAAGACAAAGAAACATTCAGTGAATCCAGAGCAAGGTGACGTGCAAATGAGTTTTCATTCAAGATTAAACGGCTTTTTATTTACTGCAGCAGATCTGAAATGAGCTGTTAGTGGTGCATCGCAAAGCGTGGTTTAATTCTGTCTGGTGTCTCTGTGACTTCACCTGTCCCGGTCCAAAACAGCTGTCCTTATGCGTGAGCATGTTATCCGTTCTCAGGTGTTTACCTCGGCACGTAGAGGAACATCATCTCTGAGTTCTCTGAACGCGGCGAGAACAGAGAACAAATTAGAGACAGACGGAGCTGTGAGGTATCACAAAAGCAGGCTTGATCTTTTTTTTTTCTTTTTTTTAAGGGGATGAAAACAGGTGAACAATAACACAAGCATTTGCGGTGATATGCAGAGTGAAGTCTTAAGCCGAAAATCATTTCGTGTCGGATTAAAGGGCAAACATTCAGCATGGAAGCCAACTCGTTTCTTTCAAAAGATCTGCCAGTGAATTTCCTGACGCCTGATGTGAGACTGTTGGAGACTGTTGAGTGTCTTTAAGGTGCATAAAGTAATTACAAGAAGATAAAAAAAGGCACTGGAAGCTCTGAGGATGAGTGAAGATCATATAAAAGAAGACGTGCCTCTCGAATTGATAAAATAACCTTCACTCAACAGCATTAGCTCATCATTTTATACAATAATTATCACCACCTACATTCTAAATCTAATAACGAGTTAGTAAAGTATTGGTATATATTATAGCTTAAGTGAATTTGCAGCTTTTATCCTGCAGACTGCTGCCCAATAATCAGATGAGAGTCAAACAAAACATCACGTCAGATGCCCTAAACTCTGACGCTGGGCTGAGACTTTACACACAAATGTGGCGCAGTTGTACGTGCCACAATGTTACTGCTGTAGGTCCCCAAGCCACAATTTGAGACACCTTTCTACACCAGGCCAGATCAGATGCGTGTTTTTAAAAAATTTTTTATGTTTTAGATGAGGAGGAGAACTCCGTTTGGGTTAACTGTCAGCACGTGACCAATCACTGCCCAGAGAGGAGGACGACTGCAGGAGACGATGCGGTGACTCAAATATATTTTGTCAGGAAGAAGGAGCAAGCAAAACAAGACGCTGCTTGGGTTTCACTCAAAGCTGAGTGTGTTGTCTCAGTGAAACTGTAAAAGCTCCGTCATACAATACCCAGCAGCTGTCATAGGATGACCTTGTTCGTGACTTTGCATCCAGAAAATGAAGCCACATGATCACGGGTGCCTGATTATGTTAGAAACCATGGGAGGGGGAGGAAACGAGGAGCTACAGATCAAATTACCAATAACATACTGGAGCAGTGCTACTGGACAGAGGTGGTTATTTAGCTCACTTGGATGCACTGAGTGTTTTCATTTAGGAGACTTGAGTGCGAGCCGTGCATGAGCAATTTTTTTTCCCCCCCCTTCCAATCTGGTTTAAATGCAATCCTCTATTTAACATCTGAAAGCAAATTTAGGCGTTTAAGGAATTTGTATGCTAAAATTAGGCCAATTTTAGTTCAAATGTTTTTTGTTTTTTTGTTTTTAATCCAAAAACACGCTCACATGGGAGCTCGCACAGCTACATGGCTACGTATGAGCAGCATGAAGAAACTTCAGTTTTAGTTTGTAGAAACTCACGGACATCTTTCACTCCTAAACAGTGTGATGCAGCTCACAGCTGTTTTTTTTTTTCTAAAACACAAAGCTCAAGTTTGCCTTCATGGGTTTTTTGTGAATGCAAACAGAAGTGTGAAATTGTGATCACAAATTTCCTTTTATGAAAATACAAATTTGCAACCCTGATTATACGTCACAGAATCACCAGCTTGTCTGTGGAGCATCAACACCACCAGCTGAACATGCATTCTTTCAACTTAACAGCACCAAGTATTATCATGTAATTATTGTATTTTACTAAGATATAGTGATTTATACATATACATGGTTCTGTTATTTCTCTGTCATTTTGGGGCTATTATAATTAGTTGTAAATTTGTATATTTAGAAAAGAAATCCAATTTAAAACCACACTTCTCTTTGCATTCAAAAAGAAAAAAAAATGCAAATGCCTGAGGTTTATATCTATAAATTCTTGGAGTTGTAACTTCTAATCTATATTCTCATGGAGGAAATGGACACTACAAGTTTGTGAATGATTTGATTTATTCAGAAGTTTACACATTTCTAGTTATGCACAATTATTGACTAATATGCACATCTTTTTTTTTTACCTATAAATGCATTTTTATTTGGTAGCATCCTTACCCCATATGAACTCTTCTTGACCTGGAATACAGATTTACAAGCCGTGCATACAAAAACAGGCTGCGGTTTTCAAAATTTGGCTAAGCAAAACCTAGCTGTACAGCTTGCTGGTTGCAAACACTCACAAGTTAATGAGACTGCAATGGAAAATTTGCCTATTTTCTTAACATTTTGAGTTGCCAACCAGGATTTGGGTGTGTTTGGGTTTGTTTTTGTACTGGGTTTATCGTTTCTTTTATTTAGTTATTTGGATGTCGTCATGTTTAGTTTAGTCTTTGTATAGTTTTTGCTCCTTGTTTTCTTGTTATTATTCACTTTTCCTCTGCTCCGTACTCGTCAGCCTGCCTCAACCATCCACACCTGTCCTGCGTTACTAATTAGTCACCTGTTTCCACTCCCTCGTTATCCTCAGCCTTTAAAACCCGGTCATCTTAATTACTGTTTTTTGTCACTTTCATGAGCTGTTTGGGTTTCCTCATGTGTCACCTCTTGTGTCCCTTGCGACTCTGGTTGGTTTTTGGTGTTTAGTTTTTGTTGTTGCCTCCCTGGCCTTTTATTTTTGTAAATAAATTAGTTTTCGTTGGAGCTCTCTGAGTCAGTTCACATCTTGGGTCTAAACCCTCCACTTAACCCGACACCAGTAAGATGCTCCCTAAAGCGAGCTGGTGACATTTGGGTTAAGTTGGACTGAATCAACTCAAAAATAAGAGGAAATAAAAAAAGAAGAAGAAAATATATTTGTAAGAATATCATTTGATCACATTTTGGTTCAGATATTCTTCAATCGTTTCAGGTTTAGGTAAGGTTCTTACAGGAGCTGAGCTCCCTGCTGCTTTTCTGTTACAGAAAGTCTGCCAGGTGGGACAGAGAAACACCTAAATATTACTTTTGTTTTAAAAATAAATGGTTTATTCTCTTAGACCTCAGTAATCTGGTTTTACCCATCAGATAATAAACTGATAGGCAGAAACATCCCCCCTCGAGCTAACGCTGAACAAACAGTTTTCACATCACAGCTGAACATTACCTTCTATTAGTTTAGTAACAAACAAAAAAGTAGAGCTCACAGCTTCCTGTTGTGATCTGACTCATTTCTGTACGGGCTTGGGTTCTCCCTGGCCCTTAGTGACACAGCACAAAAACACCAAATTAAAGCAAAAAGAAGCAACGGAGAAGCTACTCAAAGTGGCCCAAGAGATCGAGCTGGTTTCCTCCAGAAATAAGAATGACTACAATGTTTTATCTCCCTTTGATGTCTTTCTGTGATGAGACAGAAACCCTGATGGCAACACCAGATCTCTTTGAACAATAAAAAATTGAATCCCAGCGTACGAGGACCAGAGGCAGAGAGAGGCAGTGCTTCAGTAAACAAGCTGCTCCCTGGAGTGTGGGATGCTTGTGGCTGCAGGTTGCTGCTGCAGAGCTGCATCACACGGGGAACTTCCACTGCCCTGCAGGGGCATGCGGCTGCCATCGCTGCCAAATCGGTATGCGTGCTTTTCTTTTTTTTTTTTTTTTTTCCATTTATTGCACGTGTGAGTGCACTGAACTTTGTGAGGCTGCCAGCTGCACCTGTTTGCAGAAAACCCCACTGATGATAGGACATACAATAAACGACAACAATTAGTACAAATCAGGGGGGGAAAAAAGGGTGCTAATGCATAGCTAATGGTCTGTATTGCAAATCAGTCAATCAATAAATACACTGTCAAGCTGGAAAAGGGTGGCTTTAATGTTTCAGTCTACACTTTTGAACATTTCTGCTGCAAATTACATACAATCAGAAATTTCAGGTTATCACTTAGCCATCAAGCCTTCCTGATTGAAAATAAAAGCGAGGAAGCAGTCCCCCGTTTAAAAGCTGAAGAGACCGTGTTTTAAAAAGCTCTCAGAGGAAATTGGTGCTCCTCCACATCCTTGCAGTCCTAGCAGAGAGTTCGGGTGGTTTTAGGGTGTACACATGTTAATGTAAAGCTGCTCACCCCCCACCTTCTAATTTGATATGCTGGTGTATCCAGAAGCAGCCATTTCACGGGTCCAAACGTGAAAAAAATGAAGCACATGGTGTGAAACGTGACGGCCTGAGAAGTTTATGATGTACGAGGAATGTTCAAGATGCGTCGAGTTATGTATATTGTATATCTGTGTGGGAAAGTTACTGAGAAATACAATATAAGAATTATTTATGTTATATGGAATAGTGACTACAGAGCACAACAGCATAGTTGCTGTTGTTGGTAAGATATTTTTTTTATAAGTTTCACATGTTTAGAATCAATTCAGTGTATTGGTAGCACTTCCAAATAAGGGCCATAAAATCATGCGTTGCAAGTGATGAACTAACCCTGACCTGTTCATGAATTACTGATGATCAACACAACACCTTTTATTCTGTGTCATTATTGGGAAACGCTCATCTTTTATTGTCGACGTGACACCTGCATGCAGTCAGGAGCAAATGCAAAAAGAATGAGTAGCTGGTGGATTAAATGAAAGTAAAATTAGACTAAAATTCACAGTGAAGTATTTCCTATTAGTTTGATTTTTGTGACATTCGGCTCTCGCAAAGAAAACACCAAATTAAATAAAAAAAATTACATTCAGGAATTATTAAATTGTTCAGACATAAAAAAAATAAACTTCTATTCTTTGCATTTGCTTGATTTGCTTATTATTTGTTCGTCTTTTAGTTTCTTTTTCTTTGTCTTTTTGAGATGATTTCTTTGTGCGGCGTGGCTATCATTCCATACTTCACGTCTGAAGACAAAGAAAAGATTAATCGAACATTTAATGGAGTCAGTATCAGCTCCCAGCAGTAAAAACAAAGTGAATAACCCTGGGCTGCACAGATAAGAAACACTTGGGGATTTCTGGAAAGTCTCTCTGTCCTCCCAACACGTCAGATTGAGACCTGAAAAAAAAAAATCTTTTTCTTTTCAGAAGAACAGAACTGAAATAAAATCAGCGTCTCCGCTGAGCTGTCCTCAGAACAGGTGGCAATCATTCACTGGGACTTTCATGCGAAACAAAGGAAAAGGAACCTCATTTTGTAAAGATTAACATTTTCTTCAAGTGCATTAGAAAATGCCAACAATGGTAACACAAACAGAGATGGATTCCACAATGTGTTGCTGCGATTCGGCCTTCAGCACTCAGAGAGCTTTATAGGAGCCACTGGATGCGAGGGGGTGGGGGGGAAATATATTTTTGGTTGAATCGCATCAGTGGACGCTGACGATTCTGAGTCGATTTTCAAATGTCAAAAATTGATCTTGTTAATCTGTGCAGCAACTTTAAAAGAGTCAGCAGAGTAGTTGCAGCACAGTGCTGTTTCTCCCGGTCGGGTTACCGTAGCTGCTGCGCGTTTTCACCAATGAGATAAACTCAAACTGGAGACAGGATTGTAAGTGGCCCCTAGTGGTTGGCTGAAGTACAATTTTTAAGTCCCGCCCCTCCAAAACAGAGCTTTTTCATCACTAAAAACTAAAAGTACACTTCAGATTACTTCTTTCAGTTGTTGGTTTTTGTGGACTTTCATACCTTGCCTTCCTCTAGTGAGTTACGAGGGTGTGTAGGAGAGTCTTTTGTCTTGAGGGTACAGCCCCATGTTCGGAGTGACCAGATACAAACATACAACATGGCAGGGCCCAAAAACCCGACATTTTGGCTTTAATTCCAAACAACGAGAGAAGATGCTTCACCCATCTTTGTTACCTCTAATTATTTGCACATCTTTTCATTTTTTCCCCCTCATTGAACCCTGAAAAATTGACATAAACCAGGTTAGTGTTAAGAGTGAGAACCAGAAACTGAACCAATCGTAAAAGGTAAGTGATTTATTTACAACGTGGAATATAAATGTGCAAGGTACTGGAAGCCAGGCAGATCTGAAAAGGCAAGAAGGAGCAAGGAGAGTCTCAAATACCAGGTCAGCTTTGAATGACATTCACGTTGGTGATTTGTTCTTTGTGTCTCTTTTCTTACAGGTGAGGTGAGTATGGAGTCGTGGAAGCATGGAGGTCCAGATGGAGGCCTTAGAAGGAGGTTCCAGAAGTGGTCCAACAGAAGGTAAGTCCAAAAACAGGTCAGTGTGCAGAAAAATCCAGGCAGGCAGGTATTTACAAAGTTCAGGTGACAAATTGATTCCTAAGGCAAAACAAACAGGGACAAAAATACAAAAGGTTAAGACAATAACTCTTAAACAAAACACTGTGTTCAAAGGCTGGGTCTCGAACCAAAAAGGCTCGATGCTCCAGCGTAGATCTGAGGCCAACTGCAGGCTTAAATACCGGTTGGGCTCATCAGGGGAACAGGCATCAGCTGTGGAGGGAGAGTCCCAAGACCCGCCTTAAAGGCGGGCACAAAGAAAACTCTAGATCCTCACAAAAAATATCTGCAACTAAACCCTGAAGAATGTTTGTAAATAAAAACTGAAGTTATCATACCATAAATGGCTTTAGTGATGACTAAGAACTTTGAGTTAAATGTAAATCCATGATTAGAAACATGATGATAACCACATTAGCTTTTTATGGTGTTTTCAATACTTGGTTAGCCTCTATGCTAACTGTTGTGATTAATAGGTTATTTTGATATATGTCATTGTGCTACCATTATTAGGCATTAAATTATACAATTAAGTGTTCATTTATGTAAAATGAGCCATATGGCTTCTTCTTAATGGGATGCGAGTACTTGGTGAATGGTTTTCATGACAGGCTGTCTCAAATGTCTCAAGAATGTCCTGCAGCTTTCGCAGAGTTCTCAACTTTGTCTTGTGAGTCGCAGAGGCATACAGTCCTGTTGCTTTAGTTTTGAACGTGTTCAGAAAACCTGTGCAACAACTTTTCTCTCAAACTAGACTCAGAGTCCTTGTAGGTGTCTTCAGCTCGCCTTGAACTCATCTGAAATTTGCCACAGGTGTCTCCAACTTGTCTCAAAAGCCAAGGTCCGTTGTGACAGCTGCAGGGAGCTCACCTCTGACAGAAAACATCCAGGGCAAACGTTTAGGTCTAAAGACCCATGCTGATAATGAATAATAACTACTGCCCATTTTTGTTTTAAAAGTGTGCTCCAGTAGATTAGGTCATAAACCTGGGGACAGCTGCAGCGATGGACAACAAATTAGAAGAGAGCCTCTAATTACAAATTTAATCCATTCCAACAGGTGATTTGTATGTAGAAAAATTTGAATTTTAATTAAAAAATTCCCATTAAAAGTAAGGCAAATGTAATTAATTTGTTTTGACAGCACTACTCCCCTTCAAAAAAAAAAAAAGAAAAAAAACCTGCACAACACTCATCTTAGAACTTGTTTTCAGCATCCAGGCTTCCTTTCTACCTGTTGAAATCGTAAGAAGCTCTGTGCGATGAAACGAGCAACAACAGAACCACAAATGAACAGAGCTTTAGTCACCCACCTTCTTTAAAAGAGTTGCAGCTGGCATGGATTTGTGCAGCGCAGATGGAGGCACAGATGGAGGAGGGAGGGAAAAAAAAAAGTTTGCGTTTTTAATTCTGACTTCTGAGAAGTCAGGAGGGATGCCCTCTCTCCTGTGAGGTTTTCCACGGGGTCCAGATGCTGGCCTGGCTGGACTCACATCTCGGTCTGCAGGCTTGTGCTTAACAAGAAAGTGGTGCAGAGACATTTGCGTCTGTCTGCGCTTCGAAATGCCACAAAAAAAATGAGCCAGAATGATGTCATTGAACAGATTTGTGCTGGTAATGTGAACAGGCAAAAATACAGTTTTGAGTTTCAAAAACCGTCTGTTTAAATTGTTGCAAACGCTCACAGTTCAGAGAGGTAGCAGCTAAAAAAATTCACATATTTTCTTATTTTTCCCCACAATGCTGAGGGATGTTTTTTTACACCAGCAAGTCTCCCAACAGTTGCAGCTCGGTGAAATAAGGCTGACAGTCATTTAAGTTCATAAATGAGTATTTCTGTCTGTATTTCAGTTTCACAGTGTTTTGGATAAACACCATAAGCTCACCAGCTGCCTCCTGGTGTTTACTCGCAGACTTGATCATTGCAACTAATCAAGATGCATTAATAATCGCTGTACAATGAAATCGTGAGGTGCCTAAAGATTCCCACCCCCACTGGATGCCAGCTGGAAGTAAGTCACAGCTCCTCACTGCAGGCTGTCAACAGGCCCGCTTCTTCCCACCATCAATATTAATCAGAGTGTCCAGGCACCCTGGGGACAGCTGCACCCTTAAACTACACTTCTCTTATATGTACATACTGTAACTTCATTAAAGAGACCCCTGATCTGACACTGCGCCCAGGCCGTGCACGGCGATACTCGACACGGTGACGATGCGAGCATGCATAATGTTTAAGGCTAACAGTCGAGCAACAACAGTGATTTTTAACTGAGAAGTAATGTCAGAGTGTCGAAACAAGAACATGCATCATAAGCGGTATCAGGTATTTTGTTTTTTTATTGTCTTCCGACACAGACATAGCAAAATATTTCATGAACCATTGGACATATTTTAATGAAACTCAAAAAGTAGTTAGTGGATGCACATCTACAGTTGACTAACTTTTGAAGTCAACTCAATTCAACATGGCTGCCATAGCCTAGCTACTTTATCAAACAAAAATTGTCATGAGGGGAGGAGAAGAAGGCAAACGCTGAGCGCAGACTCATTTTGAAAAAACTGAAAATTTATTAAAAAAAGGGAAAAAAAAACAAGGAAACAAATAGGCTGGTGTGGCAGTCAAAACTAAACTAAACAAAGTACAAAACAGCGAGGCAAGGTAAGGTGGAAACATGGACAAAAGGCGAAGACAAAAGACACAGACTGTACCTGAGGCAATGAAGAAACTGACTGAGTTTTAAAGACAGAGGAATAATTATGAGAAGTGGGCACAGGTGAGTGATTACAAGTGAAGGCAGGTGGAGAAAAGGGGCGTGGCAAGTAAACAAGTGCAGACAGAGGAGGAGTGAAAGATGAAAGAACACAGAAGGTAAGCACCAAACAAAGACAAAACATGAAATCAATAACCCAAAAATGCAAAAGAAATCACAAAGAAACAACAACAAAAGCCCATATCCTGACAAAATTGGCTACAACTTTTACAGATACTGAGCTAAAACTAGGAGTAGTAGCTGAGAGTCATTCACAACACACACATAAAGTCATTTACAAAGTTTGACCAAAACAGCTACAACTCAATCATTATTTTAGTCTAAAACACAGACTTAAAAGGTGGTGGGCGACATGCATTCCTTCAAGGGATGCTAGGCCTTTAATTTATTTATGCTTTGCTGTGCCTCAACACTCACTTCCTCTCTGGTTTTATTTTTTAAAGATACGAAGACAGGTTAATTTCACACATCTAATCTAGCCTGTTTCCTCAGTGCCACTCCACTTCCTGCGTCCTCTCTGACCTACATTTGCCAACACTGGCAGGGCTGAATCCAAGCTGCTCAGCTCATGTGCGAAATGTCTTGGAAGAAGCTGGCAGCGCTGCTCCGCTGAGCAGATGTCTGGGAGAATAAATTGGCTGCATAAAAGTTTTTTTCGCGGGCACCTGTTCAGCCCGTCCCGGTCGCAGCCATCAGCACCGGTGACACACTTCGACAGAGGAGCGGGATGATTGAGCACTCAGCTTTCGGTGCTGCCATGCAAAACTTTATGAATGGTAAGGAAGAACCAGCCAGTGATTAAAGAAAAAAAAAAAAAAAGCTTTGCATTACAGAGCTGTTACTGTGTCTTCCTGGAGCCGGTTGCCTAGCAACTAGTCCTGACCAAGGAATCTTTGGGTACATAACCCCCATCAACTGGTAACATCTTGTTTTTTCCACTCGGGGTTTGTGTGGATAAAAAGAGGTGATTAGTGAGCTTCTCTGAGCTGGTGGGTGGAGTGGTGACTTGTTCCTTGTTACCTTTGAGTTAAACTAAGTTAACAAGCTGCTAATCAGGTGTACATAAGAGCATCATTGATCCTCCTGTCAAACTCTCACAGAGAAAGGACACAAGGTCAGCTTCTAGTTTTTCTAGCATCTGTTAGCAATGGAGGAAATGATACGTGGATACATGCTACAGCTCTTTAATTTTCAGTCTTTGCTCTTGGGGACCTTTCTTAATCTTCCCTTAAGTATTTAACTTTTCCGCTTTAGACACTTTAATAAAGTTTTGCACTGAAATCTTTTCTTCTTGTTTTTTTTTTTTTTTTTGTCAGGGAACAGCTGCTGTCACGTTGGCCCAACCAAGCAGGTCCTCTCTGATGACATTACTCCGAAGTCCTGCTGATTGGCACAAAAACTTACTTTCATGACCATCTGTCTAAACGCAATAATTCTCCGTTGTGTTTTCACATGACACAATCTGGAAAAAAAAAATGAATAAAGGCAATAAAGGTTTGAAGTTTCTAGAGCAAACAGATTTGTCTTATAGTTGCTGCCGGACTTGTATGTGAAATGTGATCACTTTAGCTATGGATAAATCTGTTGGTGTTCTCACTGAAACAATGCTTAATTTCTTTTTTGAAATGTGTTTCAGTTAAAAGCAATTGTGTAATGTATGTCTGCATTCCTTTAGTACATGATAAACAAACAAAAAAACAATTATGAAAACAAATGATTTTTTTTTCTAAAGCTATGCTAAAATAGATTTTTTGGTTCCCTAAAGAGATGAATAATCTTTGCATTAAAGTCATGTTTCAAATTAAGTGTTTGACCTTAATAAGTATCTTAGCTACCTTCAAGCTTTTTATTAAAAGCAAACAGCCACTGGGTAGCTTGGTATGGTTGTGTTCACCACACTGAACATGGATCAGAGAACAGAGAAGGCAAAGAGCTGTCAGAGGAGATCAGAAAGAAGATTATAAATATCTCTTTTAAAGCTAAAGGCTATAAGACCATCTCCAGGCAGCATCATGTTCTTCTGACTAAAGCTGACAAGATTATTAAAAAGTAGAGGTTTCATAAGACTGTAGCTGACCTTTCAGACTATGGACGCAAGAGGAAATGCGACCCCAGGTTGAGCAGATGGATAGTGCAGATAGTAGAAAAACAGTAAAGGAAACCATGCAAAACCATTCAAGCTGAACTCCAAGGTCAAGGTACATCCCTTTCTGATTGTATCATCTGTCAAATTTCTTTGCAAAACAGGACAATAGGACAGCTGTGTCCTATTGTCATTGCACAGCTGTTAGTAAAAAGAAATACATCACTGACGCTTACCTTTTATTTTTCAAAACCTTGTGATGTGTTCAAGCCAAAAAGTAAAAGCACTATATGAGTGGTGAGGGTAAGAGTTAAAATCTGTTTTTGATGCATTGCAGTGCCGACATGAACAATTCTGAAACAATTCAAAAATGCAAAAAAATCAAATGTTATTTATTGTTTAACAATGTCCTGGAAAAGGTGCAACGCTGAAGCACAGACATGTGCTCACAAGAGATACACAACATGCAGTACAAGCAGCACCTTCTACATTGAAAGCCAGTTTTAAGAAGAACTTTAGCTTTTTTAAGTTATTTAGAAAAATTATGTAGACAAGAGCCACACTTTATGCAAGTTGTGTATATGTTTCTACTCACTGAAGTAGAAAAAGTGCTGGATGTTGCTGCTTCTGGTCAGGGTAGTACCTCATTGGGCTGCGTCTGTCTGTTGAACGGCAATTCACAAGGGAGTCTCCAGAATGGTGGAGGTGGGGAAACAAAATAATGTGTACAGCTTAGAATACAGTTTTCTAAGCCGTGAACACAAAAATAGGCAGTTCTTTTCAATATTGGCTTGCTGGTTGCAACCACTCAACTAAACAGTCACCTATTTTCTTGCAATTTTGAGTCACCGTTTAATCTCCAACAAATGTTGCACCTTTAGGGCCACGATAAAACATGATCATCCTATGTTGAAGGTACGAACACAGCCGTCCCCCACACTCTACAAAGGGACCAAAAACAAAGTGGTGGCTACACTGAAGGAAGCAGGTCAGATAGCTCTGACATGTGATGCATGAACATCCATCGCTACAGAATCTTATAGAACTGTTCTCAGCATTTTGACTCATTTAATTAATTTAGTTCCCAAAATCTTGTTTGAATGAAAACTGTTTTATGCTGCAGTGTAGAGCAAAAACATGTGGTTTCTTTTAGGTTTAAGACATTTTTAAGTATAGTGATAAATGCATTAAAATCCACTGATAACCATTTTATAATCACATCACAACCCTCTGAATTATAATTGAATCAAATCAGGAGGTGCCAAAAAATTAGCACAGCCCCACCCACCCATTAATAAGCGGAGCAGTGATTGTGATGGAAAGATGCAAAAAGGCACAACAAACAACTAATTGGAAGTCTCTGAACTTGTCAGATCGGTTAGCATGATGCTTTATAGCAACAGCCAGAAGCAGATTTACCAGGAGCTAAACTCAGAGGAAATCCTACCATCAATCTTTGTTGGCGGCTGATCAAACTGGACTCCAGTGGTGCTGAAAAAGGTCATGATCTGGAAACTGTTCCTGGAGGAGGCAGAGAAGGTCCCCCAGCTCAGACACAAGGAGCGTTTGGGGTTTCTGTAATGAATGCTTCCACAACAAACACAGAAAAATGTGAGGTGATCTCAGCATTGGACCGATTGTTTCTGAAATCCCCTCCTAAAATGAAGTCTTTCAATCAAGGAGAAAACATTTAATGTTTTTCTAAATTACAGCTTAATCTGCTAATGGTTCCTCTTAATCACCACCCTGTTAATTGGGTCACACCCTCCTAATATGTGGAAATGATTGTAATTATGTGTCAAGTTTGGTTTGGTTGTCTCCAAAGATGTCTCTTCCTCCCAAAGCACAGAGCTGTGACTCCATCAAGTATCTTAGAGCGGACTCCGAGAAGCTCATTAACGTCATTGTGTGAATACTCTGTATTGTTTTCCTGTTTATAGTCTCTTCTGTACGGATTTTGCAATTGAAGTACTTCTGCATACATTGTGCTATTTAACCATTCCTATTGCAAAACAATTGGCTTTTGGTATTTGTAACTTTTATACGTTTTGAATTAGCTAACTTAATTTAAGAATATTTTTGACATAAAACTTCCTTCAGAATCATTGTTTTCTATGAAATCTACTTGTGCAAACTTGCTCTATTTTTATTTCTGATAGCACTGCTACCTTTTAGCTACAGCTTTTGCTAATTTCTGCTTCTAGCCGCTGTTTTGCCTCTTTTAGATTTTAGCTAAGGTGTTGCTAAATTTAACCTTTAGCTTCCGTTTTGTCAGTTCTAGCTTTAATCTATGCTTTTGCAGATTTTTTTTTTCTTCTGCAGTCTTCTAATTTTAGGTCGTACTTCTGATTTTACTAACTTCAGCTTCTGTTCTGCTTGTTTTAAATTTAAAGTCTTGTTAATATTTTATTCTTCGACAAATTTCAGTCAAGCAGCATTCAACAGTCATGCTTCATTTTCACACAAAATGCAACTCCCTTCCGATTTTCTGCACAGAACC